>NC_140086.1:64525710-65002128 GCF_964237585.1 Gallinula chloropus
TGAATTCTTGACAGTAGATAATGGGCCTGGAAGACACTGGTTGTGCCTTGGGCTAGAGTAGACCTTTGTGAGATGAGGATGGGTCAGACTTGTGGCACGGGCTAAGTAACTTGTCTGGAGTTACAAGGAGTCTGAGACAGTTCCATACTTTGGACTGATGTCGTAGGCCCTAGTATCTGGGTCTTCTGACCTGGTGCCATAAGATTGGCAGTATTTTTACCTGAGTAGTTTAGTAAGGTATTCCCCCTCTTTTCCTCTGGCAGAATATTACTTATTGGCAGGCAATGCAGGCACAGAAACCGGTAATCCCAACGGCTTGCCAGCCCTGCCTGTTGTTGCAGGAAGAGTGGTACTGGTAGGTACAGGAGGGAAGTAAGGTGCAACCAGTGGCTGAAACGGGCTGACTGAAGGCTTGCCAGGTTCTGGAGATCTCACGAGGGAGGCTGGCAAGAGCAAGGCAACTCTCAAGTGTTGCCTCTGTTAGCGCTGCCAGCTGGGTGTTAATGGAGTCCCCCCTACACTGCTGTGCCCGTGCTGAGGAGGAAGATCAGCCAGCCTCCCCCACTGGGCTCTGGGCTGCCTCTGGCGCTCCCTGCAGCCACCTTCCTGGGGGCTCTGGCCTCCTCCTAGCCATGTGTTCTCCAGCGCTCTGCACTCAGCCAGGGCTCACCTCATAACCTTGCAGGAACCCTTTAGGGAAAGGCTTCTCAAAGAGGACAGCACTTTCTCATTATTAACATAATCAACTTGTATTTATTCAGCTGAGAGGCTGGATTGCAATAAATGCTTAGAAGACTTAAGCAGAAATGCTGTCGACTCAAAAGCAATAGGAAGAGCTGATTGCTTATGGGCAATAACTATCTGTGGCATAAATTATTTACAGCGTGCTTAAATTGTCAGAGCTCTTGAAAGAAAACGGGAAGTTAGTTATGTCCTATGGCAGGGCTGGCTTGTTCAGCCTTGCAGGGAGAGGGGTAAGGAGGAACACACCAAACATGATTAGTTTGAAGAAAATAAGCGTGGGTGCCCACTCCTAATATGTATGGCATTCCTGCTGTCACACCCTGGCTGATGACTGCTGTCCTGACTTCTCAGGCTGGTTGGGAGCTTTAGCTGGAGCAGCAGTGCTCACTTCCCATCCTTAACTCTGGTGATGAGCTTCTGTGAAAGGTGCTGTGTTTTCAAAGGACACAGACTGTGCATGAAAAAACACAGTTTGACATACTTGGGTCCCAAACATGTGCACACACAACTGCCTGGGCTAATAATATATTAAGCTCAGTGGAACTACGTGTGCGTGTGTTGTTTCTGTGTGTGTGAGATATATAAAATAAAGCCTGCTCTTAAACATCTAGGATTCAGTCTGGATTCAGCTAGGGAGCTGCTTTGGCAGGGGGGTTGGACCCAATGATCTCTCGAGGTCCCTTCCAACCCCTACGATTCTGTGATTCTGTTTGTAAACACCTGGTAAACATACAAAGCGTTGTGGCTTTGTAGAACTGTGATGTGGCTATACTGTGAGATAAGGTAATGGTGAAGTGATTTTTTGAAAATCAAGGTGCCTAGCATCTAGGCCGCATCCTTTGGGGTGGAGACCCTAGAAAGCTGTTCATAGGTCTGTAAGATGGTTTTAAAAGCCATTGGAGAGCCACAAAAACACAATGGAGAGTTTTAAGTCTGTATAGAAAAGAAATTACTTTTATGAACGTGCTTCTAATGGTTGTATTTGGGAAAAATACAATGATTTTTTTTCCTCCATTCAAGAAGATATAGCTATATAATAATGTTGTAAACCAATATTTTCAGGGGTTTGGGGTTTTTTTGTTTGTTTGTTTTGTTAGATGCTGGTAGACTGTACTTTAGAGTCTGGAAAGCATAACTAAGCTGTTACATCAGATTTTTTGACATGACTAGTACTTTACTTGTAAGCGCAACATCCCATTAATGGTTTAGCTAACCTAGAGTATTTCCTAGGGAGGAAAGGATTACATGCCTAAATATTTTCCTTAACTGCAAAACACAGAAGCATCTGTAAAGCAAACAAATGCCATGAATGCGTAGCCAAGACCTGAAAGTACACGTAAGTTACTTTAATGCTGAAGCAGCCAAGTGCTCTCCAGGAATAGGGCTCACAAGGGAATTTTACAAGCACCGACTGCTTGAAGTGCTTCAGCCTTCATAGGGTGCTGCTGCTTCTCTTTGGAGGGTGTAGACATCTGCCACCTTTCCACTCCTTTTTGAGAGCATAACGCCTTCTGGATTAAATAATGTGGAGGCCCATTCAGTAAAGGGTTTGAAAACTTGATCCAGGGTTTGAAGATTTGATCCTGAGCACGGAAGGCTGTATGCTGTCGAAGCAGGGGCGATGTGAAGGGATCCAGTGCTTTGGTGGATTAGGTGACTGCCTCACTGAAACTTTAATCTCCTGATTTGAAGCTGGAATAAAGCAATAGAATGGAAAGCTTACATTAATGACTTATTTTTAACTCTCTTATTTGGCATCGAGACGGTGCAGTGCAAAATTATGTGCAGCACCAGAGTTTGGATGTTTTTCAACAGGATACATACATGAAGGTTAAATAAAGCTTGGTATTGAAAGAAGACAGTTGTAATACTGCTCTGGGGGAGAATTTGTGCTGTGATGAGCTACGACAGAAATGGGTTTTGTTCTTTACATTAGTCTTTGACTTGTGTGACAAAACAGAACATAATTCTTAAAAGAACAGTGATGCTTTTGCAGCAGTAATGCCTCAGACAAGGCAAAGGAGAGTGAGGTATTGTTACAGAAGTCAAGGATGTGAGAGGGAGAATCTAAGGGTCAGGAAGAGTGGTTAGAGGACATAATTGCATGTGCTTAATACAAGCAAAAAAATGGGTTGGAGAAGTCTTGTCTTCCCAGTTCCATTGCTACAGTAATAAGTCTAATGCCTCGATCTTGCTCCCTCTTTATCTACTGGGAATCTAATAATTGGTTGGGAGACATGAGCACAGCCTGGGAGGCTAGCTCCAGGAGCCTGGGCTAAGAAGGACAAGAGAGAAAAATTGAGCTGATGTGCTCAAGCAGACATGAAGAAATTGGCTCAGGAGTTTCTACCCAGCTTACCGTTAGAGCTGGAGTCCTGTGCATGTGGTGGCACCAAACCAGAAAACTGGTGGCTGTGAAAGTCCACGCAGCTGCAGAAGTGCATTGGCACTGACTCTGGGGAGCGGGGTGCAGCTTTTGGTGTCCCTCTGCATCAGAGGTGACTGGGCAGCAAGGACTGTGCCTTGCAGGCAGCGTGTGCAGGCTGGCTGCACTCGCTGCTGTGTCATCCCTTGCTCCTTCCCCACTGGTGTGTTGCCTGGGAGCCTTCCCTTTCACCCAGTTTAAATGAATTCCCCTTTCTGTTTAGCTGAGCTCTTGAATGACCCCCACCTCACACCCCCCCACCCCCTGCCACCTCCTGGCCCTGCAACTCAGGGGAGAAAATCTTGCCTCTGAGATGGCAATTAGGCGTTTTACTGGCTTCAGCAAAGTCTTTGAATACCTCTCTGAGCAAAGCCAAGATAAGCATGCTCATAATAAAGTGAGCTGAAATACACTTAGGTGCCTCCTCCACTCATGTTTTCTGAAAGTGTAAAACAAACCTTGTAAAGATGCACAGTGTAATAAACCCCAAACCCTTACTGCTCATTATCTCTCCACCAAATTCTCTTGTGTCTGTAATATTTGATGGTATGTGCTGTATGCTGGGAACAGAAGAAAATGAGCTTTAGGTGGCTTGCTCTGAATGCTCCTCATCATGGGGTTTACTCGTCACAGTTACTGCACCTCAAGTACTGTGTTCGGTTTGGGGCCCCTCACTACAAGAAGGACATGGAGGTGCTGGAGTGTGTCCAGAGAAGCACAAGAAAGGTGGTGAAGGCTCTAGAGCACAAGTCTTCTGAGGGACAGATGAGGGAACTGTGGTTGTTTAGCCTAGAGAAGAGGAGGCTGAGGGGAGACCGTATTGCTCTCTACAGGTACCTGAAAAGGAGGTTGTAGTGAGGTGGGTATTTGTCTCTTCTCCCAAGTAACAAGTGATCTGACAAGAGGAAATGGCCTCAGGTTGTGCCAAGGGAGGTTTAGATTGGATATTATGCAGATTTCTTTAATGAAAGGATTGTCAGGCACTGGAACAGGCTGCCTGGGGAAGTGGTGGAGTCACTGAGTCACCATCCCTGGAGGTATTGAAAAGATGTGTAGATGTGGTGCCCAGGGACATGGTTTAGTGGTTGGACTTGGCAGTTTTGAGTTTGCAGTTGGGCTTGATGATCGTAAAAGTCTCTTCCAACTCAAATGGTTCTATGATTCATCATCTATGTTTTCTTTTCCTTAACAGTTCGTTCACAAATCTGATACCAAGTTGTTATGCCTCCATTGATACTTAGTATTGCTTAAAAAGCCAAACTTAAATATTTCAGTGAAGTATTTCTAAGCTCTAAGGGAAAGACAGCTATTTAAAAACCATTCTAAATAATCTTAGGCCTCAAGTTACATGCTATACTGACTTTTTCAGAGTTATTGCTACATTATTAGCCATTCCTAGAAAGTCTTTTAATTGTAATTAATATTTTTCATAATAGAAAGCTTTTCTTGAAGAGTTTCAATGAATTTATGCCTTACAGAGGACATGAAATGAGATTAGCTAATGTTGTAGAGTATTAGTATAGTGTTAAAGATAAAAAGTTTTAATCATGGTAGAGTTAGTTTCTATAAATCACAATTAAAGAAATTCTTAGAATTCAAATGAGGATTTAAAGTAATTTGATAAAATTCAAATAAAATAGGTATGTCAGCAATAAAAAAGAGAGAAGACCGCAATCAAATGATTTGTCAGATACAAAAGAAGACATTCTGAGTTCATCAGCTACTCAGTGACTTTGAAAATTGTCCTATAAAATGTAGATTGATATATTAGGGGTTGAACAAGTAATGCTGCATTAAATACTGGAGTTCTTTGGTTGTGGATTTGTGGTTGGGTTGGTTTGGGGGGGCGCGGGGGGTATTTTTTTTTCTAGAATGAGCTGAATGTGTGTCATTTACTGAGAAAAGAAATTTTGTTGCTTAAGTTTTTCTGAGTCTATCCAAGGGTTTTCTTGACAGGGGAGTTTTCTAGGAAATGTCAGGTTTGTGCAGTGGTTGAAGTCCATCTGTGTTAGGTAATTCATGTCCCTTGGCTGTATAAAAGCATTCATTCCTGCTCTGTGGCTGCCCTTGGAGTCCTTTCTTCCTTTTGTAGTTGACTGTACTGGTACCTTTTTCTCCTGCCCTTTGGGATTCCTTCTGTTCATTTCCACTGTATGGGAAGTTCCTCATAAACATTATTTGAATCTTATAACTTCCTTGCAAAGAAAGAATATCTTGCAAATGGGAAATTTCTTCTATAGCAATGAACAAGCCTCTTCTTAAACTCAGCAAGTAGGTCACACCACCATCCAGCCTTCCTTGGCAAATAGTCTGCCAGGATCAGCAGGACAAGGAAAGTGATTGTCCCCCTGTACTCAGCACTGGTAAGGTCGCACCTTGAATACTGCATTCAGTTTGGGGCCCCTCACTACAAGAAGGACATTGAGGTGCTGGAGTGTGTCCAGAGAACCACAACAAAGGTGGTGAAGGCTCTAGAGCACAAGTCTTCTGAGGGGCAGATAAGGGAGCTGGGATTGTTTAGTCTGGAGAAGAGGAGGCTGAGGGGAGACCTTATCTGTCTCTATAGGTACCTGAAAAGGAGGTTGTAGTGAGGTGGGTGTTTGTCTCTTCTCCCAAGTAACAAGTGATCTGACAAGGGGAAATGGCCTCAGGTTGTGCCAGGGGAGGTTTAGACTGTGTATTATGCAGATTTCTTCACCAGAAAGGTTGTCAGCCATTGGAACAGGCTGCCTGGGGAAGTGGTAGTCACCATCCTTGGAGGTAGACATGAGGTAGATGTGCCCAGGGACATGGTTTAGCGGTGGACTTGGCAATGCTAGGTTAATGGTTGGACTTGATGATCGTAGAGGTCTGTTCCAACTTAAATGATTCTAGGATTACAATGCTTAGTAATGAAATTAAATTAATTAACATCAGTCATTAAAAACTATAAAAGAATTCAGAATTGTTCTGGATGTTCCCCTTTCTCTCTTTAAATATTGCCTTTATGATTTATATATGCTGAACATGTTTAATCTGAGATAGAGGTTTCTGTGCAAGGTTGTCTGAGCCACACAACTTCTAGATGTCCATCTGTAGCAGATACCAACCTTGTGTTGCCCTCCAGCAGACTCGCCCTCTGCCTAAAACTGATGTGTCAGCAGTGGTATATTTGATATTTGAATTGATTAGGTGTTCTGCACCTGAGCTTGTGGGCTTAGCTGAATTCATGAATTAATGATTTTGTGATTTCTGTGGAGGAAGGAAGGTGATATGTTGGCTGTCCAGCAGGTTTTTTAAATTTTTATTTCTTGCAAGTTTAAGTTACTGGATGGGTGGCAATAAAAGCACCATTGTTGGGTAAGTATTACATAATTATGAATTAAATTGTTCCCTCCAGATCTTT
Source organism: Gallinula chloropus (assembly GCF_964237585.1). Taxonomy (NCBI): domain Eukaryota; kingdom Metazoa; phylum Chordata; class Aves; order Gruiformes; family Rallidae; genus Gallinula; species Gallinula chloropus. Next base: position 64,532,265 of record NC_140086.1, read on the forward strand.
TTCTATAGTAGTATTTATTTCAGAGAGAGGTTTTTGGTGGCTGTTGTAGCTATTTGATTTTCATGTTTTAATTCAGCTGGAAAAAAATTCAATACTAAGAACAAGCCTTGTTTTCTTTCCTTGGCCCTCTTCCTATTGTGGTCTTGCTTACTCTTTATGGTAACACCGGTGTCTGCTTTTATAAAGCTGCAAGAACAGAGCAGAACAGGTAGGACATAGGGCATTTTCAGCCTGGCAGGCTTTTGGGTGGCAGGAGGGGTGGTAGGGGAGGACTGGCTGTTGGGACAGCAGGTTTCTCATTGCTGTGGCTTGTGGAGGTTGTACTGGGGAGGACTGGCTGTGGGCCTTCTGCTCTGGGCCCATATTTTCATGGTGTTTTCAGGAAGGAGGAATGGATACAGACATAGGATAACAAAGAGTAAATGCTACTGTGCAGCTGAAGACCTGTTTGGTGCATGTATATGCCTATATAGAATACATAGCACAAAGCTAAGGAAAATAAGGAGCAGCTGTCAAATGCTGTGGGGTAAAGTACAATTTTTACAGTTCATTTTGGAAAGTGTACCTCTCTTGCATGTTCCTGTACAGCCATCCCAGACTCCTAAGTTTTTCTTAACTGTTACACATGCCATATTGTTCAGCTCTTTCATTTTCACAACCAAGTAGCTAGAGTGCTGCAAGGAACATACCAAATGAGCTTTCAGTTAAGTTCATCACACTGAAAATTTCTTCCATGCTTCCAGCTCTTAGCAGATTGCTCACTGCAGGAATAAGAGCAAATAACATTCATTTGAAGCCTCAGAGTAAAATCAAGCCTTTTAAGTGCATCTGGGTGGCAGCTTTGTTTGCTAGGGATGCCCATACATCCAGCAAGGCTGTGTGTTGAATCCCAACATTAAAGACTGGACCTTTATAACAGAGGTCTTGCAGGGAGGAGTAAAACCTGGAGGAAACCCTTGAGGATACATGAAGCTTCTTTTAGAAGGAGTTGGTGGGTAGCAGGATGTGCATAATCTCCCTGGATGGGTAGGATAGGGATGGAAATCACTTTGCTTTTCTTCCCATGTTGCAGTTTTGGACACTGAGCAGCAAGCTGTTAGAGCTTATGAAGTAACCACGCAGACAGATTAAAAATGATCAGAAAATATCTTACTAAATATACTAGGAGTTTATTGAAATGGTAGTTTGTTTAAATAGAAAGCATTCATGAAATCAGCAATTCTTAACCTTGTTTTGCTGCTCTTCAAGTGCCTTTTTTGAGGCAGGAGTCCTGCTTTTTCAAGCTTGGCATTCAAAGCATAAGTCTAAACCATTGAATTTCTGCCAAGGGTTGTAGCCTTTTTTTGTTGAATGGTGGCATTGGATTGAAGCGTTTTTTCACTGAGTTATAGTATGTTTTTCTATACAGCATAGGTTATCTTTCCATTTATTTTAAGAAAGCAGTGATGTTGAAGATTTAGGGAAGCTGAAAATGAGGAGAACTCACTGAATAGAAAATTGGATTGGACCTTTAAGTTATTTCTTTGTTTTTCATGCCTGGTGCCAGTTATTGGCAGAAATGGTTAAATGGCCTTTAGTTGACCTCCTTAATTTCTTTGAAGGTTCTTTTTTACTGGTTTCTATGCTGATATAGGAGGAAGTTCCTGACCAACCTTATGTGATTTACATTGTGCTATATATTCCTCCTGTCTTTTATTAAAACCTCTGACTAAAAGTATGTGACCTCATGGGGTGCAAATAACTTGCAGACCTTGAAAATCAGTGGAAAGTTAAATGTATGCTAATGTTTCTTAAATAGATGCAGATATCTCTTTTAGGTCTAACCATAGGAAACTTGGGTATCTAATGAAGTAGATGACTTAAATGCCAGACAGTTCTTTTTATAATACACTATACATTTTTTATGAGTTACCTGGGCACCATTTCAGCAAAGTAGGTTAGCACGTGCTGAAATCCAGCTATTCAAGTAGTGCCTGTACTTCAGCGTAGGGCTAGGTAGGTGTTCAAGTGGCTTCTCGGTCAAGACCTAAAGAAGTTGCTGCCATTCAGTGAGACCTGGACAGGCTGGAGAGCTGGGCAGTAAGAAACCAGATGAAGTTTAATAAAAGCAAGCATAGAGTCTTGCACCTCGGAAGGAATAAGCACTTGTATCACTACAGGCTGGGGGATGACCTGTTGGAGAGGAGCTCTGTGGAGAAGGACCTGGGGGTCCTGGCAGATGACAGCTTGGCCATGAGCCAGCAGTGTGCCCTGGTGCCCAAGAGGGACAATGGGATCCTGGGGAGCATCAAGAGGAGTGTGGCCAGCAGGTCGAAGGAGGTGATCCTCCCCCTCTACTCTGCCCTGGTCAGGCGCCACCTGGAGTATTGTGTCCAGTTCTGGGCTCCCTGGTATGAAAAAGACAGGGATCTCCCGGAGAGAGTCCAGAGAAGGGCTACAAAGATGATTAGGGGCCTGGAGCATCTCCCCTATGAGGAAAGGGTGAGTGAGCTGGGACTGTTCAGCCTGGAAAAAAGAGGGGATCTGATTAATGTTTATAAATATCTTAAGTATGGGATGCAGGGGGAATTGGCCAGCCCCTTTTCAGTGGTCTGTGGGGACAAGACAAGGGGCAATGGCTGCAAATTGGAGCACAGGAAGTTCTGCACCCACATGTGGAAGAACTTTTTCCCAGTGAGGGTGACAGAGTCCTGGCACAGGCTGCCCAGGGGGGTTGTGGAGTCTCCTTCTCTGGAGGTATACAAGACCCATCTTGACTTCTTGATGTCTTAAGTGTCCTGGTTTTGGTTGGGATAGAGTTAATGTTCTTGCTAGTAGCTGGTATAATGCAGTGTTTTGGATTTAGGATGAGAATAATGTTGATAATTAAGTTATTGTTGAGCAATGGTTACATCAAGTCAAGGACTTTCCAGCTTTTCATACTGCCCTGCCAGTACAGATGCTGGGGTCTCCCAATAAGCTGGGAGGGAAAATGGCCAGGACAACTGACCCGGCATGGCCAACGGGATATTCAATATGACGTCATGCTCAGTATATCGCTTTGGGGAAGTGGACTAAGGGTTGAGATCATGGTTCAGGAACTAGCTGGTCTCCAGGTAGTGAGCAGTTCTGCTGTGCATAGCTTGTTTTGCATAGTCTGTTATTTCAAATCATAACCTTCCTTTTATTTTCTCCTCATATTAAACGGACTTTATCTCAACCTACAAGTTTGTCCTTGTTTTCTGACTCTCTTCCCCGTTCCTTTGAGGCAAGAGAGTGAGCAAATGGTTTTGTGGTTGTTTTAGCTGCCTGCCAAATTAAACCAGGACATTAAGTAATGTTTGGTGTGGTTGTTTTCCTCTTCAGTTATTATCTGAACATTGTCAGTCTTGTGTCTTAGTTAATAATTGGTATTTTGTTATTGAGCAAACTGGTTCCTGGGCAGTTGGAAAGAAATTATCTTGAAGCCGTTAGGATTTGTCTGTTTAATTGTCTTTGAACAGACTGGAAAGGTGTGTCAGGTAATCCTGCTGTAGAGATCCTCTATGGATTGCTCGATGCTATTAAACATCAAATAGTACCAACAATCTACTGTCGTGTGTTTCCATCTACTCTGGGCTTTTGAAGGTGATAACTTCTGGTTATATAATATTTTTTTTCTTTCTGTCTCTGTGCCAGAAGATATTGATGGGGTGAGTTTGCACTAGGCTGCTTTGTCTCAGTCAAACTGTTTCTGAGGCACAATGTAAACCCTGAGAAAAGTGGGCATCCTGGGGTTTCCTCAGACAGCTTCCAAGGAAACAAACTCTGGAGGACTTTGCCTATTAGTGTTACAGACTGGCAGGGGTCAGACAGCTCTGAGGGATTTTGCCAAATTTGGAAAAGAAACTGTCAGGAAGGGAAGAACTTTCCCAGACTGGAGTTTACCAATGGATGTGTTTGTAGTCAAATGGTTTCTTTGGAACACTTGTGTCTGGAGTAGTTTCAGAGGAGGCACTGAAGATGTTCATAAACTCAGAGTGTCTGTAATGTTTGTCCTTACACTGTTTGTTGGACGGCTGCAGCATTCGGCCTGATGGAGCTGTGTTGCAGCCTGTGTGTCACAAAGCTGCTGCAATCGCAGAATGTTCTTGTTTGCTGCACGTGTGTAGCCTTTGGTTTGTCCCTTTTTGCCCTGACATGTTAATATCTCGTGGTGTAAACAAGCTGTACCGAGAAGGAAAGTTGTGCTCTGCTGTCAGAAACCTTGATGAGAGTGACTACACGTGCACAGCAGCGATGAGAGCTCACCAGAGAAGTTCTGCAGGGCAGGAAGGGTAACGGCAGCTCCTTCGGCTTTATCCTGGCCATGGCACAGGTTGTGTGGCACTGGATCTTGTGTCCTTCGGTAGACCAATCATTCAGAGGTACATGGCCATGTTCACTCAGATCTTAGTCAGCTGAGGTTGAAGGCTGTTAACAGCACTTTTATTTACCTCTCTGCATTTCCAACCACTTGCCTCTCAGCTCTCAGTGAATTGGTTAGGATCTCTGGCACAGATGTCTGTCCTGCATGTATCTTCTCTGGTGGCTGAGCCTTCTGAAGTGTGATGTTGAATCCTGACAAGAAAAGTGGTAGGCCCTTCTGTTTGCAAATACTGAAATCATATCCAGTATGTCATGTATTGTACAGTTTCTTAACTGGGGGATTCTTTACTGCTGGTTTTTCAGCAAATAGAAGACATGCAGAATTTATTTAATAATCTTTGAAGATTCATGTCTGGAATTGTATTTTGAGTATTTCAGATTGAATTCTTATCTCTGTGCAGGAAAGTAGTATTTCTACATCATAGGAGAGAATCTTGATTTATAATCTGCTTGTTCAGATTTCTCATTGAAACAATTAGTGTGATAAAATATGAAGTAAATGTCTGTTAGGAGAAGAATGCAAAGCAGTAACTAAATGAGATTTGTATCGAGACCTTTCTGAGATAAAATTTTGAATGTTAACTTTGTCTTTGGGGAAAGTACCTTTTAAAGGCCTTAGTTAAAAAAAAAAACCTCTTTCTTGTAAGAAATTTGAGTGATAAATGCTTGCAGGAAGCAACACTCACACCTCAAACATATTGCAGAGTACTCTAATAACAGGTGAAGAGAGTTCTGTCTCTGTCTTAGCAGTGCTGAAGTTTATAGGAGTATGGAGAAAAGTCATCAGAGGATAACATGAATAGTATCTACCACAAGTAGTAATTTTCATTTTGCTTCCTCAAACAAGGCACTAATTAGAGATGTTCTAAAAAAGTCATGATTCTCTTATTCTCATGGTAACTTTTTGTTTCTTCTAACACCAACTATGTACTTGAGTTGATTACAGTAGAGCCAGAGCAACTATGGTAATGCTAATTGTATCTTATTACTTTTAAACCCAGTAGTACTCACGTGAGAGAAATCCTGAATTATTCAGTCCTCTTCCTGAAAATGATTCACATAACAATTTGTAATATGTTTACCTAGTGAAGTATGACAACTTGAAATATACAGCTCCAAAGGACAATTATCCCCCCTGCCCTGCTCTTTCTGGTTATTCTGTGCCTGTTTACTCATTCAGTGTTACAGAATTCAACAGGAAAGACATTGTTTCAAACACACATCTTGGACCACTTCAGTGAATGGAGGAGAGAGACCTGGGCTTGCCGTGGGTTATGTAAAATTAATCACATCTGTAACGTGTGTATTTAGAAGGCTGTGTGGATTCAGGACATTCTGATAATGTGAGATGAAAAAAAATAATGCGTGGAACTCAAAAAGAAAAAAGAAATTGATTTGTTTTGAAAACATGAATAGAGAACACTTTAAAGTTTACTTCTAGTTCTTACTGCAGGAAAAGTTTGTTGATGTGTCCAGAGAAAATAAGTGACTCCATCACTCTAAACAGGAGAAGTTTTTCTCTACTATCTTGTATTTCCAGAAAGCAACTTATTGAAGTTGTGAAGTTATTGCTTTACTGGAGGAAAAAAGGAAGACTGAGAGAGTCACAGTTCTAAAATACATCAGAAGGTGGGAGTTTCTGAAAAGGGAAGAAGGGCGGGTTGACAGTTTTTAACTTTCTTGAGTCTTTTGATTGGGTGCTACTTTGATGTTTGAACTTAGCAATGGTGTCTCCAGGATGAGCAGAGTGGTTTTAAAGGGATTAGTTTGTGTGACAAGAGCTAATGTTGAAGATTAATTCTGTGCTAGATTTATGCATTTTTTGGTGTATTAATTCTGACAACTCTTAAACAAAACCACTGACCAACTGAAAGGTTTTTCATCCTTGTTTAAACTCCCAAAGACTTTGAAGTGGCTTTCCTAGTGAGTGGCTGCACAACATGCAAGGGGGAAAGCAGTCTGCTAAGAACCCAAGTATTTTAACAGTAGCAGAAGAATTGAATTAAAAAAACCCCAAACTACACAGCACTATTAAATTGTCCTAAGGCAGGCATGGCTGCCCACAACCACAGCTAAGCTCTAAAATCCTTAAGTTAAAAAATGTTTACGGTGAGAGTGCTATATGTACAACAAACTCGGCAGCTCTTCTGTAGCCAGCAGTAGATGGTATAGCCAACACTGTAGGACTTTCTTTGAGATAGTGCTGAATTAGCCAAAAAATATTCCCTTCCCTCTTCTGGAGCATAGGGCTGCACAGATCCTGCCCTCTTACGTTTTTCAATCTGTGCTATTTTAATTCCAGCATGCATGCTGATATTCAGCTGGTTACAAGTGTCTAATTATTGTGATTATATGCATGCAGACTTCATCACTTTTTTTTTTTTTTCCAGTGGAGCTGGCAGTGCAAGAGAAGCTTGGCATTTTATCTGCTGTATAATTTGCTTGTTTTTATGCTTAGTGTAACAGCTTGCTGAATGAGCGCTGGAGTGAGACGTAGATAAACAGTGAGGGGAGGGTGGGCGCACAGGCACGCGTGTCCCGAGCGGTCACCGCACGTATCTGAGAGAACCTCTCAAACGGGCCTTGGGAAGGCCAAAACAGTGAGAGAAAATTCCAGAGAAACCTCTGCTGCTTGTACAGATACACCTATTGGCACCTGAGTCTTCAGCTTTTCCCTCTGGGTCCTCACTTCCCTGTGAGTGAATGACATCTGCTACTTGAAGAGACCCCCGCTGGGACCGGGTGTGCACTCAGCTGCTGGTATTCTCTCAAGGCTACAGCAGTTCCTGGTAGCAGCTCCTCTGGATGTGCAGGGGTGTGTGGAGGGGTCGTCACATGCTGCCATCCATCAATTCTGGAGTGGAGGCAGCCAGGGATGGTGGTGTTAGTCTGTAATCAGGACCTGGCCTCTAGCCTGGCACCAGGTCTGCTGCAGGCTGGTTGTTGAGAGGTGGTTATCACCAGCTCTCAGAGCATCTACAATGGCTTCAGTGAAAAACAAATTAAAAAAAGTATATAAAGTCCTGCTTGCCCCATTGGGGGTAGAGTGGGAGGCAGAAGTGCCCCAAGGGTACTCTGTGGCCAGGAAGGACATGGTGGTGTCTCCTTGCTCATTCTGTGGCTGCACTGGAGGAGAAGGCTGCTGGGTACCTGGCCTGGCCCATCTGAGAGAACGACAGGAGCCTCAGCAGCACTCCCTACCTCTCTGCTTCTATAGCCTGCAGTTATGCAGCCTCCTACAGCTTCCTTCTCCAACAGGCACCTGATGACAGGTAAGTGCTAGGTGCCAAAGACTCTGGTTTCGATTCCTAGCCTCACAGACAGCATGTGACCTGCCAGCATCGTAGGTGGAACCATGCTAGAAACAACTCGGGTCAGACCAGGTGTTAATCCTAGCCAGTGTCCCAATAGGCATGAAGGCACTCCACAGCCATACTTGCTTCTGCTGCTGCCCTCACTCTTGCTTCTGGGAGCCTCCCTGTTGCTGCTTTACTCACTGGACTCTTTACCCACCTTCCCCCTCTTTTCCACACACCATGGCTGTGGGATGATGCAGTGAGATCTGAGTTGTCTCAAGTTTTGACCACATTGTTTCTGCGTTTATATGCTGCTTGGGGTGGGTCAGTGATGCTTGGGTGCTTCTGTACTAGACTGGGGCTTTGGGCAACCTGGTCTAGGGCAAGGTGTCCCTGTCCATGGCAGGGGGTTGAAACTTACATGGTCTCTGAGGTCCCTTCCAACCCAAACCAGTCTGTGATTATGTGTTTCTATGAACCATGCTCTAACACAGCCTACCAAGGGCTATTACTATCACGTGATGGTAGAGGATGTTACAAAAAGAGCGCATTTTGCCCATTTTTTTGGGCATGTCCCTTGGCAGAGTAGATAGAACTGTGCTAGGGGACTTCTTTCTTGCACCAAAGACAAGTAGATTTCAAACCTGTGGGTTTCTGCTTTTCCACGTCACCTTTTTCTGGGTTTTGAGTTGAAGAGCTTGTGCTGTCTGTGGTTCTGAAAGCAGTGTCTTGAGCTTGATTTGTATTCTGGTTGCACAGCTTTTGGAGTGAACTTTGGTGGCATATCTAAGTTGTGGGTTTTTTTTTTTTCCTGCAAGCCTGTCTGTGCTCAGGTGGTTTTGGGGAATAGAATGGGCCTGATGCTACTCTCATATTGACAGCAGGATGTGGGATTTCCAAAAAGCATGAAATGTTGTGAGACTTGGTGGTAAAATGATGAAAGGTGGGTTAACATCCCCTTGCAGTTCGGCCTGAAGCAAGCTTGTGGAAATTCCCAATTACATCTAAGAGGTTTCTAGGTTGCAGGAGGAACCTTCACCCTGAAGTCACATTGCAAGTTTATTCATACTTTGTTCTTTTGGAAATTCTGGCATTGCAACAGGAAATTAATGTTTTCTTATCTGAAACTGAAAAAAACCAGCCCAGCATTTTGTAAAATGCTCTTAAAATGAGAATTCTGACACTGTTTTGGGGGGAGGACATGGCAATGTTACAGAATCAGAGAATCATGGGGGTTGGAAAGGGCCTCCAGAGATCATCCAGTCCAACCCCCCTGCCAAAGCAGCTCCCTAGGACAGGTCGCACAGATAGGCGTCCAGAGAAGGAGACTCCACAACCCCCCTGGGCAGCCTGTGCCAGGGCTCTGTCACCCTCACTGGGAAAAAGTTCTTCCACATGTTGGTGCAGAACTTCCTGTGCTCCAACTTGCAGCCATTGCCCCTTGTCCTGTCCCCACAGATCACTGAAAAGGGGCTGGCTGATACCCCGTGCATCCCATACTTGAGATATTTAGAGGGTAAAGCAATTGACATAGAAATGCCAATGTCATTTTAGTTTAAAATGCCTGTGTGCCTCTACATGTTTCCATGAAATGCTGAGCTCATGACAAAGTGGGTTTGTGTGTTTTTTTCTTTCCTTTTTCAGTAAAGTATTCACTTGAAGTATTTTTAACAGTCAGTCTCCTGCCCCCTCCCCCTTTTTTTAACTTTTAAAATATTTTTTTTTCCATCTGCCATATGCTGCATGTCTTCTCACAAGATCACTGGGGATAGATGATATCTAAATATACTTTTCTCAGTTTTAGCACAATGCAGCTCTGATCCTCATTGGGACATGAATGTTCTTCAGGGTAAAAATGTTCAGGACTATGATGCCATTTGTGAAATGGACCCATTATAAATATGGGAGGTGCTTTGGTCTTTCAGCAGAATCAGCTTTTTTCCAAAATATTGTGATATTTCAGCTGAATAAGCTATCAGCCAAAACCAGGGAATATTAAGCAATATGGAGATGAGATGAGTGTTTCTGTTTCTTAATCAGATTTCGTAGATATGGTATATTCTCATGTTTGGCTATGAGTTGTATGTCCCCTGAATAAGGATTCCAAGACAAACAGATAAATGTTCAGACTGCATTTAAAAATTTAAAGCTGAATAAGGACAAGAAAATGTAAAGAAATACAGTACACATCTAAAATGCTGTCGTGGTTTAGCCCTGGGCCAGCAATTAAGCCCCATGTAGTTGCTCACTCACTCCTGCACCAGCAGAATGGGGAAGAGAATTGGAAGAGTAGAAGTACGAGAACTTGCAGGGTGAGATAGAAACAGTTTAATAGGACACACAAAAATAGGAAGATGATGATGTAATGTATGTAATCAGTATATACACAAAACAAGTGATGAAGCACAGTTTCTCTCCACCTGAAGTTGATGCTGGTGTGCAAGACCCCCAAGCTGCCCAGCCTCTCAGCCCACACGTGCAAGCAAAGCAAGACAAGGAATTCACTCACCACCTCCCGTGGGCAGGCAGGTGTTCAGCCATCACCGCAAAGTCAATGCTGTGCAAGACCCCCAGCTGCTGCACCAGGCCCCCAGCTACCCCCCAGCTGCCGCACAGCCCACCCCCAGCTATAAACAGAACATGGCGTTCTATGGTACGGAATATCCTTTAGGCCAGTCTGGGTCAGCGGCCCTGGCTGTGTCCCCTCCCAACTTCTTGGGTGCCCCCTGCCTTCTCATTGACAGGGCAGTATAAGAGGCTGAAAAGTCCTTGACAGCTTGGCCACAACTAAAACCTCAGGGTGTTACCAACATGATTCTGATCCTAAATCCCAAACAAAGCACTGCACCAGCTACTAGAAAGAAAATTGATTCTATCCATGCTGAAACCAGGACAAATGCCTTTTTAACTTTCTTCCATACCAAAAAAAAGCTGCTCTTTTCATTATGTATTGCCTCTTAAGTATCTCTGCCATGTGTTAATGCTGGCATGTTGAGGGAGCCGTGTCTATGGGAATTGTCAGGTTTAATGGAGACTGCCCCATGTGATTGCAGTGTGCTGTGTTTTGATCTTGAGGAGGACCTGTGGCTGCTGTGGGTCCTTGAAAGCAGGTGAGAAGGAGCAATAAACTGAGACAGCAGTCAGAATTGCTGAGTAGGATCAGAGCACATACACTGTCTGGGAATTTCCTGGGTAGGTAAGAGTAAGCAGGATGTTTGACTGAGCTCTGGTCTGGAAAAACCCAAGATTTTTCAGTACAACCCGGTCTTCTGTTAGTTATAACAGGGTCTAGAAATCCAAAAGCAATTATGCACAGCAGTCAATGTAATGGGTAGGGATTCTGGGACAAGAGTGGACCATGCTGTCTTGGATACTAGCAGCTGTACAGCACAGAAAGGAGGAGCTGATAGCAGCAAATAGTGGCTTCAGAATACTGCAGCTGGGCAGGTTCCTGGGCTAGCTCAGGCTTTTCTATATGCTATAGTTCATGCAATCTAGACATAAGTTTGCATTGCCCAAGGTGTTATCCGTTTCCAAACATGAAAGGGGAAGAAAGATTATGAAAAGAGGATAGTTACTCTGAAGGAAGAGGACTTGCTTGGTCTTACTGTCAAGGTCCTGAACAGTCTAAGGTCTTAAGGTCTCCTATGTCTCCATCAGGGTCCTTATCTGTTAAACAATACTGCCCCTTTGTAACTTGTTCCCTAATCATTCAGTAGATGAAGGGCATGGAGGTACGTAAAGCAATGCAGAAAGCCGTAAGCCTTGTGACAGTGGAGTGGATAGTGTGGGGAATGGCATGCAGGTTGCATTTGTCCTCTCTTTTTGGGGTCTGCTGCTAATTCTAGACCATGGAAAGCAGAGGGCTGTCTGTGAGATCCCACATGCAGCCCAAAGTGGTTTAAAGTCTAGACTACCATTACTGCAGCAGGATGGAGGGAAGTGCTATATATACCAAGCTTTATAGCTGATTTCGTAGTATGTCTATGTACACAGAAGCACTTTTATCTGGCAGTTGTGTGCTGCCTGAGAGTGCACAATAACCTTTCTATAGTGTGATTAATTAGAGATGGACTAATAAGAAATACAAGTACACTTGCATTTGCTAGATGAGCATGATTTCCCCCCTTCTTCACCATCCTGCATTTTTACTTCCTTTGCTACTGAACGTGAGGTATTTTGGATTTGTAGGTGTTCATTTCATTATGTTACAGTTTCTTGGCTTTTCCTGCAGCAGAGAAATCTAGAAGTGTAGTGGAGTTTTGTTTTAAAATATTAGTAATGAACAAATAAATCAAAACTATTTATTTCTTTTCAAGTATACTTTAGTTCTTTGTAGAATTCTGGGCTTAATATTTATATAAACAATAACTTCCAACTTGGGAATGTTACCGTTCACGTTACTACAACTTACTGGAAGCAATAATATAATATTTACTGACTCATTTTAAGGATATTTTTATTCTTTTTTTCTAAGTTGAGCAACTGTTGTGGGTTTTTTTGTTGCTGTTGATTATCTTCTGTTACTGCTCACATCTTAACTTGGCAGCTAATTATGTGTCCCTTACATACCATGCTGTTCTGGATCCGTTGCTTGTGGGTGGGTGTTTTTTTTGCTAGCCATTTTTTCGTGGCTCATATTAAATCATTTTCCCCATCGTTACATCTACCTTTCTCCATCTTCTCAATGAGAGATGTTAGTGGGGAAACTCCTGTAGAACTGAATTGGGATATAGAAGTTTACATTTTATATCTATCTGATGTGAATTCTGTAGAACTCAGTGCAGAACTGAGTGCGCTGCTGGGCCTACCTACATCCAGCTGGTTCTCACTGCACCTACAGACCTTCAGAGTCCCAGGTGGCTAGGAGGGTTGCACAAGAATTTAACAGCCTAATTTCCACCCAACTCCCTCTGGCTACTTGTACGGACAGCCAGATAGTAATAGGAAAGGACAGTCTGTAGGGAATAATAACCTCGGGTACCTAGGGAGTATTTAGGTCTATGAGTCTGTGGTTTGACTTGCAAGAAAATCCAGGCCTAATGATATAATTACTAAAACAATAGAAAACCCCCACCCTTTGAAGAGAGCACTGGTTCACTGAGTCCAGTTCCTTCTGTTGCGGGCACCCCACATCATATAATAGTCCTCATTTGTTAAGCAAGCTCTGTCTTTAGGGGTCTTGCCTTTGTTGCACCCACCTGAAGTCTTGCTTTCCTGGTGGTGAGGAACCTTGCAATTTGACAGAGATGTCACAACTTTAGCCACACTTGGTTCTTGTGGCAGGTGAAATCATTGTAAGTGTTAGTAATTCTTGTCTTTTTCACTTACTGAATCAATAAGAGGGACACGTACAGTGCCCTTGGAGTACAGATACACAGAGCTCATTCGGGTGTCCTGTCACATGAGTAGTTGTCTCTCCCCATGACTGTTTATAGGTGAGGCCTTTAGACTTAAAGGTGAGGCCTTTAGAGGAATTTTGTATCAGTGTCCTAGAGGAAATGTTGACTTGTGTAGTAGTCTGCTCTTCCTATAATGCATGTTTTGTACCTCGTAGCAAGCTTTCTACCCACCTTGAAGTCCTTAATTGCCACCTCCAGGATCCTAAGCAACACCAGTGAATGCTCAGCAGTGTTAGAGCCAACATAGTTCCTTCATCTAGCAAATGAGCTGCTATGTTGAAAAAAGAATGTCATGTTGGGCTGATGTGTTTTTGGTGCTGGCAAACTGATGTTGTGTTTTACTCTGTTTTCCTTTAGCCTCTTTCTGTAATTATGCCTTCCTTTACAATGTGTTCCAATGCCATATGTTTCTACTGAGGTGATTTTTATGAGCAGTAGTTGCCTGGATGACTTGTTTTTGTTTGCCACTTCCTCTGCCTGTTTGGCAGAGTTACTGCCAAGTTCCTGCCTTTGCTGAATGTTTTCAGATCGTATACCACCCTATACTTAATAGTTTTATTAAGGTCCTTACACCTAGCCCTGCAGTTCCGTTTGCCAGTTCTTTAAGAATCCAGAGATGGCAATTTTTGAGGTTTTTCTAGTTTCAGTTGGATTAAGCTCTTTGAGTTTTGCTGCTGTTTTCATGTTCTCTGCCTTACAGGCACGTTGGATTTCTCAGGCTGTAAAATAAGAAATTTAATTCCATTTGGAGACTGAAAGATGCCTGTAGGACATGTTGATGTCGGATGCTTTGCACAAGTGTTGTGGATGCCTAAGTGAAATTTTCATTTCCCTGTTTAAAAGTAAGGATAGTCAACGGAAAAGTCTAAAAGTGTGTTTCTTTTTTTTCCCCTTAATGGAGTATTTTTTCCTGCTTTTCCTCTACGCCACTCTGTGTGCCCACTCACGCTGTCTGGGAGCGGCAGTAATTCCTCTTCCCAGTGCTCATGTCATCGTTCAGTCATGCGCTATCTGACAGGCAACCCTTCCGGGCACTTTGTCCTTTTGCCCAGGACAAGGGCTGTGCTTGTGCTGCTGTCGTGCTGAACTCTGTCAATAAAAAAAAAGGGGAAGCAATTTCTCTGCCACCTTTCAGGATTTTGCAAGGACAAGAAAAAAAAAAAAAGGCAGAAACACGTGGCTGGGTAATGAAGTGTGGTATTTCCCAACAGACTGTGGACCCCCAAAAGATGGTCTCAAGTGCATGTAGTAGAGCCAGGATGGGTTAGATGTGAATGACGGGAAGAGCCAGACCGACTCTTTGATAAGTTTAAATGGTTTGTGGGGTTCCCAGGGTCACAGTGTGTTAAAGTCCATTCAGATTCACAGGCAGTGTTTCCCCAGCTAGTGAGGTGAGTGAATCCAGGTTCGCTCTGGTTTTGCTGAGGAACTACAGAGTGGGCAAGAACAGGTAAGAAGATAAAGCCACCTCAAAAAGTAGTATATTTGAGGACGGGTTGTGACTTTGTGTGGTGGTTCTTTCACTGTCAACTTCTCTTAAAAATACTTTAAAAAAACAATTGAAGATCGGCAGGTGGCCATATAATCTATTGTTGAGATTGTAAAGATGGAGCCTGAGGGGATTTCTAGAAGAACTTGGCACATTCTGACAGGGGAACAATGCAGTGTGTTTCTCCTTGCTTTCTGTCCCTCTTTCCCTCTGCCTCTCCCAAACCCTAGATACAAACCCCATTAACTTCAGGCTGCTATTTACATAGGGAGGCTGGAAGGCTTTGAGCAAGTACAATTTATGAAGCTCATGAAGCATCAACTGTCTAGCAGTAGTGTTTTCCTCTGCCTTCTACCTTCTGAATTCCTCTGGGGGCTGAGACTGAATCTTAAAAACTTCACAATTTTAGATTTTAAGGTTTAAAATGTAGAGTTTTCAAATCAGCAGAAGTGAGGAGGCAAGGGCTGTCATGCTGAACAGGAGAATTTATGCAGTGGGGATGATGCTATTGCTTAAACAACTGCCTGCCCCTAGACCCTTCTGTTTGGATTGCTGTTGGAGAGGCTTATTTGACTCTAATGTTTTTTTGTTGCCAAGCCAACTTCTTTTAGCCTTTTACAGAGCAGAAAAGGAAGACCTTGCTCACATTTTGAGGAGTATTTGAAACCTACTGTTGCCTCAAGCTTTAGCTTCCTGTGCTGTGCGGTAGAGTGTCTGATAATGAAAGATGAAAGCTTTCTATTTTTGTCTTGTGAATGTAGCTCATGTTTCATGGCCAGATTGGTTGATTTTTGTGTGTTCCTTTTCAGTGCCGCCTTTATCTTGGGGAAGGAGGGAATAGCGACTTCACTGAGACGCTAAATTTAGAGCAGTTGGGAAAAGTGAGGATGTGTATCTGAGGTCTTTCCAGCTTTTCAGGCTCATGGCACCTGAAGAGGCTGGTATGTGACCAAGCATGTCACATTGAAGGGATGGTGCCTGTGCACCAGAAAGCCCATTGCCCTTCACCCCAGTGGGTGTCACAAGTGGCCAATCTGTGCACCCTGTGTCACGTAAGACAATCTCCCTTTGTCATTTAAAGGATACGCTGCAGAGATGGCTGCCAGTGGTATGTTCTGATCTAGACAAGCTTAAAATGCACATTAAAAGATTATGATTGATTTTGGGCGTGTCTTATTTCTGTGTGCCTGATGCACTAAAGAGCTTGATATAATTTGTTTATAAAAAGTATTCTTAAAGATGAGGGACAGCAGGTTTGTGTGTTGGTTTTTTTCTAGCTATGCAAAGTATGGAGTTAAATGGAAAGGAGAAAGTGCAAAAAGAGGATCTAGAAGAGAGGCCATGATGTTCTGTGCCTTAGATGTCACATTTTTTGCCTTAGATTTATTGGGGAAACCTGCTTATCTTAACTGTAATTATCCAAGTGCTTTTACTGTATGCAGAAAAAAGCAAAATATGATTTGTATTTTCTTTCCCTATGACTTACAGCCCAGCTGTAGAATTAATATTTTTTTATTATAGTTGTGTGTATTGGATCATTCTCTCATTTCACTTTGCTCTCAGATGTTGATATTTCCACATTTTTTTTTTTAGGATGATGGATACTTTCATTAAAAACACACCTGCACAAGTATTGCAGAATGAAATACCGTGTCTATTCATGGTATGTTCCTGCTGTAGAAATTTTTTTTGGAAACAGAAGCCTGCATACTTGTGTGTCCAGTCTGAAGTGCTCCAGAGCAGACACCACCTATGTTCTGCTGGAGGCCATAGTCCAGGATGAAGTTCTCTCTGCAAACCCCAGCCAAGAAGTTCTATAGCTCAGCCTTCCCTTTCTTTCTCCCACGGCTGTGCACTGCTATCCCTTCCCAACCTGCCAGTGTAGGTCCTTAGCAGGTGTGATCTGCAGGAGAAAATACCTGCCTGGGCTGAATGCAGGTTAGGTGAATGCTGCTGGATTTCAGCTCTTTCTGAATACTGTTACATGTGGATGGCATTGCACACTGGGGATGGCTAAAATCCCCTGCAAGGGAGTGCTGGCTTTGTTACAAGATATTTAGGACTGTTAACATTTGTAGTAGGTGCTGGGGTTTGTGATGGTACAGCCAAACTACAGCTTCAGAGTGAGAACAGCTAAGAGGTTCTGTACCATGCTGCCCCACTCGTGATGTACTCCCTAGCATATTTACAGTAGGCCCTGCTTTTTGTTGATGGCATTATCCCAACTACCATTGTTGTACTTGCTTTAAAAAGCTTCCAGGTAAATCTGCTGGGTTGCAGGCCTGCGTGAGAAGCGTTCAGTTGGCATGTCCTTCCATCCAGCGTTAGCAGGGCCTGTCAGGCCCTGCACATCTAGTACAGTAAGGAGCGCTCGGTGGCTTGGGTAGCCTTTCCTGCTGAGAGAGGTGGTGTTCTGAGGAAAAAACCCTGTCTCTCATGAAAGCATCTATGAGGGCTTTATTTAGCTTCCAAAGTTTTACTTTTTTTTGGTAGAAAGCAAGAGCTCTGCTAGGGCACACATAGTTGTCAGAGGTTTCATAGAATCACAGAATTGTAGGGGTTGGAAGAGACCTCGAGAGATCATCGGGTCCAACCCCCCTGCCAAAGCAGCTCCCCAGCTCATATTGCACAGATAGGCATCCAGATGGGTCTTGAATATCTCCAGAGAAGGAGACTCCACAACCCCCCTGGGCAGCCTGTGCCAGGGCTCTGTCGCCCTCACTGGGAAAAAGTTCTTCTGCATGTTGGTGCGGAACTTCCTGTGCTCCAACTTGCAGCCATTGCCCCTTGTCCTGTCCCCACAGACCACTGAAAAGGGGCTGGCTGATTCCCCCTGCATCCCTGCTTCAGATAATTATAAACTTTAACTAGGTCCCCCCTTAGTCTTCTCAAGGCTGAACAGTCCCAGCTCACTCAGCCTTTCCTCGTAGGGGAGATGCTCCAGGCCCTTAATCATCTTTGTAGCCCTGCGCTGGACTTTCTCCAGGAGATCCCTGTCCTTTTTATACCAGTGAGCCCGGAACTGGATACAATAGCTAGTTTCCTAGCTTTGAGTGACAAAATCCACAGTGATTTTCTTTTTTTTCTATGGCAAACTCCCAGACTAGGAAGTGGGAATAGATTATAACTCATGAACAGTGATGCTTTGTACGAGAGCTGACTTCGTTTGTTCTGCAGTGTAAGTCCTTATTTTTAGCTGGTTATGAAAATACAAAGATTCTTATGTTTTGCTGTTTCATACCTGCAAGGTAGAATAAAGGGCATCTTACAGGGTATCTTTTTGATCCTGCTTGTTTTATAATTCAAGGTATTGTATTCAGAAGACATATAAAAGTACATTGTAATCCAAATCAAAATGACAAAAAAAGACATATATGTTGGAGAGCTGCATTTGGAATATACTTGAAGTGAGTTGTTGCTTTGTTCTCCAAGTGTTCTGAGGCAGACCAGGCTGTTCGTGTTACAAGAGACCTTTGGACACACATTCTCCGCCTCTCCCCAGCAGTTTAGGAAGCTCATGTACCATAGTATGATACAGGCTTGAATTGGCTGCTTGGTAAGTAAAACAGGTTACATTGAAGTTATTGACAGGAGCCGGGGATGGGGGAGTACCAGGTGTGTGCTGTGGCTTGCGTAGAGGATACACATAAAGGAGGTCCTGTGCCTTGCTCTGGAGGGACACCCTTCACAAGTTCCTGTGTGTGCCTGATTGTGCACATATGGATCTGATGATGGGCTGCTTGGTTGATAAGGAATTGTCTGGATGGTCGCACTCCAAGAGTTGAGGTCAGCAGCTCAGTGTCCAAGTGGTGGCCAATGATGAGTAGTGTGCCTCGGGGGTCAGTACTGGGACTGGTGCTGTTTAACAGCTGTGTTGGAGACATGAACAGTGGGATCAGGTACAGCGTCAGCAAGTTTGCCGATGACACCAAGCAGTGTAGTGTGGTTGACATGCTGGAGGGACAGGATATGATCCAGAGGGACCTTGACAGGCTTGAGAGTTGGGCCTGTGTGTATCTCATGAACTTCAATGAGGCCAAGTGCAAGGTCCTAAACATGGGTCTGAGCAATGTCAAGCACAGTTGCAGGCTAGGTGGAGAACGGACTGAGAACAGCACTGAGAAGGAGGACTTGGGAGTGTTGATTGATATAAAGCATGACACGAGCCAAAAGTGCGTGCTTGCAGTCCAGAAATCCAACTATATCCTGTGCTGCATCAAAACCAGTGTGACCAGCAGGTCAGGGGAAGTGACTCTGCTCCTCTACTCTGCTCTTGTGAGAACCCCACCTAAGGTACTGTGTGCAGCTCTGGTGTCTCCAGCATAAGAAAGAGATGGACCTGTTGGAATGAGTCCAGAGGAGGCCACAAAGATGATCAGAGGGCTGGAGCACGTCTCCTATGAAGACAGGTTGAGACTGTTGCAGTTGTTCAACCTAGAGAAAGCTCCAGGGAGAATTTATTACAGCCTTCCAGTGACTACAGGGAGGCCTACAGGAAATATGGAGAGGGGCTTTTCGCAAGGACAAATGGTCATTGCAAGGATACCTGCTTAATAGGCACCAAGGCTACTGAGTTTTGATTCCAGCTTTTCAAGGCATCACAATAATCCTCTTAAGATGAAAGAGGACAGGTTTATATTAGGTATGAGGAAGAAATTCTTTCCTGCGAGGATGGTGAGGCCCTGGCACAGGCTGCCCAGAGAAGCTGTGGCTGCCCCCTCCCTGGCAGTGTTCAAGGCCAAGTTGGATGGGGCTTTGGGCAACCTGGTCTAGGGGAGGGTGTCCCTGCCCCTGGCAGGGGGTTGGAACTATATCTTCTTTGAGGTCCCTTCCAATCCAAACTGGTCTGTGGTTCTGTGCATCCATGTTCACAAGTGATTGTCTCTGTGAATGGAATTGCAGAAAGCTGACCAGGTGTCTGGCTAAACAGTTTCTGAATCTGGTTAAGCTACTGCAGGTGGATCATTCACAAAAATAATCGGTTGTTTTTAGAGTCAGTTATGCTTGCCCTGCTTGTTTAGCATGAGAGGGGGACTTGTTTAATTGTTTTACAGTGTGTTACAGGCTGTTTTTTCCAGGTTCTTACCAGCAGCTGTTACTTTTCCACATGTGCAAATTTTTTTGACACGGCTAGAAGTAATTGTTTTTCCTCTTAGATGAAATGTGTCCACAATTAAAAAAAAAACACACAAAAATGTACCTTAGTGAGCCAGATTGCTGGTGGCCATGGTGTTGCTGGAGGACGGCCAGTGGGGCTTGCAGACTGAAGATAAGAATTGGGCAGCAGCAGAAGCATCTAAGTCTAGAAATGGAAATCCTGGTGGTACTTGGCCACACACAAGTAGAGCTGCTGTATGAGCAGATTCTGAGTGCTGTAAAACAGCTGGTGGCACATCTTTCTTTGGAAGATGGTTTTAGCTTACAGTCCACAGCCACTCCGTGAGTTACAGAGCAAACTTCTATTGATGTTTGCATTTTGTTTGGTAGGTGGCTCTTTTTTTAATGCTGCTCAGGAGAATTTGTGCTTTCCCTTTTTCCTTTTCACTCTTAGCATGAGGTGCTGTTTTCCATCAGCTTTCTTCTCCTCCCCTTGCTTGCTGCTTAGGGCCACAGGGAAGGGGATTCTGCTTCTCCGCCTGTGTGTTGTGTCAGTAACTGAAGGTGCCTCTTCCAAGCAGAGCCAGAAAGGGAATCGCTGCTATGCTTAAAGGTACCTATAAACCCAGGAGTCAGTTAAAGCCCTGCGCTGCACGGGTGTGACATTGCCTTTGTCAAAAGGGGTTTCCTAGAGTGGGGAAGAGCCCTGTTGGACTCCGGCTTAGAAGCAAAAAGGGCTCTGTGTAAAATCACAGGTGAGCTCTTAGCAGTCAATAACTGTTTGGTAATGGTTCCATCTTTGTGACAAGTTAAATTTGTAGAGAGACAAAAGACTGTAGGAATCGACTGGGAATTACTGTGTGTGGAAACACCCACAATCATTAATGAATTTTCAATGTAACATGTCTTTATTAAATAAAGCATCCTCCTCTTTTTTTTTTTTTTTCCCTAAGAAGCAATAATAATGAACAGCAGTACTTCTAATATTGGATAAAGAGTTTAAACAAAGGCAAAAACTGTGTCCTGCAGCAAATGACTGCTTTGGGTTGGGTGGGGTTTTTTTGGGAGGATGGGGGGGGTATTGTGTGTTTGATTTTAGTGACGTCCTGCCCTGTTTGATATTGCAAACCTCCATTGCTGTTTAAATGTTTTATGGTAGAACAGAGAGAGAAATCATGGCAGTTTGAGGAAAACAAGTGCATAAAAAATTGAAATGTGTATTTAATACAAGGCCATTGGAATCTCATCCAGGTGAAGAGATTCAGAGGGAGGATCCAGTGCTGCCTGGAATACTACTGGTGCTCTTTCTGTAGGAAGGAGATTTTATTACTGCCCTATGAGGAGTGAGGTTTTATGACAGTCAGGTTTTTGTGGTAAGTTTTGCTTTCAGTAACAGACAGTGACAAACAGCAGAGAGTTGAAATGTTCTGATGACGTTTTTTAGCACATTGAGGCACCTTATTTAATATCGTTGCTTAGCAAATGTAATTGTTGCTGTTGAAAGTTAGGAAGTTAATGAGTACATAACCCAAGGCAAACAACGTTGAAACAAGCCCATTCCTGAAGTTTTCAGTTTTAGCAGATACCTTGTTTCAGACATGGCATCAAATACATGTGGCTCACGGCCATCAACTAGAAGTGTTTTTTTGGTCCTAACGGTGCAAAACAACTTACATTTTGGGCACAAAGTCGTGGCTGAAAAGGACGTCAGTGGCGCTTCTGAATGTAAATAGGATACACTGATTCTGTGGGTGACGTCTGGAGTTCAGGCATCGTTAGCTGTTTGTGGGGATGAACTCTGCTTTGCTGTTGTGAATTTCCTCATAAAAGATCACCAAGTGGTTCATAAAGTTGATTTTGCTGGTGTCTTTGACATCTTCTGAAGTCATTGGTGACAAAGAACCGCGAGCGTCCACTGATCCATGCTGATTACAGATAGCTGTGACTGTTGATGGTTATGATTTAATGAGTCATGGGATAGTGCAATGAGCTGATAAGGCCTGGCCTGCCTCAGTACACTCTCCCATTACGCACATACCAGGCTTTGCAAAACCCGCAGTACACTATTGCCTCCACACAGTCTATTGCCTTGTGGGATGAGTGAGGGACCAGTGTCTCCAGCACGATGCTGGCTCAGGATCTCTGCCATCGCGTAGTGTCCATGTGCTGTCTGACTTCTCCTTGCGTTTAAGGTAAAATGGAAGAGGCAAGAGGCGACAGGCATAAACTTGAATATAGGAAGTTCCACCTAAACATGAGGAGGAACTTATTTACTGTTAGGGTGGCAGAGCACTGTGGAACAGGCTGCTGGGACAGGTTGTGGAGTCTCCTTCTCTGGAGACATTCAGAACCTGTCTGCATGCTGTCCTGTGCAGCCTGCTCTAGGTGGCCCTGCTCTGGGGGTGGGGGAGGTGTTGGACTGGAGCTCCAGAGGTCTGTTCTGACCCCAGCTATTCTGCGCATTCGCTGCGAGCTAACCTGAGAACATCTCAGCCTCGTGGTGACAGAATGTTTTAGAATGAAAAGGCCCGTTTCCCTGGCTGTGCTTACTCCAGTGCTGCAGATGTGGATGTGGGAGGGAAGTGTGATTCTCACCTGCTTTTCCAGGTGAAACAGTTCTGTCGGTGCATGCTGGCAGAGGCAGTCATTGATGGGAGCTGCCTTGCCTGCCTGCACATCTCAACTTGTTTCTTCCTGTGTTGAGTGAGTTATGCTCCGGTGTAGGTATTCTGGCTGCACGTGTGCGACTGCTTTTCCGTGCTACCCTCAAGTCCAGAGGTGAGTAGGACCTTTCAGCTTCCCAAGCTGCCATGTGGGGGGCTTCTCTGGCTTTGGAAGCATCTAGATGTAAAAGTGTGGGGATTCATGCAGTCCATTCCAAGGCAGGGGTGGAAGAGTGTAGCTGATAGCTGGCATGTCTTCGTAACTTCTCCTTCAGGGAATGTATCTCTTCTTAGCTCAGGGCAGCAGGCATGAAACAAGCAAAAGGATGGAAGTTACCTGGCCTCTGAAATGCAAGTATTTCACCGTTCCAGGGGCAGCTGGGCAAGTGACTAAGTTCCCCAGTTATCTCCTTCCTCAGAAGCGTGGATTTGATATTGTGACGGGTGTGGACTGCAGCTGACTTCCCCAGTGACTCTGCTTGTCTGCTGGCATTGTTGTAGATGGAGGATAAATTGCTCATCATTGCAGCCTGACAGTTGCCTA
Source organism: Gallinula chloropus (assembly GCF_964237585.1). Taxonomy (NCBI): domain Eukaryota; kingdom Metazoa; phylum Chordata; class Aves; order Gruiformes; family Rallidae; genus Gallinula; species Gallinula chloropus. The sequence goes on from NC_140086.1 coordinate 64,555,142, forward strand.
GAGAGCAGAGTAGGATTAATTCCTGAAGTTCTTCCTTAACTATTTCATTTACCTGGGTGGATGTTCACTGCTGAATTTCTAACTCTTTTACAGTGAGGAATAGTAATATAATCATCTCTCTGGTTTGTTTCGTGTATGCTTAGCCTCCTAGATAATACAGTTAGTATATTGTTATTTATGTCTCCTCAGAAAAACGTCTGGATTGTTAAATAAACTGGTAAGGCAGTCTTACTGTATTTGGTAGAGGCTGTTGGCTGGGTGTGTGGCTTATCTCGGTTAACCAGCCATGAAAACCTTGCACTTTTCCATCTTTGCTCTTGATCAGGTATACTAACCATTCATATTATGTATCTGCAGCTCGTTGGGGGCAGAGCGAGCAGCCTGTTTATGTATTTCTGGTGTATTTACACAGGGCTTGCTCTCTTGATGGTTGCAGAGTTGGGTCTTTCAATGCATGAGTTGATGTACAGCTGCTCTGCAATTAAGAAAATGCCCTATTCATTCAGCGAGGAGGTTTGCTTACCTCTTATTGTGCCATTCAGTTACCTATTGAGGTGTTACCCCGTTAATGTGCTGTAATAACAAAAGGCTGTTGGAAAAGCAGATAGCAAAACAATAGCCTGAAACAAGATACTTTCTGGAGGCGTCTCAAGGGTGGTTAAGAGACAATTCCTAAGCTTTTAGCTGTTAAAAGTCTGCTCTGAGCTCCAGCCAGGTTGCAAAACATGTTTTTTCTGGCAGTGGTGTGTAGATGAGTGAGCCAGAGGGTTATGAACAGTTAAAAAAAATCCTTTCTGACAGAGCTCAGGCCCTGTTACGGGAAAGCTCTTGGGAGAATGTGAAGGAGGTAGGGCTTTCTCCGGGTTTCCGGCACGGGAGTTTGACAGTCAGTCAGGTAAGTGGGGTTTGTAGCACGTAGTTATTGTTTCAAACCCATATTCCTACAGATCTACTGGTAGGATTCAATAGTGGTTGGAGAAGGCTGATTAGCCACTCGATTTAGTATGGCCACAGCCTTTCAGGTGGGAGAAGACTAGGGTTTGGGGTCTTGGGAAAGGGGCTGAGGAGCTGCAGGAGACCAGGTCTGAGTGGGAGCAGCGATAAGCTTGGGAGCTCAGAGGGGTGCGTTGGCAAAGGTTGGAGCGCAACCCAAATGTGCAGACTCCCAACAGTGACACTGTGGCCACCTTTGCTGCTTTTATTAACATCGTAAGTGGCGCTTTGCCAATGTGTAAAAGAGAGACCCTGGAATGTGTTGGGTATGAAAATGCCTGGGTTAAATAGAGTATTTTTCTGAAGAGGAGATGCAGTCTGTGGTGGATTTTCTTGTTGTTTTGGAGGTGGGTTTTTTTTGTGCATTGGTTTATTTGGGACCTCGAAAGGGAAAATTCTTTTCTAAAATGAAACCTTACTACTACGTACAGTTCTGGGACAGATGCTTTATGTTTTCATGTTGCTTGGAACTTTCTGACCCCTGAGGTCCCTTCCAACACAGACTGTTCTATGATTCTATGAAAGCAAACATGAAGACAGCTACAGTGGTGTTCTAACATAAGATACTCTTACATTTAAAATTATTACATTTTAAATATTTCAGATTTTGTGCAGCCAAGCACGTTATCTTCCACTGAAAGAACACTTGCTACAATTTTATTTTAGTAATCAGCAAGGGGTTGCTAAGTGTACATAACAAATGGCTTGTTACCTGCAGTGTTGAGAAGAATATTACAAGAAAGTCTCGATAATGTTTTCAGTTCCTTTAGTACCAAAGGAGTCCCGTGGAAAAATGTCCATTTAACCTTATCTGTGTATTCCCCTCCTGCCCCCCACCCATGTATATGTATATACACATATGTATATGAGGGGGAGCAGAAAAAAGCCCCCTGTCCTGGTTCTGTCCAGGCCAGAGTCAACCCCCCATGCAGCCAGCCCAAGTGAGCTGAGTCAGCCTGGGCTGTTTCCACACCACCTGACATCACTCAGGTGATGTCAGGGGCTGGTTGGGGAGGGATGCTCCTGGGTGCCTTGAGGGCGCCTGGAGTGGGGCTGGGTCATCAGGTCAGTCCTTGGTTACACAGTGCTCTGTGTTATCCTTACGTCCATAAGGTACTCTGTATTATTACTGGGTGTAAGTGAAATTTGCCACAAGCTGTTATTGTTCCTCTTCCATGGTGCTTTTGTCAGTAAATGTCCTTATTCCAACCCACAGGGGCTCTGTTTCTCCTCCAGAAGTGAGGGGTGCGTGGTGCTCAGCCTCTTTTTGGGGCTGAACCATCACGTCCCCAAACTAAAAAATATATATATATATATTTTTTTTTTGTTTTCCTATATTTAATTGCTGATTACTTCAGAAGTAAGAGGACTATAAGGTCTTATTTTTCCATGGTTTTCCCTCTCTATTTCACCAGGTGAATAGCTTCTCTATAATGCTCTTTGTATAGATAAAGGGATTTTCCTCTTTTACTCTCAATAGATGCAGCGTCTTCTTCCTTGATGCTGTGGAGGTGACCTCTACTTTTTAATTTGCAAGCAAAACAGAATTCGTGTCAACACAGTCAAGCATTTCCCCCCCCCTGATTACAGTTTCTTTAAAATAACCAAACCAGCAGCGTGAACCTTTTAGAAAACTGCCTTAAGTATGAATGCCCTTACCTTGGCTGATGTGGTACCTAAATAGAAGCTGAAAGGGCTCTTTGGAAAACACAAGTGTAGCTGGGTATGGAAAGAGTGCCTGAATTACAGCCAGCCTGGCCAAAAGGACACGTGTTGTGGATGTTGTTAGGGCATAGGAGCGAAGCATGCTGTCGGGTTGACTTTGCCAGACTGGGAGCTGATTTTACAGTGAACTTATTTCTTTGCTTCAGTCTTCCTGAGTTTGCCTTTTAATTCTGTGAATTAGCATCAATACACGTGGGAGGACATTTTCTTTGGATCATGTGCTAAATTATTCTGAACTGTGTAGAAGCCCTGACAGTGAGACGAGTTGAATGTCTGTCTCCTCATCTATCCCGCTAATGGGCTTTTTCTCTGTGTATTTTTGCACTTATTTGAAGAAGTGGTATTAGTCTTCCAATTACTGTTCAAGCTCGTTGACTGCGCCGGTGAGTAGTTATACAACATGTCTCACTTGCTTCCTTTTTCCCAAGGCAGGACAAGTATTCATTTCTATGTGCAAGTTAACTCTTGAACTGAAATTCAGAGCTCAGGCTACATATGTGCTGAACAGGTCCCTGATAAAGGAGGATGAGAGGCTGCTAGCTATTAAAGAATAGATGTTGTGTTGCTAGCACAGTATCAGGAGACCTGGATTTCTGTCTGGTGCCTCTGAAATGTTGAATCATAGAATCACAGACTGCTTTGGGTTGGAAGGGACCTCAAAGCCAATCTAGTTGCAACCCCCTGCCATGGGCAGGGACACCCTCCCCTAGACCAGGTTGCCCAAAACCCCATCCAACCTGGCCTTGAACACTGTCAGGGAGGGGGCAGCCACAGCTTCTCTGGGCAAATCCATGTAGCATTTTCATCTTTCATCCATTATAGAAAATGGTGCTTATTTTTAAAATAATTTATTTAAGATAAATCAGCCCACATGACCCTGACTGTTCTAGTATAGTGATCAAGTAAATGCATGACCCCTCTTGTCTGGGCTTGTTACCATTCTACTTGCTGCCTTAGTGATCTGCCATACCACCCTCCAGTGTGTTTCTAGTTCAGGGACCCCCACTGTGTCTTTTGAACTTGGAGCAGCTCTTGCCAGGTTTATCGGTAGAGGCATATCCAAATGAGGTGTCTGTGTCTGGTGGGATGTTTGGGGGTGAACTGCCAGGTGGTAGTTACTGGAGCAGAGGGCTGGCAGGGCTCCCTCTATATACCTAAATCACAGAGTGATTCCAGCTGCGGTGCATCCCTGGCTCGTTTAGGTGCTTAATCACATTGCTCTCCCTCTGCTGCTCTTTCCTCCAATACTCATATCTGGACCTCTCTGAAGAAATGTCAGACTGGGGTTCTCTTCTGTCTTTAGGAGCTTGTCTGGTTGATGAGCAGCAATTAGAATTGTGGAACTTGTCCAGCTCTGAGGGAAGGCTTTCCTTCCAATACAAGATGACCGGCAAGCTCTGTCTGATCCAGCTGTGCCAATTTTGGGATGTTTCTGTTTGCTGCCTGCCCCTTTGGCAGAGGTTACTGCTCTCCCAGCCAGGTTGGCAGCATGGACATAGGTATGTGTGCCTGCATCACTGTGTGCTGGGTAACTGATTTGGTGTGCCTGCATGTGTTAGCTCCCAGGATGAGCAACCCAAGCAGCTGTGTGGCACCACGAGTGCCCCACAGATTGGCAGCAATGGGGGATGTGGGGTATGTGATATCAGCCTCTGGGGATAGCCCTGTGGTTAAGCTGGGTCAGCTGTAGTATGCAACTGAGTTGTAACACAGCGTATTGGCACGTGCACGGAGGCTTTGCACTTCTAATTGATTTCCTTCACTTGCTTTCCTGCTCCTGCAAGCAGTTCTATGTGTTATTACAGGGTATGAATTAATTTCCCTCATTTTCATTAGGAGATTTTTAATCTTGGATCAAGTGGTTTAAATTTCATGCTGCCTATCAGTGGCTTTTAGCAGTTGCAGTTGGATCTTGGAAGAGACCAGTTCATTCACATAAACAAGGAAGAAAGAGGAGCAGGATCCTGCTTCTAGTGCTGGTAGATCACCTTCAGATATTTCTGCACGACTGTTGGGTTAGAAAAAAGGCACCATGTATTTGTGTGATTGTTCTGAAGCTTGCTGGGGTTTTTTAGTATCCCAAATTTTGTATAGCTTATTGCCCTGCTGCCCAGTATCTTTTACTTGGTGACTGGGTAAGGCAGATGTTACTGTTCAACTCCAGCCTTTTTTTTTTGTTCATTTGTTTTGGGGATTCCTTTTTGGGTATTCCCTGCCATGTGATGTCATGGCCCCCATAAAAGGGGTCAGGCGGGGAAGGGCGGGTGCAGGTGGAGCACTGGGTCGGTAAATTACCCCCTGTTATCCCTGGTGTGTATGTTCTGCTCTCTGCTCTGGTGGTGTTCCCCTCTCCCTGTGCTGTCCCAGCACACCACCCTACCCCAGCCTGTGGTTCCCTGTTCCGGTTGAGGTGGATGTGCTCAGCTGCTGTCTGGGGCTGATGGTTTTATTTTTGATGGTTTTATTTTTAATGTTTTTATTTAATGTTTTAATTTTTTTTTTTTTAGAACAGTACCTTCTATTTCTTATATTTTCTTCATTGTTTTCAGAGACTCTAATTTTCTTCTGAAGTTCCAAAATGTTCCTCTCCTCTCTAGGAATTAGCAAATCGAATGCAAAAGAAACCAGTGTGGTTTTGTTGGGTTTTTTTAAGTTGTTGTTTGCCTTGTGTTTGTAGTTTCTCCGCATTTATTTATTACAAGGAAACAGAAAACAGTGCTTGAATCAGTTTTGCAATGGAGCGTTAGGTTAGACATAGAAATCACCAGCGTATATGCACTGCAAGGGGCCGTATTTTGAACTAATAATCCGGAGCAGAACAGCACTGTCTGGTGGGAAGGAACTTCGGCTTTGCAGCCATGTATGTTTGCTGCTGAACAGCTGTTTGTAACATCAACAGAGCCGGCCTGGCTGATCAAAGGGTGTTGCACTGTGAAAGTGACCTGGATGGGAACATATTCATATGGTTTTGTGTTGTTTTTCATTCCTTCCACGCACGCAGATTCCTGGCTGAGATCTGCTTTTGTCTTGTTTGTTGGTTTCAGGCTTTTCCGTAAGAATTATTTAGTGTCCCAGATCTGCCAATTACAAGCTTCTGGAGCTGTGGGCACAGGAGCAGAGAGGGGTGAACCTCCAGGCAGAAACCTGGTCCAAATAGCACTGAAGCAGCTGCAGACAAAAGGGCAGGCTGTGCATTTGGTAACAAGAATTGAGCGCACTGGGATTGAAATGTAGGCATATGAAAGGTGACAAATTTAGCCCAGGGTAAACTTGCCTTTGGGAAAGAGTTCAGTCCCTAGTGTGTGTCAGGTGTTCACAGATTTTTAAAGCAGGACAGCTTGACTTGGCACAGGTTAACCCTTTTGTGGATCTGTCTGTTATTGGTGTCTGCAATCCATATATGTTTGGGTTTCTCTAGTCACATGTTTCCACTTGGGGCAGGGAGCAAAGCACCAAAACTGGGTGAAATGTTGAAGGTATGGTGCATTTCTTCTGGATTGCCAGGCCTGGATGAAACCATGGCACTGAAGAAAATGCTGGACATCAGGAGATTATGGTCAAATCTACTCTTGCTACACATGAACTCAATAGCCAGGTTCAAACATGGTTGGCATGAGGTGATGTCAGGAAGTGGAGCATGTATCAAGCATACTGGCTTACTGAGCATGAGGAGAGCAGCCATCATTTGTAGGCAGTAATATAGCCCAGCCTTTCAGAAGCATTTGACTTGAGCAAGTGCAATCTTTCTTGTTTCTACATAGAACAAATCTTCCCAAGCCGTGATTGAAGAGGCTGGTCAGCCTCAGCCCAGTTCTTCAAAGTTCTTCAGTATCTGTATGTTGCCAACAAGTAGTGACTTCAGACAGCATAAATAAACATTGCTGTCCTTACCCATGAAGGTTTGGGTGGAATGTTGTAGTCCTTGGACTGGCAATGTAGACAGAAGGAAGGAAAAAAAAAAAGTGAAAAGACTGGAAATTGAGTGAAGAGAAAAACCCCACGTTATGGATTACCTTCACGTTTGCTGCTTCTGTAGTGTTTTGACTTTGCATTAAAACCTCTTTCCAGCTTGACTGCAAGGAAGTATCCATTTCATGTTCCCTTGCCCAAGAATGATACATAGATTTTGAAAGCCAAGGCTTGGTTGTGTTTTACATCACGTCTCCATTTGGTGACCTCACTTTTTCAAGGTTGCCGAGCCTGTTTGTTTGTGGTGGCTGCAGGCTGCTGCAGCACTGGCCCTGTGCAAGCTCCTGGAAACCTGTGGTCTGCAGGCTTTGACCTCTTTGGAGGGAGTATTACTGACTACCAGTGTTTCCAGACAGCGGTGATTCATTCAGCATGTGTTTATAGTGTCACAATCCTTACGACCAGGGTCAGCTCATAAATTGTGAACCTTGACAAAGAGGGGAAGGCTGTGTTTCCTTAGCTAATGTACTGGGATTCAGAAACTTCATAGGATTTTAATTGATTTGTGCCACGAGTGGGTCAATGATGTACCTTGAAAGCCCTTATGGATTTTCATGTGGCTCCAGGAAAAGTGAAACCGCACCCCCCCTTGCATATTTTAAAGCAAAATTCTTCAGACTTAATTAGCAACCACAACAGACACTCAGCTTCTAAAACTGCTCGGAAGCCTCACACTGAGGAGCTGAAGCTAAAAGCCCTGTGCTGATATTGCTGGATGAAGAAGTCCTGTGGTCTTTGTCATGTCAAGAGTGGCCATAAAGATATATTAATATGAATTTAAAACCCTGGTATTTGGCATCTTCCCTTCAAAGGGCTATATCTACTTGCCTCTGTCACCTGCATTTCTAAATGAGGCCCGAATCACATGGCTGTGTATAGTTATAGCTTGAGGGTGGGAGTGGCCTCATTAAAAATGCACTTTATGATCATCATAATGTGATTGAGGTGAAAAGCTAGTTCTATTTTTTCTCCTAAATGCACTGGGTAGTGTATTTAAAAGCCGTTGCTTTTTTAGCTTGAGCAAAGTAATGTCACTTGGAGCTTCTTTACTCAGCCTGAGTGGATAGGAAGAGTGTCCCTGTGTTTCCACCCCTCACACCCCCACCCACTGCTTCAGGAAAAATTATTTGGTTTTGGTTTTGTGGTCAAAAAAGTTCCCATGCACCAACTATAATAATCAAGGAAATCGCAACTAAAAATGCTTCTTTGAAATAGCTCATGATTAATGTAGCATGGACTTTGTCACTTGTTGGTTTTGAAGCTCTGATGATAACATGTTCTGCTTAAAGTTGTGCTTAAGGGTGTCTATAGTGGACTGAAGGTGTTTGGGGTTTTGGATGGGTTGTTTGTTTTCTTTTTTTTTTTAGGAACTGCCTCCCATAACATAACAAGGACAAATTCTGTGTATAAACACCTCGTGTTTTTTAAAGTAATGGAATAACAAAATAATTGGAAAAATACAGTGGGGAAAAAACTTTGATGCGTTGAATTTCAGCTGAAGGCTTCTCAGGTTTATTAAAGGCAGTGCATCTCCAGTGGTGGGAGAGACAGTGGGTTTTTGGCCGTGCTATTGGACAAGTAGAGAGAGGAGGCCCTGGGACCCTGCACTTAAAGCCATCCTGACTTCTTAAAGTTTTGTCTCTATGAGAGTTTCTCTCTGTTTTCATCACTATCGAGTTGTGTTGGTGGCAAGAGTATGGTGGTGCTTGGGAAAACAGGAGCCTAAAAGGGGTGTGCTATAAAGTGCATCCATGCTACAGTCAGGATAGCTGCTGATTTGTCTTATTCAAGGAAGCCTTAGACTCCAGTAAAAGTAGGATAACTTCAGCAGTGGGGGATTTGGCCTAGTGTGAAAGACCTGCCTATGGGGTGGGGAAGTTGTTAGGCAGTTAGCTCACCTAGAGCACGGTGTTCTGTGCCTCTGCTGGTAGCTGGGCCGTGTTTGTTGCTGCTGAGCTAGGTTTTACCCATTTGCCTGGGTGGGAGGTGCCTTTGGCTGGGCCTTGGCCCATCTGGTGGGTCAGTGCTGGTCGTACCGTGGGCTTAGGCCGTGGGGGGAACTGGTCTCTCCTTGGCCAGGCTGCACTGGCTGCAGTGCAAACCCTGCTAAACCGGGTGGGTACTCACCTTCCTTTCTTATTTGTGGCTCTGTACCAGCTTTTCCTGTCTTAGGAAAAGCTTTAAAAACAAAACACTCATGTGTCAATACCTGTTCTTGAATCAGTGTTCTCTCTAGCCAGGGTGATTTTCAGGGTGTATGCAAGGCCTCTTGAAATTGCAACCTGGCTCATAGGAAGCTGATCCCACAGCTCCCAAGTTGGGGAATTGTACATCCGGATTCCAGGGGCTGCTCCAGCTGCTCAGCCTCCTGTGTCTCCCATACCCCAGCAAAAACTTGTAGAATGGCTTTGCTTGGTCAGCAGAACTTACACAGTTCTGGGAGGGTGGGGGAAAGGCTTGACTAAGGGGAACCGAAGCCTTGGCTCGCTGGGGAGGAGGGCAGAGAGCTGCCTGCAGACCTGCCATCTTAAAAAAGCAAAGGCTTGTTCTCAGGTTTGTGTTCCTTTTTGGCAGGCTGTACCTCCTTAGCAAGAACTAAAAGAATCTGTGAATTGAAGGGCTTGTAAATCATTATTCTAGATTAAATGATAAAGCCCAGAAGGATCTAGTTAACTTTACTCTTTAGTAGCTTGTACTGACAAGCCGAGTCAGTTGTTCAAGTTTGCAGTAGTGAAGTAATAACCTTTTAAAAACTCTCTTCTTTGAGACAGTTGTGTCCTGGATTTGAAGTAAACAATGATTAAGCAGCAGCAAGCGTGTGGCTCAGCACTTACAAAACAAAATTCACCCACCAGCTTGTCCTGAGAAACAGTTTGACTTAGAATTGCATGAAGGTTTTTTGTTTTGGGAAGCAGGCTGAATTCTTTCTGGTTTATTCAGAGATGGTTTACAAACTGTGGGAGTCTTCTGTGTAGCCGGGAGCTGACTCTTCACTGAGTGTTCGGTAGCAACTGTAGCAGCTACACTCCTGAGTCTGAAAAGCAGAATTATTTGTTGCTTTTGTGTACAGTGGATTGTAATTTCTGGGTTTTTTAGCATGGTTCCTGACTTCTTTTGATGTTTACTTTCTGCTTGGCTCTTAGAAATTGATGTTCTTGCCAGATAAATAGGGAGATTTTGTTCCTACGTGCATCTTGTCAGGTTAATATATTGTATAAGAAACTGTTCCAGTTAAACACAGGCCATACTAGTCAGATACACTTAAATAATCCTAACGAAACCAGAGAGTATTAAAAGAGCTTTTATATTGGACAGGAGCATATTAATTTTTAATAATGAACAGCATTAGCTAATTGACATAATATGATTTTTAAAAAATCATCACAAAGTGTACTGACCCTCTATCAACAGGTTTTGCCCAGCGCATGCGACATGTACTGCTTAGGTAGAAGAGAGAGCACGTCACGTGCATGTTGGGAGTGGGGTGAAACCTCAAGTATTCTTTTCAGGATGTTGGAGGCAACGTTGATTTCCTGGAATGTGGCAATTCCTGAATTTCCATCTAAAGGGAAGCCAGATGCAGTCAGCTGTGCCACTGCCCCAAGTCTGCCCCTCCCTTCTAGGTTTTCTCCCTGCAGCTCTTGCTATGCTGGATACAGAATGGGAACTTGGGGAGGAAGAGTGAGCTGGGATTTAGCATCTAGAGCAGAATCTTGTAAGGAACAATATCCCTCCAGCATCATGCTCCTGCACAATGATGGTATTGGGACATTGTTTGTACCTTGGTTATTGAGCTGCCTTAGCTGTAAGAGTAAAGTGCCTGCCAGAGAAGCTCTTGTGTGATTTCACCAGGAGGTGCAAGCTGCTGATGAGCTAAGCTGGTGGGCAGGTGGTCAGCACTGGGTAAGCTAAGAGGATGCCTTGGCCACCTTCAGCTGCCACTGCTTAAATAATCAAGTACAGGAGCTATAGGAAGGAGTTGCATGGTGGGGATGGCAATGGGCAGTGAAAAGGAGGTCTGTTCCAGCCTGTGCAGGGGCAGGGGAGTGATTTGCTCTCTTCTTCCCGCTTCTCAAGGTGTTTTAAAGCTCTGAAAGAAAAGATTTAGCTGAGGGAAAGTGTGATGCACAAGAAATAAAATAGCTGTAAAAGAGATTATCTTTTAAAATGTAAAACAGTCTCAAAAAAAAATCAAGTTTGAGGATTGGGATTATAAGTAGTGGCTTTGAAAGATTTTAGACCACCAAGTGACTGGTTCCACCACTAAGCACCATTCCTTTCTTGAAAGACTGATGGTTTTCATATGTCAAAATTTTAAACAGATGAAGACTTGCAGCATACCTCAAGTGATTTGGGATGAAGTGGCTGTCACAGCTGTGTTAGTTTCAGTGGGTACTTCGTATTCTACAGAGGCTGGAGGTGGAAGAAGGGTTCTGTGGGGAAGTAAAACGAGGAAAAGGAAATCTGAGTGCACCTGAGGAATGCAGTGAGGCTCCTGAAGCGAGGAGCAGATCTTGAGTAATCCCCTTTGGACCTTATGGGGAAGAGGGTTTTGTCATGCACGTGTAACTGGTTTCTTTGGGAAAGGCTGCCTTGGATTGGAGGGTTTTTTCCCTGAACTCTCCACTCATTCATTTGGTTTTATGTTTTGATTTGTCTGTTTCACAGAGAGGACAAAACTGGCTTAATTCTACAGGTTTGTTAAGCTGATGTCTTTCCTTGGCTGAGAGCTAAGGCTTTAAGGGCTGTCCAAGGTCAGTGTTGTAGAGACTGTGGTTTATGGCAGAGAGGATTGAGGTAAATTGTTTTACCATGCTTATTTATTTTATTTTAATATTAAGTAGAGCTAAGTGCATTGCACTCTACTAACTGAATCTTCATTTAATTGTTGATAACTAAAAGCAAATGCGAATGGTTGTATAAGATTTTCTTATAAAACTCTTGCATTATGGATCAAATTGTGTTTCATCTGTCCCTGAAGTTTTTGTTTTGTTTCCTGGCCTTTAAAATTTTGCATTAGGATTGTTTGTGACACAGTTACAAAGAGCCCTACGTCATCGCCATGGAACACTGCAAAACGTTTCATCTGGCATTTGGAAGTGATGAAATTAAAGAAGATAAGAATAAAAGCACTGCAATAGCAAAATCTATTTCTGGCTGCTTCTGCATAGAAACAGCATCATGTGCAGCACACCAAAATGCTTCCGGGCTGTCCGTAAGCCCAGGAAGAGGGAAGGTGTATGGATGCTTCTTACTATTAACACCAGGGTTAAGTAGTGAGAGGGGTTTTCTAAAGAAAATCTTTATGCCCTTTTTATGATGGAGAGTAGTGCAACACTGTAAAAAAACCAAGTCTTGCACTGAAGACGCTGGAGCCAGGGTCATTCAAATTGCAAGTCAGGGTTAGAGCACTGTAAAAGGCTGGAATGTGGGGGAGGTACCTTGCCCTACTGTGGCACTTCCAATTGGGGCAGTGAGTCTGTGTAATAGGTCTGTCCAGAGGAGAGCGGAAGTAGGGATGAAATCTGGAATTAGAGGTATATTAACACTAGTGTACTAGTGACCCATTTATGTGTAAAGCAGATGCAGAGAAAGCAAGACTCCTTTTGGGTTATCTGTCTCATGGCTGAGTTGCCAAGGAATGTACATGGTTGAGCCTGCACCCTTCCTGCTCCCCTCCCCTCCCCCACTGGGGTCAGCCCAGGCTGGATCCAGTGCCATGGTGGGGACTTTTCATGGGTGAAATGCTGCTGCTCTATTTCCTATTTTTATGGCTTAGAGCATGACAAGTCTTCTGGTATTTAGTGCTTTACAGACTTTTTTGTCACGGGGAACAGTGCAGTGGTGAGAGGAACAGGAGGTTTTGCTCTCTGCTGGAGGTTGGCTTGATTTAAGTGCTGTGTTGGACATGTCTCTCAGTGCCTTGAAAACCTCTGCTGTGGCTGACTGGCTGTAAGAACAAGGAAGCCCAGTGTGCACAAATGCCTGATCCTCTGCAAGCAGCTCTATGGTGAATGGAAATTCTGTGTTTGCAGTCTCTTAATCAAGGATATCCCACTCTGCACCATTGGTGACCACATCACAAGCTACTTCGAGTGACAGGAGCTGGATATTGGGGTCACCAGGGCTCCTGTTGCTGTCATTGACAATATCTGGCCAAAGTTCTTCCACTCTCTCAGCATCTTCTGAAATCCCACCTTTGCTGGAGTAGCTGGGCCATTTGCACACTGCATACAGGGTTATAGCAAGTGTTTATATTGCTTCATGCTCTGGATGTTAAACAGGCACAATTTGATTAATGCTTCCTTTACAGACAAAACAGTTCTCAGGGCTAGGACCCCTCACCTAAAGGTGAGATTAGTAATTGTTGGAGGAGCTAATGAACAAATTTGGTTTAGGCAAGAGATTTTGGTTTAATTTGCTGATAAACCTCCAAGCTCATTGTGTCCCTCTTAATCCAGAATTAGGAGCCATTAACTCCATGATTCTCTTTCAAGCTTTGCTGCTGGATTTTTGCCCTTTTGTTTTAGGCAAATCTCTTGGCATGTCGGTGCCTTGGTTTTGCCAGTTGTAAAATATGAACACTCTCAGTTGTCTTCCAGGGAGGACTTACTCATTGGAGCTGCTCTCTGATAGGTAAATAAGCACTTCTATTGAAGCAGTCCTCTAATTTAGTCAGAAAGGGACATTTGAGTGAAGCACTCCGTTGTGCCATCTTGTGGTGTCCACTGTCTTGTTCAGTAAATGAATTTAAAAGGTGCTTCTCTTCTCATGACACACAGCAGATTTATTGCCAGCAGTTCTGATATCTGGTATCTGTTTCAGTTAAACATTGTTCCTCATACCATCCTTTGCCAGGAGATGCCATAGAGAATGATGGCCCATAGCAGATGAGGCTTGAGTTTTTAATGCAGTCTGACACCACCAAGGACTAGTGAAAACCTGTGCACCACGCAGCGTGCTGGCAGCAGGGCAAAGGCAGGCAGGCAGGTAGGTTGTCTGCAGCTCCAGTGAGGGGACCTTGTTGGGGAAGCTGTGGCTGACTTCAGGAATGACCATGGAGAAACAGGCAGTTTGGCATTCTTTTGCCCGGATGGCCAAGGCCCTTACTTGAGGTGCAGAGGTTACCCCCGGCTTGGGCAGGAGACAATTGTACTAATGCAAAACCCAGCTTCCTTTAGTGCTGGGGGTTTGCACTGGCAGCTTAGGCAAGCCTGGGAAAGTGTTCAACTTGGCTAAGGTCAGCTCAGGGAGGGGGAATTCTGGGTTTTGTGCGTGAACTGCACTGATTGTTTCCTGAAGGATCTTCCCCAGCTACACAAGACTGTTGTAGTGCTGATGGATAAACGAAGTAGGCATTGGGAACCAGAGTGAATAAGGTTGGTCAGTGGTATAGAGCCACTGATGGGCAGTGGTATAAAACCACAGATGACACTTTCAAAGTAGCTGAGACCAAATGCTCAGTCAAATCTAGTCTCAGACAACTGAGAGGTGGTCAGGGTTGAACTAGGCTGCTTTGCTGGTGTCAGCACTCTGCAGAGAGACCCGCCGAAGGCCAATGATCCCCCCATTTCAGAAGCAGTTCCTGTTGTGCTAATTGGTCCTCGGAAAGGACCTCCAGGATGTCAGCTAGCCTCTTTGCCTGGGGAGGAGGCTCAGTGCTTTTAACAGCGACCGCCTTGCTCCAGACGGGCTCTAATATCGCTAACGTGGTGCTGAGAGGGGCCTTTTATCTAATCGAACTCCAGTGGCTTCAGGATGGAGCATTTACATCAGGCAGGCAACCCAGGAAATGAGCGGTCGATCCTGTAGGGACTGAGACAACCTTGGGTGCTCTAACGGGTATTGATTCACCCCGGTTTTCACAGAAGCTGTATTAGTGCTGCTGCCTGGCCTCACGCTGCTGCGTATACGTTAGATACCGAACCAGTAGTGGTAATGGAAAGCTGGTGATAGGAATCATAAAGCAACTAATAAGCATTGGGAGCTTAAAAATGGGATATTTGGAATAATAATAATAATGGTAATGAATAATGATAAAAATAGGGATGGTAAGCCATGAGGTATATAATGAAAACCGGTTGTCTTCTGGACTTCCAAGAAATGTCCAAATGATGGATATCAAAATAAGAAAACCTGTCAAAAGTGCTTCTTTCCTCAAGTAAATGGTAATGGAAGAAACTGAAGCAGTTTGAGGCTCACAAAGCAGCAAATGCTGGGAGAAAAAGAAACTGTGGTGGAAGGAAAGGCTCGTAGAGTGTATTTTAAGAGGTAAAATTGCAACAGTTGATCAAGAAAGTACTAAGTTGTTTGTTTGGGCTTTTTTTTTTTTTTTTTTTGTTTACATCCATGTGAAGCAGTTTTCAGCAGGGGAAAAACATTTGGCTAATCCATCAATTTTTTTTTTGAGATTTCAGCAAAGGAAAGTTTCAAAACATCTGTGCTCATAAGTGGAGCGAGCATCACCCAACTTCCCAGGGCCCATGAAGTCCTGAGGTGGTTTCATTTTGGTTTATATTTCATCACACAGCTGTGTATGCTCATATATTTTCAGAAGGGTAGTGGTGATTTTTAAAAGATTTCTTTCATTTGCTTGTGAATTTGAAAAGGCTTTAGAGACAGATTTGGTGGCTGGATTTGCTGTGGTCTGTCTGGCAAAATAGATGCAATTAGCAGAGAGCTGTGTTGCTCTAATGATCTTCCCAAGACTTACTGCTGGGTGGGGTGCCTGGGTTAACTCAGTGCAGTGATGTTAATTTAACTTACAGTGCCAAAATGGGTAATAAAGCCAGGATTTGACACTAAATCATTAATTGCATCTGTATGTTTATGTTTTTGTTGATATACTTGCTGAGAATCTGTGTTCAAATTAATTTTATTTACTGAAACAAATTATTCTGGTAAGCAGAAGATGACCTTGTAGGCCATGAGTCTCTGGAAAAATAATTTGTAGGGTATGTTTTTCATGAAGGTTTCCAAATTGATTTCCAACTTCTAACTTGTTTCATATCCTTTGTGAGCAGTGTAGGGAGTGTTAGGGAATTTGGAGCCATAAAAACATTGAGAAATCATCAACTCAGGTACCTGTGTGTGAGTAGGAATCATTTAACATTCAAATGATGGTTTTGTTTTGTGCTTGGAGAAAAGGCAGAGTAGGAAGACAGACCGAAGCTCCGATAAACTAAGGGTAATTGTCCCTTCCATGGAGCAGCAGCCGGGTTATGTACACAGTGTAAAGCTTACCTGTGTGTGCTTGCTGCTGTCATATGGGTTGCTTGCAAACCTTTTGGGTTTTAAGTGTGGTAAAGCACAAATCCATTCCCAGGTCTCTTTAGCTTGCATGTGTTTACCTTCTGATGGGATCTTTTGAATCAGTGATTAAGTATCACTTGTGACCAAAGAAAATAGCTTGGAGGAATGGGGCTGCAACTCCTTGAGCTGAACATGAGAACGTTTTCTTATCAGAAGACATGGTAGGTTATACCCTGTGCCCAGCTGGCATTCCTGATGTGCTGAGGGCAAAGGAGCACTTTCATCAGCATTATCCCTGGGTAGGGGTCTGCTCCTTTTGGGTGTCTGCCTCTCAAAGTGACTTTGACTGCAACACTTTCTCCTGTGCTTCAGGTGTGAAGTAGGTATGAGAGTGGCACAATCTTTGTCGTAAAAATCATAGAATTGTAGAAGCATTTAGGTTGGAAAAGGTCTTTAAAGTCCAACTGTAAACCTAATGCTGCCAAATCCACCACTTACACGTGCTCAAAAACTGCTAGAGAGTAACTGCTGTCTACCTTTCCCTTTTATTTTAATATAGAAATTAAAAACTCCAGGAAATCTAGAATCTGCCTATTCATAAAACCCATCACTGCTGGATCACTTCTAAATGCTCTAGACAAGCGTGCAATTAAGCACATACTCGTTATTCATGTCAGAGGGATGCAGAGAGACCTGGGACTTCCTTCACAAAAGTAGCTGAGTGCTTAAAAGGGGGCTTGAACTGTCAGTGTGAAAAGCCTCTAGTGCTTCTGCCACGGGCATCACATTTTGCAGGGGAACTAAGAGGGCAATAATACATTGCTCTAAGCCCACAATGTCTGTTTTCTTGCCCGTCCAAGTACTAGTGACTGTGCAGAAGCCAATTTGCAGATGTGGGTGAACCATTACTTGTTCATGTGCTGCAGCGTTACTGAGAAGGAGGTCACTGAAAGCTGTTTGTTTTGCAGCTTATCCAGTAAGTTTTGAGTTGCTTTGGGGTAGAGGCTGCTGTGATTCCAAACGTGAATAAAAATGGTGATGTTAAAGTGCAAACGTGGCATACAGTTTTAAAAAGCTTAAAACAAAATAGCCAGAAAGCAGTAAATTAAAACACATCCTGTCAGAGGTCACAACACATACTCATAGATAAAACTGTGGTAAATGCCAAGTGCCCTCTAGGCCAATTCTGCTATTGTTTAAAAAAAACCCCAACAAACCCAAAAAACTAGTTCTGCTGTTGTCAGGATGGGACATGACTTTTGCAGTAATAGTTGACCACGTCTTCAGTTGACTTTAATTAAAAATTAACATCTCATTTATGACAGTTTCAAATGTAGAAAACTCAATGCCCTTGGATTAGAGGTCTCAAGGTTTTTTGTACCATCTGATGTCATTGACCTGAAATTGTGAAAAGCATTTGACGCTGTTCTCACATGACATCCTTGTCTCTGAATTGAAGAGATGTGTTTTTGACAGGTGGACCACTTGATGGATAAGGAATTGGCAGGGCAGTTGCACTCCAAGAGTTGCAATCAAAAGCTCAAGAATCCAGTGACGAGTGGGGTTCCTCATGGGTTGGTGTTGGGACTGGTGCTGTTTCACAGCTTTGCTGGGGACATGGGCAGTGGGATCGAGTGCAGCCTCAGTAAGCTTGGCAGTGATACCAGGCTGTGTGGTACAGTTGACACACTGGACGGAAGGGATCCTGCCCAAAAGCATCTTGACAGGCTTGAGAGGTGGGCATATGCAAACCTCATGAACCTCAGTGAGGCCAATTGCAGGGTCCTGCACGTGTGCTGGGCTAGTCACAAGCACAACTACAGTCTGGGTGGAGAGTGGGTTGAGAGAAGCCCTGAGGAGAGGGACTTGGAGGTGTTGATTGATGTAAAGCTCAACATGAGCCAGCAATCATAGACTATCCTGAGTTGGAAGGGACGTATAAGGATCATCAAGTCCAACTCCTGGCTCCACACAGGGCCAGCCAAGTCAACCAAGTTCTTCAGCCTGGAGAAGAGAGGGCTCCAGGGAGAACTTGTTGCAGCGTACAGGGTCTACAAGAAAGCTGGAGAGAGACTTTTTACAAGAACAATAATGGTCTTAAACTATGGGAGGGCAGATTTAGATTAGGTATGAGGAAGAAATTCTTTCCTGCGAGGGTGGTGAGGCCCTGGCACAGGCTGCCCAGAGGAGCTGTGGCTGCCCCCTCCCTGGCAGTGTTCAAGGCCAGGTTGGATGGGGCTTTGGGCAATCTGGTCTAGGGGAGGGCATCCCTGCCCATGGAAAGGGGTTGGGACTAGGTGGGCTTTGAGGTCCCTTCCAACCCAAACCAGTTTGCGATTCTGTTATCACTCAAGTTTCATTTCTTTACTTCTCAGACTGGTTCTCCCTCTTCTTGCAAGGAACACGCTTTGTGTCACTCTGCTCATCTGGAGATGGACAGTTACTCAACAGAACTGAGTTCAGGAGGTCCCAGCTCTGGAAAAAGCTCTGCACTTCCTGCAGGATTTTGATCCAAATGTTTGAATGAAGTCTCCTATGGGGTTGTTTTTTTTTTTTGTCTGGAAACAGATGTAACCAACAGTAGCTAATTCTGTAGGCAGATCAATCAAAGCACAATACTGTAGCTTTGCAAAATGAGTCATCCCTCTTTTAAAGCAGCCAGTCTGTGAGGAGGATGTGTAACTGGAGATTGTAGTGATACTGTGATACATCATTATATTTGAATTTGCAGTGACTTCTGAAACACTTGTTGTGTTTTCTCCCCAGTCACTGGTCTTGCAAATCATAGTAGTGTTTTGCTACTGTGCTTGCTGGAGAGGAAATGCAGGTGGTGTCAGTGAGAAATCTTTGCAATTTGACTCTAGAAATGCACCAAGTGTTTCCAAAAGAAAATGTTTGTTTATGATCTCTTTCTATTACTAATAAAGTCATGTTTATCTTGCATATGTTTGTTATATTTTAGCACATCATATGTTCCTGGTAGGACTTCTTATCCTTGCAACTTTTTAAAATGTCACTAAGATGTTCTTGAGAAATTGATTAAATAAATTTCTTCACTACCTCGTTTATAGCTGATCAGAGTGCAGCAGTTTCTTCTTGCGGTCTACTGGATCTGAGCCCAAGTTTGCTTCCTTCAGTGTATGACAGCATAGGGAATTGACACACACTGCTTTTTTTCCTCTTGTTTCAGGATTTGCTTGGAATCTTTAATAATATTATGGATAAATATTTCTTACAAATTCTGTTTTTTTCTTCTTCTTCCCAATAGGTGTTGGCATCATGTCGGGCGTTTCTTTTAACATCTCGGATTCCCACCAAGGTAAAGTCACTGTATTTCTATAAATATTGGTTGTTCTTTTTTAATTTCTTTTTTGTTTTTTAATGGACAAATGTAAGTTGCAAAAACTCGGCTGCATAAACTTAGCATATTTTAGCTGTACTTGTGCATCTGTTCAAAAACATCATAGTTGAGGGATGCTATGTGCATGGTGTTGAGTTAGCGGTGTTTCCATTAGTGTCTGTCTGAACTGTGTTTGTCAGGCTACCTATGCTGCTTCAGAGGCATTTTAACTTACAGAAATGTGTGTGGGTGAAAGACCATATTGGAAACACCACACTGAAGAACTGACATGAGCCTGATGATCTTTGTAGTTGGGACGGTTTAAGTCCAAACAATGGACTTAAATAGGCATAATTCCTTCTAGTGTTTGTTGTGTCGCATAGGAACGTATTTAGGGAGAGAAATTATGTTGAGTTTGTTCAGCTCTGATGTTTTCTGATGATTTCTCTGGTTCACTTCAAAAAGCATCTTGCCAATCTGCTTTATCAATGCTGGTGAATTATTTTTTCCATTCCTGTGACAATTTGTAATGATTGTAGTAGCAGAGGAAGGTAATTTCTGTGTGGATGAAAATGGCTGATGTGGAAGAACGTCTCTTGTCCAGCTTGGGATCAGTGAATGGGAATTTGGCACATGTTCTATCCTGGTTTGTTTTGTGTTTGTGTATATATGGGCTTTTTGGGAAAACTAGGATCAGTAAATGGAACACCTGGTACCAGATTTTTAACTATTGTCACTGGTAAACGTGACTGTCCTTATAATTTCAAGATGCTGACTGACAGGTTGGAGGACTGGAGTTTGAATTTCTGCTGAAATTTGCTTCCCTCAGTTGATTGCCCTGTCCCTGCAGCAGAGCTGTCTCTGGTCAGTTGTCTGTTGGCTTTTGGGTCGCTGCAGTTTTCAGCAGGCTTCAGGGTTTTTTAAGACAGAGTTTGGTTACTGGTTGCATGGAAATATAGAGCAAATTGATGAATAGCTCAGACATCAAAGCAATGGCATTTTCATGGGCAGGTGGTGATGGTGAGCTTGTTAAATAGTAGCAATGACATTGTAATTCATCAAAAAGCTCTGGAGGGCTAGGACTTGTGGTACTAAAGAGAAGCTGTACTTCTAGTTTAGTCTTACAGGCATCTCAAAACTCCTTTTATTAAATGGATTTACATCAATGGAAACTTGTTCTTGTCTTTGTGGAAATCTAGGGTATGTATGCTGTACTAACAGAAGTGTGACTTTAGTGAGAACAAACAGAAGAAAGGTGAATGGAAGAAACTGTTTCTGCTCATGATTTATGTCAAAATTAAGTTTTGAGCATCTGAACAGTTATAAAGATGGTTCAAAATATATTTCTCTTCTAGCAGAGTTAGTGAAATTTAGTGAATTTTCTGAAGTCTTCAGTATTTAAAAAAAATGCTCAGAAGCTTTCTGAGCCCAAGAACTTCCGTATAACTGGCACACAGCATTTCCTAACAAGGCAGCTGAGAACATGCAGCGGACACTTTATTCCTCTGGGCAGCTCTCATGGAGCTGAGTGTGCTGAGACCTGGCCAGTTCTGAGTGACTGTTATTGGAACAACTGATGGCAAGCTTCACCTCTCCTTAAACAGTGCTGCTGAAATGTACCTACTAAACAACAATCAGCATTAAAGGAGTAAAGACTGATTAACTACAGTACCAACTCACAAATATCCTTAGAGCAAGGATATTAATTACAGTGGCCATCTTATAACTTTACAGTCAGGTCCAGTCAGTCCTTTTCCAGTAATCTAGAACTGCTCTAGTAAGGCCACACCTCGAGTACTGTGTTCAGTTTTGGGCCCCTCACTGCAACAAGGACGTTGAGATGCTGGAGCGTGTCTAGAGAAGGGCAAGGAAGCTGGTGAAGGGTCTGGAGCACAAGTCCTTTGAGGAGCAGCAGAGGGAACTGAAGCTTTTTAGTCTTAAGAAAATGAGGCTGAGGGGAGACCTTATCGCTTTCTTACAACCACTTACAAGGAGGGTGTAGAGAGATGAGGGTCTGTCTCTTCCCTCAGGTAACAAGTGATGGGAAATAGTTTCAAATTGCATCAGGGAAGATTTAGGTTAGATATCAGGAAGAATTTCTTTACTGAAAGGGTAGTCAAGTGCTGGAACAGGCTGCACAGGGAAGTGGTGGAGTCACCATCCCTGGAAGCATTTAAAAGGTGTGTAGATGTTGTGCTTGGGGATGTCGTCCAGAGGTGGACTAGGCAGGATTAGGCTGTTGTTGGACTTGATCTTGAAGGTCTCTTCCAACCCAAGTGATTCTGTGAAAGAAGTGACATGCCAGAAGCCTACTTAGTTCTTGCTACAATCTACATAAAATGTAATTGCGACATGAGTAAATGTTGGATGTGATCTCAAGCCCACATATAAGTGTACGAAATATTTGTGGGAGTGTAATTCAGGTTTGTGAACGTATTTTTAATGCCAGCTTTCAGTATGTTTTGATTGAAAAAATGGAAACTGAAATTAGCTGGCTTGGTAACTACAGCTTCTTTCATAGTGTTTTAAGAGGCTTTTTTAGATAGAAAATGAAATTATTATTTCTAAAATCTTGCAAAAAATATTTCATGGTTTCAGGTTTAGACTTTTAGACTGTGTTCTGTATTTTTGCTCAAAGCAAAGTTTCTAAGTAGAAAAATGAACCAAAAATGAATTATAGAGATGTTGCCACATTTCCAAGTGTTAATTCTTGTCAAGAAGATTTTTGCAGAATGAATTATTGAGTCTGGATCTGTGTAAACTTTTCTCAGGAATATTTTTGATTATGTGTGCATACATAAGTTTGCACATACAAAGTATGTTAGCAGAAGCAGAACCTTCTATTTAGCAGGTAAATAATGTGCAAAATAGGGAAGATTTCAATCACACAAACTTTTCCCTAAAAAAAACAACCAACTTAATTGTGGTTTGGGTAAACAGATGTTAGATAGTCTCATATGTTTGTATAATTTAACTAGCCTTTTACTCCTAGATGTGTAGTTTAGCTTACTTACAGGAGCCAATGTTTTTTCCCATTGTGGCCTGAATGAACTGCACAGGGCTGTGTCCCAGCATCACAACAGATTGCTGGTCTTGGCTTAGAACTAAGGCTGTGAAGAGGCCTGGTGAGAAGTGATTGTCTTGCCCTTGAAAACATACATGATGTCAATGTGGGCTCTAGCAAGGTGCTTGTGCTGGTTCTGCCTCTCCTGCCTGGGGTCCCTGTGTACCCTCTTGTTTTGTAAGCAGCTGTGGTGGCACCCCTGTGGTCTGAAGCTCCCTGTTTGCTGTAGCATCCTGTCCCTGAAGCAGAATAAGTGGAATGAAGCACACTAAGGACTCTTCAAAAACTGAAGAGTGAAGTTTGGTCACTAAGTTAGGTGCTGGGTGAGAGGCAGACTTAGCACAGAAACGGCAGAGGGGTGCTTATGGCTGCTGGTGCTGTCAAAGCATGAGGGCAACTGAAGGGAAAAGGATTTGGAGAATAAGCACAAAAGAACAAATAGACAATAAAATTTTATTATTAAATGTTTTTAAAAGGTCTGTCTCATTAACCTCCCCCTCTCCCCCCTCAATTTTAGTGCATTGCAATTCATAACTCTTTTATTGTAATGTTTGGGGGCAGTTTCATCATGCACTATCACTGTTCATGACTGCTTACAGGTTTGCCAGTGAGACCTTAGTGTTTAGCAGCTCCCTTTCTGTCTTACTGCTTTCTGCAAAACTTTTTAACTGGTTCTTGTGGTTGGAAACTGGTACCTCTGTTCTTGACTTGTGCTGTTGCAGCCTTTGCAGATAGGGAGTCTTGAGAGCTGCATCTGGGCTCTGAACCCCAGGAGTCGTTCAGGGTCATATTTTTAAAAGATGACCACAAATACTGAAATAGGATGATGTGGTGCTTTCTGGTTAGCCTGGGGGCAGCCTGACTCTGAACCTAGGATAAGATAAGTACAGGAACCTCTGCAAGTCAAACCAGACTGCTCAGCCACAATGGGTTTAATGCTAAAGGAAAGGAAACGACTGTGCTCATGTCTTGCCCTGTAGTTAGGATTCAGTCCAAGAGGACCGAGTTACGTTTCTGCATAACTCAGATGCAAGTTGCTCGTCTACAAATTTGTGAATTCAGTTCTTAGCATGGTCCCTGTAGCCCTTCTTGGAGGAGAGGATTTTCTGCCACCCCCTAAGCTTCCAGTTGGGTTCAGTACATTGATTCATCCTTCTTCCCTGCCGAACCTGACTGTTGTCTGGATAACCTGCTCAGGCAAAGCTAATGTATTGTTTCCTCTTGTACTTTTGAGATGTGGTACAATGGTCTGGACCATTTATGTATATCTATCTATCTATGGCTTTTTTATATGTATATGTACGTATTAAAAACTGTGCGTTCATGTCCCTTCAACTTCTGTGCAGGAACATTGTTCGCTTGCCTGGCCAGTGTAACTAGTGAGAGTACTGTGTGATGGGATAAGTACTGTAATTAATGATTGTTCAGTCACAAGAGTACACATCAGTAGGGTATTGTATAAATGATGCTTTTGTAGTACCATTTTGTAATAGATTTTATTATAAGCTTATGTGCTTACGATTTGCAGTTAAAGGTCTGGTACAGTGTTTCTGTAACCTCTAATGACCATTTGAATCTAACAAGCAAATATAAGTGTTCCTTTAGCATAAAATTCGATATTAACAAATACTTAGTTACAGAAATTGATGTAAAAGAACAGCAGTCTTGTTCAAGGTTTCTTCAACCTCATTGAAAAGTGTAAGTGCTCTTCAAAGCAAGATGATGTTTGCGCTAATGTGGCGTTTTCTTTTTTAACTACAGCTAGAACTAACTTTTAGCTACTTGGAAATCCAAGGAGTAACTTCCAGTAAACCCGGTCAGGTGAGTGTATTCTAGATAAAGAGATACTTGTTCACTCATAGCTGTATCTGTTCCTGTCAAGGAGGTAATGCTGTAACGTGCGGGTGTACCCATCTGGTGAGCATACTGTGTGTTTGCATTCTGGCTTTCATGATGCTTTATCTTCAACAATAATGATAAGAGTTTAAAAGAGTCAATTTGTGTTGAGCAGTTGGGATGATGATAAGGAATACTTCCTTTTTTCCTGGTTCAGTGTGGTACAAGTTTTCATTTGTCTCGAGAGTGTTTTTCTCAGAGATGATAGAACAATGGCAGCTGGTATGTAATCATCACCACAGAAGCCTGATAGCTTCTGTATTGTATACTATTCTGGTGAAGCCAAAAGCTACTGCTTACATGGCAGAGAGAAGCGGTTTGCTTCTAGCTAGTCTTAGTGCCATTGCCCTATACCACACACAAAATACGCTTGACAGCAGGCTATGTGCCCAAAAAAGTGAATGTCATAGAGGAGGTGCTGAAAAGAAGAATGCCTTTAATACATTTTTCATTCATAAGATGAATGTGTTGACAAGATTTGACAGTCCAATTGTATCAAAGTCTTCGTATGTTTCATGTGTATTTGGCTTTTAAAGAGTTTCTTAAAAACAGGAGCATCAGATGCTTTATTTGAACTCTGAAAAACATTCATTGTGTTTAACATGTCATCTTTTAAACCTGGCTTTTGAAGCTTTTCTTAAAGAAGGGGGGGAAAAGTTCCAGATGCTTACAATTGCAATGAGACATTTAGTAGATTCTCTGTGTTATTGTGGCTTTGTTTAAGGTACTAAGAAACCATGGTAGCTAATGCTAATTATTCCTGGAGGCATAGACAATCACTGCTGTAGCAGGGTTTACAAGGAATTTTCAGCAGCCTTGCTTAGCATGCTATTTTCCTGCAGTATTTTTAAGGTTTTGCCTGTTTACATTCATTTGTGTTTTAACTGTGTGACGTTTACAGCTGAAGGCAGGCAAAGTCCTAAATTATTGTTTATGGGGCAAATGGTATTGTTGTAATTTTCCTGCATACAGTGTGTTTTATCCACGATACTCGAAGGATGTAGTCTTGTGCTAGGCGTGTCTCAGAAAGCCATGAAGAGCTTCCCACTGTGAGATAAGTGAAAAAATTGACAGGCTAATATAGGGAAATGTGTTAATATTGTGACAATGACAAACAGTAGTAACCTGCCCACTCATTTATCTTCAGGGAGAGATGGCAACAGGTTCAGAAAGGAGTTGAATTGGTGGGAAAAGCTGTGAAGATTCTTAGTGTGCTTTGAATGTAATGCAGCCTCTTCAAGGGTTATTCCAGCGAGGACTCAAGATATGAACTGGGAACCAGTTCCAAGAAAAATCAGTCTTCTTTAGAATACATTGCAGTATTCCCTGTCATACTGTCTATCTACACTTCTGATTTATTCCTGATGCTAGGAGCAAGGTTCTTGGTGTGTAAGCTCAGCTCCTCATCTAAAAGAGCGAATGACTTGGACTGCGCTAAATACTCACGTTGGAGAAGACATAAACTTCACATTGCTTTCTGTGATGTGTCAGTAATCTGATGTGGTTCTGAACACTCAATACATAATAGCAATAGGTTACAAAAGGATTTCTCCCCCCCCCCCCCCCCCCCAGCTGAAGCATGTATCCCCCAAACAGTGGGACAGTTATGCTTCCCAAGTTACTGCTTCATCTGAACCAAGGCAATATATTACTGTAACACTTTCTTAAACAGCCTAGATGAAAGCATTAGAGCTTTTCCAGAGGATCACAGCCATTAAAGACTTTTACTTTTTGCTGGAGAAAGCAGGCCCTGCTTGTTCAGTAGTTTCCTGCCAGGCTGCACTGGTGTTCTGGGATGTGTTTCAAAAGAGGACAATGCTGTGAAAAGTTCTTGGTTTTCAGTGTGTCAGCTGAGGTCAAGATCCTTTGAAACTTATATTCCCATGGGAAGCAGGGCACTCTTAGGAAAAACAAAGTTTGAATACACGGGTCTTCTTGTACACTCAAGAACAACTTTCAGAAATTTTACCTGGGGCATTGTCATGTCATGTCTTAAAGAACAGCAGATTCCTACTGGCATGCAGAGCATTCAGCTGGCATTCAAAATGCTCTCCTTTTTAAATGGACACGGGTTAGATGACATCCAGTTCCAGCCCTCATGCCCTTTTATTTACAGTTGATCATGGAAACTGAGAAATGCAGCATCTCCATGAAGATGGCGTCCTCGGAGGATGTGAACGAGGTGCTGGCACACATCGGGACCTGCCTCAGGAAGATATTCCCTGGACTCTCTCCAGTGTAAGTGTCCTTTAGAGCATATCTAGCAGCAATGGATTGTGTGGAAAAGGTGACAAGCCACCACTTTGTGCGTCTCCCCACCCTGACCTCAGAAATGTACCGAGGCTATGAGAAACGCCTTGAGGCAAGCACCAAGCTTTCATGCAGGTACATGACAGAACCACAATGCAGTGGGCTATGTGTGCTCTCTGTAGGTTCAAAAGAGCCTTTGTTTTGAAGGGGGTGATGCAGGTATTTAGTGTCTTAAGTTTTCATTTTACCTTATGGCCTCTCCAACCTCAGGTATAGCTTATGTTCTGGCTTTTTATTGTAATTTCCTCCTTTCTTCCCCTGTAAACAGCTGGGTGGTGGTGGTGGTGGTGTGCGCTTTGTTTGTTTTCCAGAAGTAAAATCTGAGTTGGGAGAAGAGGGAAAAGTTCTCTTTACTTCAGTGTCTGTGAAATGATGCATGTGACTGGGACCCTTGTTCTTCAAAACTGAGCTCTGGGCAGTCTTGTCATATACTTCCCATAGTGTAGCTGGCTCTTTAATCATACATCTCCTTCTACAGCTTTTCAGCTGATTCTTTATTCATTGTTCTTGTCTTCATGTTTTTTTTTCTTGTATCTGCACCTCCAAATGATATCATCGTGCAACAATTCTTGTAGTTTTTCTTAATTTTATTTTATTTCCTCTCTCTGTTCTTACCTCATCTTCATCACACCAGATCATGCAGCTCTTCTGTTACTCTCTTCAGCTCCTGTTTTTCAGCAGCATTAGAGAAAATGGACTGTTGAAAAGAATTTTCCAGGACACACTAATCTTTCAAATTGCATTTTTTTAATGGCTGTTAGATGTGAATGATTGGGCTAAATTTCTGTATTTTATTTTGGGTACGTGTCTTTATTATTCACCTTTCCTGTAGGTGGAGTAGGAAATCATGTTCATTAACTCCGGATGGCAGTTTCTTCTCTTGACTTCCAGTTTATCTCCTTGGCAGTATTATTATCTGCCTCAGTGGAGATCAAGATTTTGCTTCAAAAAGCATACATACAAGGGACTATTTTTCAGCTGGTTTGCTGTAAAACCTCCTGTAAGGATGTGAGGAATGTGGGCAGAAAGAGTAGAGTGAAGAGGGCTGCAAGGCTGGGCACGTTTGCCCGGGCATCTGTGAAGGCCTTGAGACCTGTACATACTTTCTCTGGGCTTTCTTGACAACATTGCTGGAGCGTTTGATGTATCTGTAGGGAGAGCTTGATTCCCAGAAAAGAAATAAAACTTCTTGCTCTCCTCTCAGGTGGCATTGCTTTCCTATCTGAAGGCATTGGAGTTACGCAGGTCAGAACAGGCAAAAGGGGGGGAAAGGGGTTTCTTCCATTAATATCTTTTGTCAGTTCTTTCCTCCTGTTTAATGTAACTCTACAGCTTATGAGGCAATCCTGTAATTCAGAAAAGCAGATCATTTAATTTCTTAAAACATAGGAAGGGGATTGTGTTTTCATTTGAATGCTACCAAACTGCAAAGAGGTATTGAGCGTGCAGCCTATAGAGGTCACGCGTAGCTGCCCCGCGTGCTCTCTGTGGCTCTGCGCCGTTGTGCTCTCACTGCCTAAAAGCACTGTATAAACAGCAGTGGTGTGGTGGTTTTGCCCCAGCTGAGAGCTGAGCACCACACAGTCACTTGTTCTTTAAAAGTGGGGGGGGGGGAGGAAGGGTTGGCAGGGCAGGGGTGGGGGAAGGAGTGGGGAGGGAAGGGAAAAAAAAACAACCCAAAACCAAGGAACCAAAATCTTACAGGTTGGGATAAGGATAGTTTATTAGAATAGCAGAAAGATAGATATAACAATGATAACAGGACTTTAGAGCAAAAAATATATGAAACTGGTGAGATACACAATGCAGTTTCTCACCAAACCACACAACTCAGGCCGTACAGCCCAGACCCGTCCCCAAAACCGCGCGTCCTGAGCTGCCTGCTCCTCCTCCCATCAGCACCCCTGTATGCTGAGCATGATGTAATTGGCATGGAATACCCCCTTTGGCCAGTTCGTGTCACCTGTCCTGGCTGTGTCCGCTCCCTTCTCATTAGTAGGGAAATATGAACAACTGAAAAGTCTTTGATTGCTTGGCAACAACTAGAAACATCAGGGTGCTATCAGCACTGCTGTCATCCTGACTCCCAAACACAGCGTTCCATCCACTTTTAGAAAAGACATGAACTCCATCCTAGCCGAAACCAAGTGGTTTCAGAGTAACCAGAAATACCACCTTTCACCTATTTTGGGCATCCTTGTGTTAGTCAAGGGCCACAAGTCTCTTTAGCTTGAGTGCTCCTGTCTTAGAAAAGGGTTCAGTTACTCCAGGAGTCACACAGGGTTAATCATTAGAAAGAAAGAAGAGACAAATAAATGTTACTCCCACTGGATGGCATCGTGATGTGTGTGACTTGAGGCAGAGAAGCGGGTTGTATTAAGATGATAATTCTTTCTATATGATCATTTAAAATCATACTCAAAGTAAAGATGATTTATGAATTTGAAAATACTTTCAAAGCCGCAAATGATCTTTTTTTATTCC
The DNA here is from genome assembly GCF_964237585.1 of Gallinula chloropus. Lineage (NCBI taxonomy): Eukaryota > Metazoa > Chordata > Aves > Gruiformes > Rallidae > Gallinula > Gallinula chloropus. Next base: position 64,584,175 of record NC_140086.1, read on the forward strand.
CCTCTTTTGCATCTAGGAGGATTCTGAAGAAAGTAACTATGGAGCCTTCAGAGAGACTGGCTAATCTCCAGGCCTTGTGGGACAGTCAGACAGTAGCAGAACTTGGACCTTGTGGTGAGAATGAATTGAAAAGCTCAAATTTAAAAAGGCTGGAATTGCAGTGTCAGGAAGCTTAATTCTATTTCTGGCAGAAGCTTGTAAAGGTGTAATTAGTTTAAAGGTGTAATTAGTATGGAGTAGACTTCTGATTGGTAGGTGAAGGCACTATTTTCAGCTCTCTTGCAACCTGCTGGGCAAAGATAGGCTAGTCGGAGTTACTTTCAGCAGCAAAATGCACAGCCGCCTGAGAGAAAAAGAGAGTGAGTTTTGAAAGACTGGATCTTAAAGTATCAGTATTAAAGTATCCTTTTAGGTGTTTGCTTGTTTTAATATGTTGTTTAATAATCTCTTGGGTCGTTTTAGGAGGCTTTTCACAGATGTATGCCTGTGTGTGTGACTGGCTTGGATTTCCCTACAGAGAAGAAGTACAGTGGGTAAGTACATGTCTTATACTGGAGCTCTTTTCAGCTGACTGTACAGCTGATGAAAGAACAGGTAGCATTTGGGAAAAAAAACCCTACAGCAGTTCTGTAAAGATGTATTTGGTTATGTATTTTTAACAGGATGTTGACACAATTTATCTGACACAAGATACCAGAGAGTTGAATTTGCAGGACTTCAGCCACCTTGACCACAGGTAAACAATATGCAGTAATTACGCCAATATTTTGCAAACTTGCATTGTTCCCCCTCACAGTAGGGTTTGCCTGCCCTTGCTAAAGTGGGATGGTCCCATAGCTGTTAGTTGAATATGTAGACCTCTGAAATGACCATCTGTAGCGTTTTTAGTTTTCATGACAAAGCTGCTGGTTTTGCACAAAAGCCCCATGGAGAGCACATTTCATTGAGGAGCCTGAGAAAATAAATGTATTTTGCTATTGGAAGCACTCCAGAAAGTTAGCAGATAGATACTTTTCCTCTGGCAGAGATAAGAGCTCAAATTCAGCAGAGAAAACATGCAACTACATCTGGTGAGGAAAGCAAAAAAGGAAATTATGCAGTCTTTACTTATGCAGAATCTTTTTCTCATGGTGTACACAGTAAAGGAAATTATTTTTGTCAGCGAGTCAGTAGAAGGTTTAAGTTGTTCAACTGAATCCTAGCCAGTAGCTTCTTCAGTTACAATAGAAGCTATCAAAAATGTGTACTTCCAGAATGGAACTAATTGATGGTAATTTTGCTGTAAGATGCTGAAACTTAGCTAAGTGTTGTATTTGGTTTACTGTATTTAGCTGGTTTAGAAAATTAGATTCGAAGAAAGTTGAATCTGAAGATGTTTAAGTAGGAGGAAATGGGAGTGAGTCTTAACTAAAATCCATCATTACACAAGGAAAACGACCAATTTAAGAAACTGTAAATAAGATAAAGTATTTGCTTCTCTGGGAAAGCCCATTGCAAGAATTAAGACTCTGTCAGTGGAACAGTGTTAAAATATTGTAACAGGAAGGCTGAACTTGGAGGCAGGGGAAGCATTTTGCTGTAGCATTCCTTTCAGGCAAAACCCCCCAGTCAGATACTTAACTTTGCTTTTGTGGTGGGTTTTCATAGTCTGCATTGAATCCCATATTGAAGTCGTGCAGCTGTACCCATGTAATTCAGAGGTCACTTGAACAAGACCACAGGGCTGCAACTAGTGCGTGATGGATGTAGCCAAAGGCGGTTTTGTTGGTCAGATACCCAGCTTCAATAGAAATTAAATGTTTGAACAGATTATTGGAAGTGAAAAATATTACATACTAGGATAGAGTAGATAGAAGTGTTTGTAGTATTTAGAATATCTCAGCTGGTTCAAATGAATCAGCTCTCAGGAAAGGGAGTAATGGGTCTGTTGCTTCACAATAGCTTTTCATTGAAGTATACCTTACAAAATTGATATCACTGGGGAAAAATACTTGTGTAGTTAATAGATGTTTTTGCTAAGTGTCTCATGATCGGGTAAGTCCAAGGATTCAAAACAATTTTGGTGCCATTTACATACTCTGAAATCCATCTCATGGTGAGAGTTTCTACATGCTGAGGACAGAACTGCAAAAAAGGTTTTGATGGAAACTTCAAGAAAACTGCAGTTTTTAGGAAGCCAAACTCTTATGTTATTCATTAAGGATACAAATTAGGGTCTGAGATCCTAGTCAGTTTAAAAATGTATGTGAGTGTTCTGTGATATATTTAGTACAGCAAGAATGCTATAAGTTAATAATATGCCATCATGCTTTGGATTTTGAGACTGTTGTATATCTCGTACACCTAATTTCTGTGATTGCTGAAATGACATACTTCATGTTGTGAGGTAGTTCTGAAGCGATGTAGGACCAGTTGTAGAGGGGCTGTGCACTGCAAAAATAAACAATTTGTGTTTTACCTAGTAAAGTGTTTCTGTCAGAGGTCAACATAAGATGGCATGAATTATAGATGAATCTGACTTCCCAGAGCGTCTGACTCTCAGAGTGCGTAGCATGGCTTGCCACATGGGAACATGACTTCAGAGGTTTTATCTGAAGTTATGTTGTGCTGCGAACCATAAAATTGTTTAACAGCAGCAAAAGAAGACTCAAAGTGAACAGGGCTTATTTAATGCTACACAGATGAGAAATACGCTACTGAATATGCTTTATGATATTTGGACGTTCAAAAAAATTGTCAGAAAACTGTGACTGGTTAGATTTTCTTTGCACTGTTTAGCTTTCTTGCCATCTTAAAATACACTAAGGGACAGAGATGCAAAAAATAATTGTGAAAGCATTAGTGAAGCTTGAACGTTGTTGAAGCTTGGAGAGATTTTCTGCATTCCAAAAGAACAGAATCTGGTTTTGTTTTACGGTGGCACATATTTACATTTTGTAAATCTTGATTTATTCTGGATGATAGTTTAGTAAACAAACTAATAAACAGCTCGATATAACTCAGTGGGGGCAAGTTACGAGAAGGCCCTGCTTTTGGAAAAGGCTATTAATATTCTTTCATAGCATATTGCAGAATAATTAAGATCATTGTTAGTACCACATCTGGAATTTAATAAACTGAATAAGGTAGTATATAATTTTGAAAAGGAAAACTCAGTAACAAGTGCAATGAATTTAGGCAAGCTCAAAGCAAGAGAAGAAGTAAATTCCTAAAGGAATCTCATTTGTCAGAAACACCTTCAAAAATTAAAACAACATGGGGGAAAAAGCCCAAGCTATGGAATTTCTCCTTAAGATCAGATGGTAGAATCTGATGAAGTGAAGTTTCTTGACAGTAAAGCTGCCGCAGAATGGGCAGAGGTTGCACTGGTAGTGGGGTAAGTTGGCAGTCAGTGTTACTGAAGTATCAGTGCCAGTCTAGGCTTTGAACAAACAGGCCTTGAATGCTACGGAAGACTAAACTATTCAAAGATGAGAATTTGAAAATCAGATGGGGTCTATTTGTTTTAAAATATTAATTAAAATATTTGTGCCTTGCGGCAGCAATGTTTCTTTAACTTCATGAAAGCCTGATGGTTTTCCCACTAATTCTGAGCACCCCCTGTCCTTCAGCTGTTTCCTCTCCAGGCCTTGGGGAGGAGATGGGAGAAAGGGATGGCCTCGGGCAAGTTCTGCCTGCAGCCACTCTCCTGCCCAAAAGGTACTGAGCTCTCTCGCAAGCCCTCCGTGCCAGGGCCCTGGCAGTGTAAACGTTTGCAGCCAGTGATCCCTCATCATTGTTCTTCTTTTCCTTTGGAGTTAGCTGGTGCTGCTGCTGATGGCTGAAATACATGTGCTGGTGCTGCCTTCTGCCTCTTTTGGGGGTGGTGTGGTCCACAGGGTGAACAGCTCTGCTCCACCAGTGCAGTGGTGGTAGTCAGCTGTGTCTGGTTACCACTGGCTGAATAAAACCAATGTTACACCTGACGCTTACGTTCATTCTACTTCCAAAGGAAGAGGGAATATTAGAGATGCTAATTCACTGCTTGCTTATTGATGGCTCCAGGGAAAGGCAAAGGAGGAACAAACCTCTATGTGGGTATTCCCTCCCTTATAGCAAGGATCCTGCTTGCCCAGCCTAAGGGGAAAATACCTTTGGGTTGGTTTTCTTCCCTCCCCCTCCCCAACATCTCACTAGTTGCTGCTTTACATGGAGGTAAAGTGCGTGTGATAGCAGGAACAAAAACCATGTGGTGGATGGAAATAAATCTATACACTTCATGAAGCTGGTGAGACTCTGCTGTGCCAGTGGAAATTAATTCACCACGAGACTTGATGGGTGCTGTGAGCAAGATGGAAAACAGGCTAAATCCTTGAAGGGCATTGCACAGTAGTTCCTCTGCAGGAGTGTGAAAACGGTCTATTTGCATGAGCTGCACAGTTGGTGGGCTACAGTCTTTTGCTGAAAAATGCTGCACCTTCTTACTGTTACCTTAGTGATGGGCTCCTACTTCCAAATCTAGCAACTGTGGTTCCCAATATAGCCCACTAAAGGCTCGTCCATATGATGTTGCCTTGTCTCCTGGCTTTCCTACGTGTTAAACAACCACCCTGAAGTGTCTAAATGTTCGTGGAAGAAAAGCGAAGGAGAGGAGGAGGAGGGAAAAGAAGATGTGAGAAGGGTGCTGCTTGTTTAGTGTGGATCTGTGCCTACCTGCAGATTTCCTGAATGAAAACCTGGGGGGAGGTGGGAATAGTTTATAAACTCCAATACTTGTACATTTATACCTGCAAAAACTGGGGCTCGGGTGGCACTATTTTGCTGGTCAGATAAGTTCACATATGTTACAGCTTTTCTAAAAAAAGACAGGGGGTTTCTAAGTAAAGTCTGAGTGTAGGTGTACATATGCATTTAACATGTTGTGTCAAAACGATCCAAGGGCTGCACTGCTAAATCGTTCTTTCGTGCTTGATGGATGATTGTGCTGGGGGGTAGTGTATGGACATGGCATTTGTCAATGTGTGTCATTGGAGGAACTTAGCAGAGGGAGAGCAGATCCCATTAATAGGCTTGGGATGGAGAAAATGGGAATAATTTAGAATTTCATTTGTGAAATCCCTTTTACAATTAAGGAGGGTTTGTTCTGAAAGTCGCATTATCCTTTCACAGGTCTCCTGCTTCCTGGGGGAATTTAACTATAGAGATGAGACAGGAGGTGTTCTCTAGAAGCATTCAGTCATGGAATTATATTAAATCATCAGACTGCCAAAAAGCTTTTTAGTGTCATGCTCAATTATAATTAGAGGTGATTAAGAAGCTTAAATATGTCACCAGCAGGAGAAAAAGTAATTCTAAAAGTAGGAATGGCAGCCCAGACAAATTCCTGGTTTAAAAATTCATGCTGGAATGGATGTCAGTTGGCCAGTCAAAATTTTGTATTAAAACATGAGAAAGACACGCAGTGGCTGGTGATGCTGTTTTTTTAGAATGCAGAACTTTCTGTAATGGGGCTGGTAGGCAATTAGCATTGCAAAATCGTGGGGTATTAGACATGGGAATACACTTAAGAGATTGCTTTAAATGACCAAATCTGACAGTTATATGAAATGTGTGTAAAAGTGTTTTTCTTTTTCTAGAGACTTAATACCTATAGTTGCTGCTCTGGAATATAATCAGTGGTTTACAAAGCTGTCCTCCAAGGATCTGAAATTAGTAAGTAATAAATTGAAACAGTATTATCTGTTCCTACCAGGCTCTGATGGCTTTTCATGATGTTTTTCAAGGTGAACTTCTTTAGGCAAGTACAACTGGGCAATCTATTGAAATTTTTTTCCCCACTTAGTTGTATCAGGAAAGTATAAGCTGTCAGATAGTTAACTCGTGCCATGAAAACACTGCCCAGAGTCAGGTCTTGTCAGACTTTCAAGAGAATGAAGTTTGAATACTTTGCTATGCGATAGCAGTAGCCCACAAAACTACTTTGTTAGGCTTTTCTAGCTCCCTCAAACAATATTGGGTGACTAAATAAGAAACTAACTCTAAAGCAGACAGAAATCTCAGTTGGTTTTTGCAGGTGGAATGCAAGTATCAGAATTCTGGCGCTTTTTTTCTCACTTACAAAGCAGGTTTTTCTCTTTAATTTTCATCATAACTTGATGAATTTTCTCCCAGTTGTGTGAAGGTAGCCCCACGTAGAATGACATTGATGTTCTTCCACATCAGTTTTCTTTCTGAAAAGCAAAAGAAAAAAGGTAAATCTAAACAACTTGGTCTATTGAAGAAAAGGCCAAGAAAAATCAGTAATTAGGTGACTTTTAAAATATATGCTATTTCTTCTAAATTTGAAAGTTTATAGTTGAGTTAGTGGTTTGAGAAATTACATCCAGAAACTTTTGTCCTTAAAAATGAAGTTTGAGTCTTATCTTGTTTAAACTGATGCAATTTATTGATCTGAAAGTGCTCTTATTGCATCTCTTAAGCTATCCTTTTCCATGAAAATCCATAGAAATTAGCTTATGTGATTCTTGGCAGAAGAGTGGGCAAAGAACTTTCCTTTCTTGCTGGGACGTATTACTTGAAATTATGCACGGAGTGAAGCTGGGAGTGTTTTTAATCCTTTGTAGTTTGCTGTTAAAATCACCATTGTTAAAAGGCACAATGCAATTAATCAGTTTCTGCCTCGATGAAATGAGATAGTTTGCTTGCTTAGAAGGCTGGCCAGTGTGGTTTGCTTAGAACAAGAACTGGCCATATTATCTGTCTGAAATATTTTTACGTGACAGTGTTTTTGAATTCTTAGCAGCTTGTCTGTGGAAAACAAATAAACTTTGTCAACCTTGTGAAAAAAAACCCCCTTTAATCCTCACCTCCGCCAACAAGACCTGTATCTTCCCAATGTTCCATTTTCACTCAAAACCACCAGGAAAACTTAGATTTTTGGGCAGCAAATCTGTGCCATAGGAACACTTCTGAGGGTCAGTATGAGGTCAGACATGTCCAGAGGCCACAGAATGCTTTGTGCTTCATGAGTCTCACTCTGACATTGTGTTTGATAGATGGTATCCATAGTGTTTTTATAGTATATCCGTGAAACTTTCCACCAACAATCACACTGCTGTAGAAGCACCGTGATAATATTCTGAATTATTGAAATGTGGAAGGCAAAGATAGAATTGGAAAGGTGGCTGAATTGACAGACTTTAGAAACAGTTGTCACCTTTACTGTGTAAAGGGTTAGTAAGATTTTTGTGTGGTAGATTTTTTTTTTCAGTTTTGGAGGTTCAATTAACTTAGAATCTAAAAAATCAGACTAAAGTGTCAGACTGTCATGAGAAACACACATGTCCCAGGTGTGAATGTCACATTGTTTTTAAAGGAAGATGACAGAATAGTTTCAGCACATCATGATCGTAACTGAAACTCAGCTTTGGACTTCGCATGACTGCTGGTTAGTGCATGCTGTGGGGGGGGGGGAAAAAAGGGCAAATCCAGCAGTGAAATAAAAGATTATAATAAAAGGTGATGAGGCACTGAGTTCACTGTATGGCTTTTGAATCATTAAGGTTTTATCTCTCTATTGGGTGAGCACAGCAAACAAACTCTTTTGTTATCATGCTTTGTGCATAGTACTTGCAAATGTCCATGCAGATTCTAGAATCCAACAACAGTAAGATCATGAGATGGATTTACCTCTGTGTAGGTTGGGAGATTTCATACTGAAATACACTGACCCTTAAGCACTACCTGCAGAGATGAAGAAGTCACTAATCCAACTCTACTCAGCACTTGTCAGGCCACACCTGGAATACCATGTTCAGTTTTGGTCCCCACTATACAAAAAAGAGGTGGACAGGTTGGAGAGGGTCTGAGGGCAGGAAGGCCACTGGGATGGTCAAAAGACTGGAAGCCTGCATGCTGAAGAAAGGCTGAGAGAACTGTTTCTTCACCCTTGAGGATAGAAGGCTTGGGGGTGACCTTGTCACAGTGTTCCAATGCTTAAAGGGTGGCTACAAAAGGTAGAGGCTCCCTTTTTACAAGGGGTCACATGGAAAAGATGAGGGGTAATGAGTAAAAGTCCCTGGGAGATTCTGGTTGGATGCTAGAGGACACTTTTTTCACAGAACAATTGACCTGGGGAGATTGGTTCCAGTGGGAAGTGGTGGGTTCCCCAACACTGGACACTTCTAAGATTCAACTGGATGGGGTGCTGGGCCAGCTTTTATCCGGAACAGTTGGACTGGATGATCCTTGAGGTCCCTTCCAACGTGGTCTTCTGTTTCACTAGCCCTTAGCAGTCTTTGGAGGACCTGTAGCTAGAGTGCGTTTGCTCTTTGTATTTTGGGGGGTGGTGGGTTTTTCTTGTCTGCCTTACAACACCTTTCTCTGTGTTTTAGTTGTCATTCCTTGTCAGGCTTTATTCTCCTTTGCACTAGTTGCCACTTTTTTCTGAAGGTTTTGCATGCACATGAACAAGGTTTCTTTAAAAAAGTGAGCATTTTTTCTGAATCACAGGCTTTGGGGTTTTTTACTATCATCATTAAAATTCTGCCTCCTGTGATTAGGTGGCCTGCTTCACAAATGACTCACTTTTAGTCTGCCTCTTGCTTCCCTGAGTCTTTTCCAGAAGTCCTCTGTTGCCATCTGACTCTCAATCTGGGATGTTCCTGGTATTCTTTCTTACTATTTATGTCTGACAAAAAGCTGATGGCGGCCTGGATCGCATTATGATGTACAGCTTAGAGCTCAATAACCATCTGTTCCACGTTTGTGTTCTTTAACGTTGTTCTGTCTTTCCTGTGGCAGTCCACTGATGTCTGTGAACAGATACTGCGAGTGGTGAGTAGGTCCAATCGATTGGAAGAGCTGGTATTAGAGAATGCCGGGCTTAGAACGTAAGTAATTCCTTTGAAATGTTGTATTAGTTACTGCTTGCTGCCAGCAAAAAGCTTGTGTGATGTGTGTTTAAAATAAGCATAAAAACCCCCTTGTGTCTACGTCTGCCTTGTTCTGAGGAACTTGTAGTCACAAGCTTTTTATCAGGTTTTCCAGAGGTTCCTTGTGTTCAAGAAATCCTTTTTAAACTGATGAGGGTTTTTTTTTTAAGATTCTGCCTCTAGAGTTGGGTTAAGTGGAGCAAAATGGATTGGGTAAGAACATAAACCCTAAATCAACTCACACTGTTCTTTCCAAATACGATTGCCAACAGAGGTATGAAAACCTTATCATTTAAAAAACAGTGTTTGAGGCTTTTTTAAAAGTGTATTATTCCACCTTGTGTAACAGATTATTGTGTCATTCCCAAGAGAACTGTTTTTATATTACCCTGGATTGCAGTCTCCTTAAATGTAACAGAACTTCCACTATTTTAAAAAAACCTAGTGCATAATTAAGTTTAACGCCTTCCCATAACCTTAAAAGACACATAAGGTAAGCCATGCATATGTTTTAAATACAGTAAGATGTAGATACCAGGTATTTGGGTTTTGTCCCTTCACAGGAAATAGAACTGAAGTTCAAGTTACAGGTTAGCCCAATTGGAAGTCTTTGTAGCTTGTTTTAGTGTTAGAATAGTGTCCAAGAGCATGTAGGCAAGGCAAACTTTGGCACTAGTGAGTTTTTATGTTAATTAAAAAAGGCAGTGGAAAGGTGGAAGATACAGAACACTCCACTGAATTACAAGTAAAGAAGGGAAACAAGCACAAGGGAAATATTTGGTGTGCTTTACATTGTCTTTTCTTCTATTGTTTTGGTCTTTTCCCCATTATTTTTAAAAGGGGTTTGCACTGAAATACCTTTAAAAGAAAATGACCTAAATGAGAGGAAAATTGAGGTGGAGTTTGGAGTTACACCCAAACTTTCTGATCACTAGTGCAATGCCTTTAATAACTGTCATTCAAGCATAAGCACCTGATTTTAGTCTCATTTTTCTTGCAGTGTATGCCATGAAATCCAGTGGTAGTCATTAATATGAAAGGATACATTGACCACCTTTTCACATTGCCAACCTTAACTTATCACAGTTGGATTAACTGGTTTCAGTTCTAACAGGATTTGACAGACAATCAACCTATGATTTTGGTTGTCATGTCTCCATCTACGTGCAGATTGTTTGGCACTTTGCCTTGGTGTGTATCTGCTCCCATCAGCACTGTCTGTCTGGTTTTGTCAAGGACGCATTTGTCAGTTCTGCCACTCACCACAGCTGCTCGGGAGAGGGAAATCCCCTTGTTGCTGGGTGTCTCCCTTCCTGCAGCTTACGGACCAGTCGTTTTTAACAAGCTGTGACAGACTGCCAGACCAGGGTTAAGAAGCAGCCACCAAGAGCAGTGCTTTCAGAAATACTTGTGCTGCTGCAAGAGCCTATTTCTGCACCAGAGTCAGTTCAAGATGAGATCATTCTTTTCTACCTCTGGCTACTCATTTCTGTGATATGTTTTGGGCCATGCCCCCATAAAAACTCATCATCCTCTCAGCTGATGAGACCACAAACTATTGTGCAGTAGCAGTCGTAAGGACCCAGGACTAGGGCTCTATGGACTGTTGGGGAAAATAGGTGGTTGTCAAGTGAAACCCCCTCTCTGATAAGACTTGTGTTTGTGAAAATTTTATCCCCATTGCTCTTTCTTTAACAGATAAAAAGGGTGCAGTCTAGATTACGTGGGCTGGTTTTAATGCATATAGCAAACACTAATGTTTTGATAAGTGTGTTAACTGAAGTAGGTTATATCCAGTTTTCAGGGATAAGAGAAAAGTTCAGGGTGACCTGAACAAATGAGCTTGAAAGGAGAGTTGTGTCCCTGAGGTGTTTTAGAGGAATGGGGAAATATGTGATAACCAGAATATTAATTTCCATGAAACTGCAGGATGGGCTCTTCACAGTCTGCAAAAGTCAGTTTGCAAGAGCCAGTGAATGTGATCTATTTGTTGTGCTTATGTCCTCTCTGAAAGCTGGCAGGCAGAATGTCCCTACCACCATCTGCACCATCCTCTGTAGCCCTGTTCTAAAGGGGACGGCTGGCTGTGACAGAGGGGGGAACAAGAGAGATGGCTGCTGCTGGTACCCAGAGGGGCTTTGACCTTGCATCTCATTTACCCTGCTGGGTGGGCTCTGAATGTCCTTAGATTTCACCTCCCAAGCATGTCCTCTTTGTGTTACAGGGATGTTGTCCACACAGATCTTGAGGAATTGTTTTGTTTGTCTGAGGTTTTCAGATGTGTGCTGTTCTTGACCTTGGTGAAATATCCTTACCCTGCTGTATGAGTAGTTGCACTGGGTCTTCGGGGCTTTACCTCCAAGCCAGAATGTCCACAGTTCAGGCAAAGTGTGGCTGTGCAATGCATACAGAGCGAGTTTGATGCTTTATAGACCTGCTTTCAGGCCTACATTGCATGCTCTGTGTGAAGTGAGGCAAAAAAAAACCAGTTACATTTTAGGACTTGAAACAGGGTGGACAAAGAAGGGGAAAGGATGTTGCCCAGATTCCTCTGTTTATGGTAGAGGCTGCACAGGTCATGGGAAATTTATGTTAGCTATTTTCTAAATCAAGCCTTGGATCTCCGTGCACCATAGGTGATCCAGTGCTTTCTGGTGGCGGTGGAGCCTTTGCTGAATGGTTCACTCACATTGTCTGAGGTGTTCCAGTAATATTGCCTATATTGGTGACACAAGCTAGAGCAGAATTTGTAAATAAGCCTGGAGATTTAGGCAGAACACTGTAATGACAGGAATCTGCTAGGGATAAAGGAAGAGGAGGAGACTCTGCATGAAGGGGTTTTTTTGTTTGTTTGTTTTTGAACTCAAACCCTCATTTTTCTTGGCTGGACGTAAGGAGCTGGATTCAGTTGCTTAAGCACAGCCATCTAGTGCCAGTTGAAGTGCTGAAGGGAATCTACAGAGCGTTGGCAAATGTGACGAACGACCTACAGGAAATATGGAGTCTTATACAGCAGCTGGTAGCAAAGCAGGATACCCTGAGGCCTGTCAGATGGCACAGATTCAAGCCCAGAATTTCTTTTTCTTGAGTGTTTATATTCACATGCTGTTTGTATCTTAGGAAGAGAGTATACTTTTCCTGAAGGCAGCCCATCATCATGCATTTTCAGTGCTGGAACCTGTGCTACCCCCAGGGGTCCATCTAAGGAAACGGAGTTTCAAAGGGAAACTGAACTTCCCTGAAACATGTCTGTACCCGAGTACATGATGCAGCAACAGATAACCAAAAGCTTGTGTGAGACTATTGCTGTCTGGTCTCCACTCCTTTCCAGAGACTGGAAGAGGACACTAGCTCCACTGCTGTTCTCAGCACACAGGCTGATCACTTTATGGTAGGCAGGATCTGTCCTGAGGAAAATGAACAGTGTTATTTAGCACTCTTCTAGCAATGTAGCTGGTAGTTCTCCACCACTGGTGTACAGGAAGGAAGGTACTGCCCTTCAAGGCAGAAAGAGAAAGAGGCTTTGTGCAGGAAGCTCAAGGAATATTTTTGATTCCTACCTCAGTATCTAATTTAGGTGAAGGAAGAACATTGAAATTATAGTCTAGCTTTAACAAAAGCACACAGAAAGGCTAGTCCCTTAATACATGAAAGCTCCCCTGGACAGAGGGTTTATCTTAGGGCTGGTACCAGCCAACAGCCTTAATGCAAGGAAGTGCACTGAATGCTCGACCACACCTGAGTCTCACAGTGTGGTTGTGTAGGAAAAGCTGAGCTAGCTTCAAATTTAGCCTTGTGAGCAGTGGTAGTGCAGCTGCAGCAACATGCTCTGAGATGGTGCAGCCCTCCCTTGCACCTCAAGCAGACTGAAAACAAAGGTAGGTTGTGCTACTACAGCTACCTACAATAGTTGGTTAAAGTTAGTTCAAAGCTATCTCTGCTACCTGGCCTGGCTGTTGTGAGCACTGTATCACCACATCTCTTGGGACACATTGCTAGCACTGTAGTCAACCAGTTATGTACTTTGATGCTTCCCCTCATAAAAACAAGCAAGCAAAGACCAGTTTATCAGCATGCCACTGTTCTTTGAGAGCGTTATTCCTGCTGTTTTACAAGGTCAGAAGTACCCCTGGTTTGTTGACCACCTGGATATGCTACAAAGCCCATCTGTTTGAGTGACCGTTGGTCAAGAGCTGCTGCAAGTCAGGGCTTTGGCTTGTGAGTGAAGGAGGTAGTGGTATGCAAGTTGATGTGTATGTATTTCACCCATGTGTGCCAGGTTGAAGATGTGCTTGAGTTTTAAGTTATTCTGTGTAATCCCTGTTTTATAAAAAGCATTTTGAGCTTTGATTGAGATTCCTTCAGTCTCTTAAGCCACAGAATAAAGAAATAATAAAATACCCTGCTTTGAAATGTAGAAATTTGGCACATAAACTATGTTTAAAACCATGAAGAACCATTTACCACTCTGCAGTGGGATAGCCCACTTCTGTCTAGTAATCCCTTGACATTTTTAAGCCTCTGAACATGCTGTTGGTACAGGAGGTAGCAAAAGTGTCTCTTTCTGTCTCTCCTTTCTTCTTGCAGAGATTTTGCACAGAAACTAGCCAACGCCCTAGCCCATAATCCCAACTCAGGACTCCATACGATCAACCTTGCTAGCAATCCACTTGAAGACAGAGGTACTGTAACATTTATATTTCTCTACAAATGTAGTAGGACGTTGCTGCTGCTCAGTTCGAGTTTGGCTTTGCGTGAAGAATAGGTTCTTGTTCTGTGTGTAATGCTATTGTAAATATCTGTTGTTCACAAATGACTGAGAATTGCTATTCCTTTCTATTTATATGTATCCATTAGCTTGTTGAGAAACATTTCTAAGTCTTAAACCACGGCTTTTATTAGATTTCATTACATTTTCATAAAGGTTTCTTTTAAAGGAAGATAGAACACAGTGCCTGTTTAGGACCAGAGAGTAAGTCAAGTGGTATGCATTTTTGAAAGCAATGTGATCAGTTGAAAGAAGAAGCATGAGGCACCTTTGCTGCTCGGATTATATTTTCCTGGTGGCTTTGTGTGTTTATTTCAGTCATCATTCTGTACTTAGTTTGGTACTGAAACTATTCCTTTTTTCAGCTTTGTGCTAGTCTGTAGTGTTTGCCAGTACTTGGCGGTGTTCAGTGGTACTGGCATAGCTGGCGTCCTTATGGAGCAAAGTGCTGTTGACTCCACAAGATGGAAAATCAAGCTGAACAGCTCAGCTTTTCTCAGACTAGGCACTGCTAGGCATGATTTCAGTACATAGCCAGTCAAGTCGTTCCCCTCCCTTGTCTACTCTCTTTTCACCCAAGGGGGATTTATTTTTAAAATAAGGTTACATTCTTTCAGTCTGGAGCTGACCCTTCCGCGCTGCCCACGTGAGATTTCCTTCTGCTCCGCTTAATGCATTCCAGGCACACAGTGTTCTGGGATCAGACTATCTTGTGCTCTTGTGTGGCCAGAAGAAAAATAAGAATTCTATACAGTGACTCTTTTCTTGTTTTGGGGAAACATTCCAGTCTCTTTCCTGTCATGATTTAAAATGGAAAAACTATTCCATTTTGATTACAACCTGACTCATTGTGTTCTGAGCACGGAGTTTTGGAGGTGTTTCTCCTTTCTTGCTTGTTCAGCAAGGGGGGGGAAACGATGGGAAGGGATTCCCCCCTTTTCCTCTTTTGTATCTCTCTTCCCTTTGACTTAGAAACAAGCCTGAAAATTATTTTTGTTTTTTACCTGTTCAGAGTAGTTTATTTAGAATTGCTCCCATGAATTGCTTTAACTCTTCTGACCACCTCTTGCCTGCTGATTACTGCTTGCTCTCCTTAGGAATCCATATCACGTGAATGCCACTGTTTTGCTGAAGAACATTGTTATCACAATGTGCCTTAGGCCTAACTGCACTGTTCAAAAATTCCTATTGTAAGCTGGGAAAAAGGCTGTTACATTGTTGATTCTGCTTTTTGAAGTGTATTTAGATTGTATTATATGAAAGGGCTTTTGTTTGGGTGGGTTTTTTTTAAAAAAAGTACTCATTTTTATCTTGAAAGCAAAACAAATGACCAAACATGGGGTAGGTATTCTACAGTACAGGGGACTTTTTATTCTTTTTTTTAAAAAACATAGCAGTGTGGGTACTTTATTTGTGACAAACGTGGATATGAACCATTGTGCAATATCCAGATACAAGATATAAACCCAGAAACTACAACTTGGAGAAATTAGTAGGTTGTTTTTTTCATTAGCTCAGTCTTTCCTATGACATATGCAATTAAGGTTTGACCATTTCATTAGGGAGTTAGGTAAGTTATATGAGTACTTAAAGAAAAACTAACTGTAATGGTCAACAGGGAAATACTGCAGCTTTTCAGCTTAAGAAAGTTCTAAGTGTCCTGTGATTTGATATTCACTGAGCACAAGGTAAATTTGACTTTATTTAGCTGGAGGAGCATCAAGCAGTTCACAAGTAAAAGCTGACATCATGGAGATGCATGTAAGCACATGGATTGCAGAAAGTATCTCTTCAAAAATCACCTTCAGAAACTGGAAGTTCCATCAGATTATTTTGCAGTTGTAAGGGAAATAACACAATTGTGTGAATCGCAGGGAAGAACGTATCGTTGTGCGTTGTCTGAACAAAAATACACCCAAAGCTATTATGTATTATTGAGTACCAATAAGTAAAGACTTTATATTACTACATTAATGCTACTGTCTCTATTCCAATAACATCAGAAGTGTGTTTAGTTTAAGTTTAGTAGGACCAGGCTTCAGTTCAAATTAAAAGCAGTGTTTATAGGACGTGGGCTACATTGAGACCGGTGTCTTCAATTTGTGATCAGCTTCTCTTTATGGTACTGTCAATATTTGTGCGACTAACACCTGGAAAGTTTATTATCTAACTGGGCTTTAAAATCTAGCCCTGCTAAAGTGATGGGAATTTTTCTTTTAGCTTTATTAGGATAAGAATTTAGTCTTATATTTTATTAAAAATAATGCAAAACAAACATACTGAAGCCTTGAAATACTCAAATTCAGAACTGTGTGCCCAGATGCAATTAACTCTACTTCTCCCAGCAGACCTCTCACCTCTGCTAGGAGGTTTGCAAATATGGGTGACTTAAAGCATTCAAGGGCCTGAGTGACCAGAAGCATTTTTTTCTTTCTGCACCTGGTTCCTGTGTCTTATAACTGGGTGGATCCTTAACCCCCCCAAAGTGCTGATAAGGTGTTAAAATTGTTCAGCGTGGCAGTAGTGCGAAGTGGTCTGTGGATTGTTTCATGTGTGCATATATGGGAGAAGAGAACTAGCTTTTTTCATTTACTGTGTTTTGAGTCAAGTAAAAGGCTTCACCGCCTTTCTCTTTGCCCTTGTCTCTCCAAGTGGGTTGCTGTGGAGAAAACTGTATTTCGCACCGCAGGTTAAGCCTGGAGTTTCAGTGTTGATTTATTCCTCTAATAAATATTTCATGGAGTGGTTCCATTGTTATTTAGTGTGTGCCCTCTTAATCAAATTTCAATCTTTTCCTTAAATGAGGGGATTAAATTTATGAAGTGTGGAACTTGGATACATGAGAAAGGGCTTTAATCAAAAGTGCTTTTTTTCCTTCTCCTCCTCTTTTTTATTTTTTCTTTCTTTCTTTTGTTGGATTTGTGCTGAGGTAGTCCAGTCTGTGTCAGCATCTTAATAGGCTTTTACTGTGTGGAACCACAAGCGTTTGTAGCTTTTCCAAGCCTGGCTGGTAACCTCCAGGCTACTGTAAGTGAATTAAGTAGCCATTAGGCTTTAGGCTCTTAAGGTTTACCTCAGAAAAAGAGGGCAGTGGGTGTCTCTCTTGCCTTGACAACTTTTCCTTTTAAAGGAAAATTAAAATAGTTTGAAGTTTTCATGGGAAGTACCATTGTTGGGTTTTTATTTCGGGGTGGGTTTTTTTTTTAAGTTTTGGGGTTTTTTAGGCTGAACCATAAAGTTTCCACATTTACAAAACATGTTTTTCACACTTTCTCAAAGTAGGTGTCTATTACATAGTTTTAAAACAAATTCAGGCAGATCACTGATTGTTAACAGCAAAATTCCCTGTCCAATGCTTAGCAAGGAAGGGATCTTGACTACATCAGTCATGTTAAAGATTTATGGTCATAAAAAAACAGGGTCATTTTGGGGCCACCCCCACAGTGAGTGTTGTTCCACCAGCACAGTTTGCCCTGTTGTGATTGCTGGGAAAATCTGAGATGTCAGATGTTAACCTGAAAATGTCCATTTTCTCTTTGATCCCGTAACAGGTGTGTCATCTTTGAGCATTCAGTTTGCCAAACTTCCAAAGGGACTGAAACATTTAAATTTATCCAAAACTTCCTTGTCACCTAAAGGTATGTTTTGTAAGAATGCCTCTTTTTCTGTTCTAAAAGCTTTGGGCTTCCATCCTAGTAATATCTTTTGTTACCAGATCATAAACTAATTCTGTAAATGATTTACATGTGTATTCCCAGCAGCATGGCTGCTTTTTTTTCAGTCCTGGGTTCTGTGTCCCCTTCAGCACTTTGAAAAACTCTTACTCTCTTCTGCAAGGTTTGGTCTTGAACCTCTATTGTAAAGAAAGATTGAATTTCTAATTGGCATAAATGATATTTTTCATATGTGCTTCAAAAAGATGTCTGACTGAAGCAGAAATATTTTGGGAAGTTTCCAAATGTTTTGCACGCAATTATTTTATAAAGCCAAGTGTTGTGACAATGGCTCTTCAGTGGTTTGCTCTGAGTAAAGACTTCTTTGGCTTATAGTTTACAAATTTCCAGTCTGATAATGTAACTGAAGTGTAGGTATATTTCAAAAGCAGTGACAATACTGGAACAAGTCAGAAGCTTTCAAGGATTTTTGCATTCTGTTTTATAAGTGATAGACTCAGTGACCTCTTAAACAGACTGCATAACTCCAGGGTCTCCTGTAGAGAACATGAGGGTTAAAAATAGAGAAGAAAAAAAAAAATTCACTGACATTATTGCAGCTTTTTTGCAGATGTTGATGACCTGGAAAAGATGAGTGAGTTATGGTCTCTGTAGGACATAAATTGATAGCTGATAGTAGCCATGCTCTTTTATCCTTTTAATTATAGCTCTGTGAAGTGCAGATTCTGTGTTCTCCTACGTTTTAAGGGTTGGCCTGGGGGAATATGGGTGGGGAGAAAGGGTTTTTTGTTGTTGTTTTGTGAGTGTTTGTAGTTCTTGTTATGCTTAAGTAAATAGTAAACCCTAAACTGAATTCATTCAACCATGATTTTCATTAAAAAGACTATTAAACTCCAGGGTTGTTTTTTATCCACCACTAACTCCATTTTTAGTGACAAGCGATTGATTAAGAATCTCGACTGACCTTACATGTAGTCTTGTAATTACATGTTCATGAATTTGACAGAAATTCGGACTTCTGGTATGTTCATTCATCCTGTCCTTTTCTTCATGCAATCTGAATGGTTTCAGGAAGTGCTTGAGATCATCAAGTCAAGAGAACACTCCAGCTATGCTTCCATCTTCGTAAAGAATAGATGTCAGCCCGATAAAGTTCACCCACAGAACTCTTGTCAGTAGAAAGGAATTCTGAGCTTATGAAAAGAAATTAGAAGGCTTTTAACACATTTAAAAGTCATTATTTAAACAAAGGCTGAAAGTATTTTCCAGTATGTCTAATACTGACCTCATATGAATCCTAATTCAGACTGTTTTGCAGTAACTATCCTCCAGAGAGTAGCATGTCACCATGAATATTGTCCCATGGCAGCTCCTCAGTGTTCCTCAAAAAAGTATATTCATTTTCTTAAAACTGGAACTCTTATAACCCTCTGGACCTGAAGAAACTCAGCTTCACCTCTTCAGCTGTCTGCAAATCTGTCTGTCTTAGTCAGTTTTCCTTTAATTGAAGACGACAGTACTGAATTGCTTTTAACTTGGTAGGCTATTTTTGAACGTGTAGTGTTTTCTGTGGGGAGAGTCTAAAGGAGACCTTGGGTCTTGGATTCAGTTCACTCCAAGGTGCATGGATATATTTATTTATTTATTTATTTTCCCCCAAGTCTGTCTATTTTCTTAAGCTTTTCAGTTTCAGAAATTCTGTGCAGTCCCTTGCTCATTTTGACCTTATTTGAAAAGCACTTTCTACTCAAGATAAGTTTCTCAGATTGAGGACTGAAGTTCAGGTGGTAACTTCCCAGCTGATCTTTCTTCAAATATTGTATCTCAAAGTTCCTGAGAGCTATTAACACTCTGAGCCTCCTGAGAGCAGTAAAAGAGCATTAAAGATTGTCTGCAAATGAAACTGAGATTACTGCTAGAGTATAGCATGAGGTAGGTGAAGTTCAAACAGAAATTTATTGATTTGAAGATTCTAGTTAAATGGAAAATTCTAGTGTACTCATTCAAAGATAGGGCTTTCTTTTCTGAGCCCAAGCCAGAGGCTAATTAAAAAAATCCCATGTTCACATTGTTTGCCTTCAGTGATGTTGCTGATTTTGAGCAGTTGTCCCTTTAAAAACATGAAACAAGCAGCAGCATTACAGATTGTTTGATAATTTTTCTTCTCACCCAAACTCAGACACTGCTCCTAAGTTCCCAAAATTGTTTTTTGTTAGTATATTCTGCATTCTTGGCAGTACGTTACATTAATTTCTACTTCTCCCTATTGCTTATAAATGCTTTTGAGAAGACTCACTAAAGTGAATCCAGAGCTACAAGCACTAGTGGTTAAATAGAGCTTTTAGGTCTTTCAGAGTTTCAAAAAGTATTTGTCTTCCCTTTACCTTTATAGATAGGGTGTGGATTCAACAATGCAATGTTAAGATGAAAGAAAAATTACACTGAACAGAAAAGCTTTGAGACTTGGTAAAAAATGTTACTGGACTTTGATTCTTTTGTCAAAAGCCACCTGAAACCAAGAGTTGTGCTACTGACTTCAGAGACTTTCTTAATATTTGGAAGCTTGGAAAACTAAAGCACCACCACTGTGGGATATTTTGATCTCCAGTGGCTTACTAACTGGTTCCTCCACATCCTCACTGGCAAATCCATTTTGTACTATATTTTTAATGAAGAGTGGTCGTATTCTGTCCCTTGAATGCCAGTCTAGTATACATTTAGCTTTTAGAAATTACATTGTGTCATCAATCAAAACAACTGCCTGCTTTCGTTGGACACTTAGAGAAAAAACAGCTGCATTTGAGGGGTTGGACCTGATGATCTCTTGAGGTCCCTTCCAACCCCTACGATTCTGTGATCTACTAAAGGACACAGTGATACTTATGTAAGAAAACACATGTGTGTAGTGCTTGGAAGGCAGCTATAACCATCTACAAAAGAAGTTAGTAACTTGGTGATAGCTTACAAACCCTCAGATGAAATATTTAAAGGTGTTAGAAGTAGCCATGTCCTAATTTGTGTTTGTAAAAGCTGAAGAATTTTGAGGGAGGAAAGCTCTGACTGTTTTTTTCTCAGTATGAGCTTTTTAATTTTAATGTGAAAATTATGTATTTGTGCTGACCAGGAACTGAGAGTCTTTGTGTGTCTTGATATTTTAATTAACTATTTCTCCTGAAATTACAGGCACAGAAATTAATTGAAATCTTTTTAATTTCTGGGTCTCATCAGTTGCTTTTGAAGTTCTGGCAATTATAATTGTTAATGTGTTTGGTCTTCCACAGATAGATTCATCCACATCCACAGATGCTTTTATCTAAACATTATTGTTTGCAGGAGGACACTGGCTTACTATTCTGGGGTAAACTCTGGTTTAAAAATCTGTTAAGAAATCTGTTCAAAGTGGGATTGCACTCTTCAAGCCACCAGGGGCCTGGCAAAAAGACTTTTTCCCTGGATCTGGGACCTCTATGCACTACGGGTTCCATCAGAGCAGCTGATGGGGCATGGTCCAGGCAGAACTGGGCATGCTGTGGAAGGAAAAGTTTTCTTACCTGCCTGGTGTTCTGTGCTCCTCTGCTGCGGTGCAGTGATGGTGATGGAGGGCATTAAATGCTTGTGTATGTCTGTGTTCACTGAAACTGTGCACTCTCAGGGTCTGGGCCAGTTTTGTCTAGAGTTGACTAAGTTGAGTGCTGGTATTTTTTTGGCAGGGGTGAATAGCCTTTCCCAGTCACTGAGTGCCAACTCACTGATCGCAACCACGCTCGTCTATCTTGACCTCTCAGGGAACGCGCTCCGCGGTGATGATCTCTCAGTAAGCACTTTCTTCTCATTTGGGAGTTAATTAATAGATTATGTAATTACTTTAAAAAAAAAAAGGGAAAGATTTTGTTTAGATTTTTTTTTTGCCTTTATTTCAGTACTGTTCTAGTAGGAATTGAGAATAACATTTTGATCTTCCTCTTTAGTACATAGTCAGAGAATTAAATTGCTCCACATGACTAAATAAATCTGTCATTTTTAGTTCATGCTTTTTGTACAACAGCAAGTGTGCCACTTGTTTCAGTGGACTTACGGTGCTCACTGGGTTCTTTTTGAAAGAGATGAAAGCACAATTTTAAGAAGTCATCATCTTTTTAATGATAAACATGTTACTTTTTTTTTTTCTTCCACTGGAACGTTGGAAATAAAGGATTTCTTTTCACTTGGAAAGATGTAAAGTCTGGTTTTCAATATTTTTGTATAAATAAATCTGTGTGTCTTCGTGTCACGTGCTGTTGAAGCTCATGATTCTTGGAAGAATGTAATTATTTTTTAAATTCATTTGTTCAATTTACAGTAGCCATAGGGGTGTACCTCCTCTTTTCTCTGTAAAAAAATCCACTTAGTTCTCAATTTGTAGGATTTGCTTTTTGACTGTTACATCTGTACTTCCCTCTCACATCAAAAGTTGTGTGCATGTAAGTGTCACGTTTTGAATTTTTTAAGTAGTTAGCATCTAAAATATGCAACACTACAGTCATCTGGTCTTGCAATTTGAAGTGCAGATGACTGATGTTTTCACAAATCCTGCTAGTTTCAGATTCATCAGCACATTCAAAGAGCTACGTTTTTTCAGACATAAAATGGTGAAAGTTTCAGTGGGACAAGAGGATTGAAAAGGTAGCAAGTAGTTAGATGTAAATAAAGGCACATAATTAGTCCTTGAGAGAATACCAGCAAATAATTTAAAAACAAAAAGTAAAACAAAATGTACAGTGCTTATAAAGTCTGATGTGTATCTACAATACTTTAAGGGACGTAAATAAAAAAAGGGGATTTTCTTACCCTGCTAGAGAGAGAAAAAGAAGGTTCAAAGGAAAATATTATTACTACTGAGATCTCTTAATCTGTGGAACAGCTTTCCAACAGGAGTGAGGAAATCCTGTTATTTAGCAATTAAAATGAATCCTAGCAAAGCACAGGGATTTTTAAAGCAGGGACCTTTCCTGCACTGTAGGTAGAGATGGTAAATGACCTAATTTTTAGAAAGATGGGTCTATTTTAGAAATGTTGAACAAGCTCTCTTTGGCTGGATTTCATGTGGAGTTGAGCATTCCACGCTTCTGTGAATTAGGTCATACATTTATCTTCCTGTGTTCTTCTCTGAGCCCCAAATAAAACAGCATATAGTACGAAGTTTTACGTATGCTAACATGGACATGACGCATCCTATGCAGTAGCCATTGATGTTACAATCCTGTTACCTGTTCTCTATTCTCACTTAAACATTTAATGCACTGCTGATGTTAAGAAGTAACCATGGGCTTCACATGCATGTTAGCTGTTTCCCCTCATGCTTAAAGGGGCTGGCTTAAACTTGCAAACCAATTAGCCTTTTGGAAATGTTACTGCAATCTGAGTGACATTTCAAGGTATTTCTAACTAAATTAATTACCATTTGCTGTGAAATTGGGTTGCAAGGGAACTCAAGACTTGTGCATTAACAGTAATGTTGGGTAAATGTAGTCTGAGCACCATTTTCCCTCTGTTATTTTTTGAAACGATAGCCTATAAAAGTAAAGCAGCTTGCATTAATTAGATAAAAAGAAGCTTCAGACGCAACTCTTGTAGTGCAATTTTATAATGAAAATCTAGAATGTAATGAGAAGTAGCAATGCAGTAATTGGTGTCTTAATATAAAAATTAACATGGATTTTTTTTTCCCCTCCATTAATTACAGAGCCTGTACAATTTTTTGGCCCAGCCAAATGCCCTTGTTCATCTGGATTTATCCAACACGGAGTGTGCGCTAGATATGGTAAAGATGTGTGGGCTTTTTTCATGTGTGTAGATTCACATACCACTGAAACATTCCCTATCCTCTATCTCTAGGTACTTTTCTGGGTTAATAAAAAATAAAATCTATCTATCTTTGCTTTAAAACAGGTTTGTGGAGCCCTCCTCCGTGGATGTCTTCAGCATCTAGCTGTCCTTAGCCTCTCTAGGACTCTCTTTTCTCACAGGTACAGTTTAAACATTACTCTCAAATCCTGCAATATTTTCTTTTGTAATTTCTTGTTGTCATGTTGCAACTTTGTTTTTAAGAAGAAATTTAAGAGTTTATAAAAGTCTTGGAACTCTTTGTTCTATGAAATAGTATTATTTATTCCAAGCAAAATACTTTTCTTTTCCTGCGCGCTCTTGACTGGATAGCTGTAAAATAAGCTACCTTGACTAATATGTTTTTTTTGTGATACCAGTGCAGTGGAAAGTCTCTATATGTCTTCTGTCTCTAAGACACATAAAATCAGGCTTTGAAGTCTGGCTGACTTGTCAACTCTTTAAATTTGGTTTTCAAAGTTTGTATTTTTCATGGTTTGATGACGGTTAGATATGGATTTTTTTTTTTCCTTTTTTTGTCCTTTTCTGGGAAGAAGTCCCTTTGAAAGTCTTTGAGACTGAACATTGACTTTGGAGGAAATAGTAATGTTAGCTTCCATTTTCTTCAAGTCAGTGTTTTGGGTCCACGTCAGAGGTGATACCTAACTGGTGGTAATCTACTCCAGCATCAAGTATTTATTGCTAGTGGTGAAAAGGCAGTTTGAGGGGGTTTGTAATGCTCTGTTTGATCCTCTACTGATAAGATACATGTACGTTCGCTATTAGCCAGACCTAACTGATTATTCTTTGTAGTTCACCAAAGAGAAGCTACATAGTAATGTCTTCTGTGCTGCAGTGTAATGCTGAGGATTGTTTGTTGAATCAACATTTTGATGACATTATATTTCTAAGCTAATTGAGAGCCACTGATTACAGAGCTGTTGAAGGTAGAGCAAATTAAACATGTAAAAATCATTACAATTCTGATTGCTTGTATTCACTGTTTATTGGAATGAGGAGTGTCTAGATGCTACTTCTTAAAGAATTTGTTTACTTACAGAAAAGGAAAAGAAGTCCCTCCCTCCTTCAAACAATTTTTCAGCAGCTCACTTGCTTTGATGCAGATTAATCTTTCAGGAACTAAACTTCCTCCTGAGCCTCTAAAGTAAGAATTTAATTTCATTTTCTCCTGTTGCCTAAAACCTAGTTTGTATTGTAGTTATGTGAGATCCATGTGTTAAAAATGAACAGTAGAGGATTTTGCTTGTTTTTCTTCCCCATAGTACATTATTGATACTGCAAGAATGAGTTTCATAATGATCACACATTCAAGAAATGTTGTTTCCATCTCACAGTTGAGCCTATTTAATCGTATTTTGTTCTGTGGGAATGACACAGCTGCTTAGCTTCCATCAACATTTTTTGTGATGTATTTCTTGCTTCATGTCTTACAAACAGAATTGTTTGCTTCCCAATAAAATGGGATTATGTACTTGTGTGACTGCCATTCCTTTGATGCTCTGGTATTGCAACAGCCATTATGAAACTGAACCTGTTGCAATGCTCTGAAGGAGAGACTTGCACAGAGCTACGACTTCCTTTTGTGGGGGAGAGATGATGGCAGCAACTTCTAGGAATGCTGAGTGTAATGCATCTCTTTGCTGTATGTCACTGAACAGGTTCTGATGGTGTGGATTGGGTATTGGAGAGAAACTCTTATTACAGACTAATCTGTAGATAGGTCATTCTGTTGATTCTGGCAGAATCATCATGTTTATTGCACTAAATTAAAGAAAAGGCTCTTTACAGTGTCAACTTGATAGCTAGTATGCTCAAGAATGTGCATAGCCCTATCCATAGAAGCCACCTAGACACGTTCACTAATAATTTTGGGGAGCACACCTCCAAAATACTAATTTTGGACATGGATACAGATAGATCTATGTAGGTACATATAGTTGTGTGTATGGGAGCCCACCTCCTGAGGGAAAACAGGGAAGGGAAGTGGGCAGTAGCTCAGCAAAGCAGTAGCTAATGAATGTGAGTTGATGGTAAAGCCAGAGAGGTGGGATATAGAGAGTAGTTAGTGAGTACTGCAGGGGAAGCTTTGGATAGAATCCGGGGGAAGCTAAAGGAAAGTGACAAGTGCCAGGAAGGAGTAGTGTGCGTTGTTCTGGCGTATTTTTTTCTTGATGCAACTTGATGTTGGAGAGGACAGTACAATATGACGTTTAAGTAAGATGTACTGGACTGAAATCAATATTCAACTGCAGGAGCTTATCATTTTAGCTCTGATATTTGTTGTGTGGTGTTTGTGGTTGCTGTGTTGCTTGCTTAGACTCTCCTAGGATTAGGAAGGTATGGATACTGATGTGTTTTCAACAGAAGATCAACACAATGGTTGATTTTCATTAATTTGGAGCTCTTGATTCTGTGGTGGAGGGCAGCAGGGAGCTATATTTAATGAAGCAAGAAGAGTGGAGTGTATATGTGAGTAGTACACAAGACAGTCTTAACAGTGCTACAGGAAAAAAGAATGCTGTGAGACACTGAATATATCTACGTGCATTAGGAAGGGTGAGAATCCCCAAACACATTTAGCTCTTCTCTTTGGCATGTTGAGTGTCTCCTGGGGCATGAGGAGTTTTGGCAGATGAGTGCTCTAAAACGTGGAAGTCTATGCACATGAAAAATGTTACTGTATTAATTTATCCCAAATACTTGTGAGCCCTTGATCTGCCAGCCGTGCAGCAAACAAGATCTTTCTAGTCCTGTTCAGCCGAAGTGATCAGTGGTAGTGAAAACTTTCCGATGCTTGAGCTCATCTCACTCGACTTGACTGAACTGGGTTAAAGGGAGTTACCCATGTGACTGGTGCTGGTAGCAGTAAAGAGACAGTGATGGGTAGCATAGGATGAGCTGAGAGCAAGAAGCCTCTTCCACCAGCACAGACAGCTCCACAAAGGAGCATCTGTCCAAAGTCCAGCTGGACACAGATGGTCTCAGAGTGCCTGTACCACTCAGCTGGCTGGCATTTTGACATGGGCTGCTTTTGTTCTTACAGAAGTGTACATTTCTGCCTAGGAGGTAGGTCAGAGCTCTTAATATTTTTTGGTGGTTTCCTTGATGTACTTTTCCTAACCTGAGTTTTTTCTTCAATCTGAACTGAATGTTTTTCACAACAGTACAGAGAACTCTGATCTGCAGTACACCTTGCTTTCCCCGTATGGCTTGACTAACACACTTCGAAAATATCCTGAGAAAGTTAATGTGGGGTTAGAAGGACTAAAGATGTGCTTTATCCTGGGGCAGCTGCTTAGCCTTAGCCTACAGAGAAGTCTTACCTGTAAGAAATAATGAAACTTCCACAGAACATTCAAGATCATAGGATTTGTTAAAGACAAGATGATGGAAATACCCTTTTTTCAGACTGACTTATTTGTCATTGCCAAGATTGCAGTAGTACATAAGGGGTGATTTGTAGAAGGAAAAATAAAAGTGACATAGTGTACAATAATAGTACCAGCATCTTTCATCAGTGCATGTCAAAAAGCGTTTGACAAGATGGGCCTTGGAACCATCCTGTGACAAAAGAGAAGTTCTTGGTTTGTGTCCATGAACCAGAGGTCACGGAGTCTACAGGAAAAAAAGAAAAAACTAACAAATAAAATGCAGATACCTGACACCTTAAGTCCCAAATCCCCCTAGTTAATTAGTATTTGATTTCTTCCTTATTGAATTCCTTTCGATCAACAGTTGTGGTATGTTTAATTGCATATTCCAACTCAGTGAGTTTAAAGATATTGGCTGTCAGTACACTCAGGGAGGGACATGAACTTCCTTGTACAGTGATGGGCCTGCTAACGAAGTCAAGACTCTCAGGGAAGAGGTTTGCTGTGAGGGTACTGTGAGGGTGCCATGTAGTAGGTGGGCAAAGGGTGCTTTTAGTGATTGTACATAGTTGATACAGTTATTTTTCCATCACAGCTTGCTCCCCCCGCTCCTTCTTTTTTTAACCAAGTGAAGCAGTTTATAATCCCTTCCTTGTTTAAGTGTATGTTGGTGCTTTTGTTCATTTACAGACGTTGCCAAAAGTTGTATTTTGATTTGTCAGTGCTATAACAAGACAAGTTTCTGATATGCTTCTCATGCAAATGCTAATTACAAGGCCAATTTTTGCATTCTGCATTTACCACAGTTGACAAGACCTTTTTATGAATTGCCATGTGTGTGATTTAAATACAGTGGCTAAGTATAATTATAATATAGTTGCCTTTAGTGCCTTTGAGTGCTGGTGATTTTTCATTACAAAGAATTGAGGAATCCAGAGATTTTCTGAGGATGAATTTATGGAAAAGAAGTTAGAAAAAAACCCAACCCTTTTTTCCTTCCTGTGAAGAGAGTACATTTGAAGCAGCGCTGTCTCTCTTTTTGAATTTGCATTTTTTCTCATTGCACTGTAGCTTTTCAGGTGGCCTCAAAACATTTAGGAAGGTCTTTGCAAAGTTATTGTCAGCCAGATTCTCTTTGAATAAAAACATGTTTGTAAAGGAAATATAGACAGGGATCACCTAGAAACTTGTAAAAACTGTTGCAGAGTTTTAACTTTTTTTTCCACACCCTCCCCCCCAAAGTCTGCATATTAGTAGCTTAAGAAGTAAACAAGCACAAGATATTTGCCTTTGTTAACAGCGATGGTCTGATTAACATTTACACTTGCAGGGCAGATAGAAATAGGGTTAAGACCTTCCTGGGGCGCGCACACTTTAAATGTGGTTTTTACACACCACTTGCCTAGCAAGTGTATAGGCAAAATGGATTGGTTTTCATATCCATCCATGAGTAGTTTGGATTCTGTTAGGCTGCTTTTGGCTGAAATGAAAGTTTGGGGAGGAATCACAGAATCACAAGGTTGGAAAAGACCATTGAGATCATCAAGTCCAACCGTTCCCATCCTACACTAAACCATATCCCTAAGTACCTCATCTACCCTTTTTTTAAACACATCCAGGGATGGTGACTCAAACACATCCCTGGGCAGCCTGTTCCAGGCCCTGACAACTCTTTCAGTAAAAGCTTTTTTCCTAATATCCAATCTGACCCTGCCCTGGCACAGCTTAGTGCCGTTTCCCCTTTTCCCATCTCCTGTCACCTGGCTGAAGAGACCATCACCCACCTCTCTGCAACCTCTTTTTAGGTAACTGTAGGCAGTGATAAGGTTGCCCCTCAGCCTCCTCTTCTCCAGGCTAAACATCCCCAGCTCCCTCAGCCACTCCTCATGATTTGCCCTCCAGCCCCTTCACAGAATCACAGAATCTTAGGGGTTGGAAGGGACCTCAAGAGATCATCGGGTCCAACCCCCCTGCCAAAGCAGGCTCCCTATCTCACATTACACAGATAGGCATCCAGACGCGACTTGAATATCTCCAGAGAAGGAGACTCAACCACCTCCCTGGGCAGCCTGTGCCAGGGCTCTGTCACCCTCACTGGGAAAAAGTTCTTCCGCATGTTGGTGCAGAACTTCCTATGCTCCAGCTTACAGCCGTTGCCCCTTGTCCTGTCCCCACAGACCACTGAAAACGGGCTGGCCAATTCTCCCTGCATCCCAAGTCTAAGATATTTATAAACACTAATTAGGTCCCCCCTAAGCCTTCTTTTCTCCAGGTTGAACAGACCCAGCTCACTCAGCCTTTCCTCATAGGGGAGATGTTCCAGGCCCCTAATCATCTTCGTTGCCCTTCTCTGGACTCTCTCCAGAAGGTCCCTGTCTGTTTTATACCAGGGAGCCCAGAACTGGACACAGTACTCCAGGTGGGGCCTGACCAACGCAGAGTAGAGGGGGAGGATCACCAGCCTGGTTGCCCTTCTCTGGACTTGCTCAAGGACCTCAATGTCCTTCTTATGGTGAGGAGCCCAGAACTGGACACAGTACTTGAGGTGTGGCCTCACCAATGTCACAATCACCTCCCCAGACCTACTGGCCACATTATTTCTGATACAAGCCAGGATACCATTGGCTTTCCTGGCCACCTGGTCATACTGCTGGCTCATATTCAGCCTGAAGTCAACCAAGACCCCCAGGTCCTTCTCTGCCTGACAGCTCTCCAGCCAGTCTCCCCCGAGCCAAGGAAGTCCCTCTGTTTCTCTATTCAACTACTAATTCAAAGCAGCATCTATTCTAAAGACACTAGGTTGCACGCACGAATTACGCCTACTTCTCTAGGACGCACACCGTGCTTTCTGATTTGCTGGTATTAATACAAGTGTGATAGTAACTTTTACATGTAGAAACAAACTTCTGTAAGGCTTTAAAGGTGAATTGACGAAATTCATCATCCAATGTTGCTAGGTTTCTCTGCCATTCTTCTGAAAGACAAGGGATACCATTGCCTGAGGATACCATTTTGAAATCTGTAAATATTTATTAGGTTGTGGAGGTGGAGGATTGGGTGATGCTTGAACACAAACCAGTGTTTGGGTGTTGTGGGCACTGTGCCTGGCTTGAATGGCTGCTGCACTGCACCTTGTGTGTATTAAGCACCCAATTTTTTCCTGAATTTTTGGAAAATCAGAGAGTATGGTCATACAACAGAACACTCCTTTTGTAATCGACAGTTTTTGAAAGCAAATGCTGAAAATTAATCTCTGAATGTTACAAAATGCTGATGTCACATGAGCTTTACAGTTCCTTTATTAGCCCTGCATTCCCTGCAGTTTTTGAAGCTGCCGGAGTGTTCGAAGCGTGGCCGGTTTGTGCTGCCATTGTCATCTAACAAATAACTGCTCAGCTGGTGTGGGTTTGTTTTGAAATGGTTCTTTGCTTATAGGTGTATTAACCTGTGATCACTGACATGATGATGATGTAAAGCTGCCTTTTTTTTTTTTTTTTTTAAATGGTTCTAAAATTGATCTTTTTCAGAGCGCTTTTATTAGGCCTGGCTTGCAATCACAATCTGAAGGAGGTGTCTTTAGATCTCAGTAGCTGTGAGGTAAGGCATATTTATCAGGATGTGTTCAAAAGATGCAATGATGTGGAAGTAGAGTTCCCGTGAAATCTGCTGGGCAAGGCACTCCTCCTCTGGAGTCAAAAGTTGTGGGAAAGGTAGAACTCAGAGAAGCAGTTATGGTAAAAAAACCCCAGCTGCTGTCTTTTACAGCATCCTAAATAATGAGCACAGAGGTTCATAGCACCTGCAGCACTCAATTGGCAAAACCCTTCATGCCAGGTTCCAGATACTGAGCCAGCACACTCTTTGCTCCTTGACAGCTTCTATTCTCTGCTGCTGGGATCACACAGGACCCTGCAGCAGGGCTTTCCAAGGTACCCAGATCTGAAGGGGGTGCAGGAAGCTGCATGCTCTTAAGGCACATCTGTGGTTGAGTTGTCTTCTTTCAAAACCAAAGGTGTGCTTCCTCTTCTGCAGGCTTGCTTTCCTAATCAGTTCATTCAGGCCAGTATAAAACTTGGTAAAGTCGATTGAAGCATGCCATTAACATAAGGAGGCACTGAGCAAATGGTTTTAAATATCTCAAGAATAAATAAACAGCTTGATTTGCTTTATCTTGTTTCCTCTTCCTTCTCTGTGCTTTGCTGTGCATTTTGCTTCTCAGGTTTGTCCATACTCTTGCAGGATGATACCCATGTGGCTATAGCTTATGACAAAAGGTCAGCCATGACCCTGGAGAAGCCAGTGAGGAAAAGTTATGTAGAGAACTGTGAAGAGTCTTGCCAAAACCAACAGGAACCAGCTTAGGCTCAGGCCTTCTCTAACTGAGCAGTCACTTCTTCCTTTTAAGCTGCAAAGAAACCCTCGGGCTTGCTAGGCAGAGCTTTCCAAGTCCATCACCTGAGTGGTAGCTGTTCTGGGAGTACCTTTCAAATGCAGTGGTTTCCCTTTAATTAGAAAACATGCAATTTGATGAACATGTTGAGGTACACTAATCCTTGCCTTGTGGTCAGTTGCTTTGGGAACATGCAGATTTCCTTATGAAGAAAAAGCCAAATTATTGTGAATGTATTTCATAGTTAATATTTTGGCATTTTATACTTTTTTTTAAAATGGTGTTACTTTGAAGAGCACTGCATGTAAATTGCAAATAGAAAAGCTTTCAAGTCAAGTACACATGCTTCTGACTTCTGAGTAGAAAGATCATACAGATGATAATTTTTCTTTCAGAGGGAGGAAGGAAAAGGGAGGAGTAATTAAAGTAACAAAAATGAAGTCCTGTAATCATAATCCTAACAGAATATATCAATCAAACACAAACATAAGTACTGAGAATATAAATCAGCATGTAAATCAAGAGAGCTGACAGAGGTGAAAATATTATCCTTTCATTAAATAACACCTAGGATACGGAGGAGCCCTTTGAGGGGCAATTAGCTTTATTGGACACCAAAGTATATCTGCTCATGGCTGACTCTCATGACAGAAAGGAAGGTATCATGCCCAACTCATAGTGTTGCGTTTTCCATAGCTGGTCCCTTCAAATTGAGAGCAAGCACTTCCTTAGATCCTTCCCTTGACATTTTTTCACATCACTGAGCTTTATCCATTCTCATGTGCTTTGGAAAGAAGAACTTATGCTTCCACCTGCAGGGAAGTCGATGTGCCAGGAGCTGGGAGTGCTCTCAGAGGTCCTGCTCCACCTCTCCCTCACCTCTGTTAGCTGGGCAGGGTAACCTGCACCCAGAAGCAGAGCTGTGGGAAGCTGGGAGCCGGTGACCTCTACTCCCACTTCCTGTGAGCACATATTGTTAGGAGGCTAGGAAGCTGGTGCTTCAGCTTTTCCCTCCTCTTTCTTATGTCTGGCAAGCTATACACCACTATGGAAGAATAAATTTCTCTGTTCCTTCCCTCTCCCACCACTTTTCATTTGCTCCCATAATTTTCTGGTATATTAACTCCAAGCTGAATCATTTTATATTGCTTGTTTGGTTTTGGTTGGGTTTTTTATTATTTTTACTATGAAAATTACATTTTTATTTCTACCTGCTCAGCACTGATGTATTTCACTCTTTTCCCTTCTGCTTCCCTTAGCTTGGTCACTGTGTAAGTACCCTCCATGCTTTACCTTAATTGTTAAATCAGTAAGCAGCTTTGTTTGCCCTTCCCATACTGGTACCTTCATAGCTTTGAACACGCTTGGCATTTTTAATTGTTAAAGAGTTGTTTTTCACTTTCTGAATAAGAGCTTGTATCTATAGCCTCAGATGTATGTCATATAGGAGGTGTTGCAGAGATGGGGTTTTTCAGTATCACGATCCACATTGACAAATGGCCCTTAAACGAATCTCTGTGTTTTTTAAATATATATATATACACACACACATGCACATATAACTTAATACAGTTGCAATCCTGAAAGTCAAGTTAGCACCTTCAAATTAAATAATTTGTGCTCATGGAATGTTTGTGTATTTAAGATTTTGATTATAGTGTTAGCAGTACAAGATTCAAAGCTGCTCCAGAAAAATTATCCTCTTCAACCCTCAAAGTGTATATAGCATAAACATTTGCATTCCATTGTGATTGTAATTTCACTGTATAGAACTTTTACCATACTGACAAACAATCCAAGATCACACATAATCTGCCAAATCCACAGATTCTGCAGTAATAGATGTGGCACTGTGTAAAACGATTGTCTTGTGGTGGGCGATGCTGAGAGAGCAGCACAGAGCAAAACTGAATGATTTTGGCATTCATACAGCAAACATAACAAATGCTCCACCAAAAATAAAGTTGAGTTAAAACTGCACCAGTCCTGGCTCAAATACAGACCACTTCTTGAGAGGATGGGGTGAAGGGGATGCATAGGCCTTGTTATATGCAGAAGAGGAAAGGTATCTGATGTTCTCTCTCTTACGCTTCCAGATGCGACTTTTAATTTGGATGTTGTCTTTGAGCACCACTATTCTTTAAATGCTCAGGCCAAGTCTTTGAGCTGCTTGTTAACCAATCACACATCTCAAACTCTCTAAAAAGTGCCAAATCAAGTATTTATTAAAAAATAAATATGCCTTCTAGAAGGCATTTGTGGTTCCTTAACTATAGCATGGATAAAAGAGGTTATTCACAGAAATATCAGCAGGTTGAGTCAGTACATTTAGCCAAGATAAGTCAGATAAGTAAAATATTACTGATTTTTTTATGCACAGGAGGTGAGAAGGGTATTTCATGTTTGAAAAAACTTCCCATTCTTTTGAAGCACGGGAAGTGAAAATGGAAAATACAAAAATATGTTTTAGTAAGATTTTTTTTTTTTCCCCTCTTTTGCATAAGTCTTTTTTTCTGGGAGATGTTTGTGAAGTGAGATATGCTTTATATAGTTTCTGTAGCTGCCAGAAAGAAGAAAATGCTTTTCTTTGGGGGGGAAAAAAAAACCATGAAACAGTTGCATTTTTAAAATTTCAGTAACATTAGTAAATAAGTGTGTAAGTTTTCATAACTTTGATTCGTGTTATTGATGTTTTCTCCTAGGCTATTTAATCACTTTTTCATTAAAATCTGACATTTATTTTAAGTTCATTTAATATTTCAGATTAATAAACTCATAATTGATACTTTTCAGCTAGACATTTTTATTGTTCTTGTTTTTCTCTTTTATGCCTATTTTTAAATTAAGAATAGTGTAAATTACTGATTTTTCTTTTTTATGGTCTTTTGTAACCATTTCACAATTTTTCACAATTGGATTATTTAAATTTTATTTTCAGTCATAGAGAGGCATTATTAGGAACAATAACATTATTATTATTATTATTATTATTATTATTATTATTATTATTATTATTATTATTATTGTTATTGTTATTGTTATTATTATTATTCTAATTTTTTATCTGGGCACCTTAGTATAGTGCTAAGACCTGAAAGAAGATGCTCGCTGTGAGACTTGACTGTAGAGGAGTCTGAGGGTGACAGTGTTGCATCCTTGTAGGCTGGGCTAAGTAAGGGGGGGTTCTTTCTGACTGGAGGGGGGAAATGTCCTGGCCCTTTCATGTAGAACCCCCCCCTGCAGTAACTGTCTGGCACAAGTGCTAAAGGATTCCTTGTGCTTATACCATTTAATTTTTTTCCTGATTTAACTGCTGAGCAGTTGCTTCAAGGGAAAGAGACCCTTTTCTCATTTATATGCAACCAGTGAGAAGGAAGGATGAGAACAGTAGAATTGTGTGCATAGGCTTGTTGATGCCTGTAACTTCTTTTGTTGCCCTTGTTTTTTGTGCTAGTAGTGCCTTCTGTAATCATAAAGCTTCTACCACTGTTTTCTGTGCGACCTTAAAACCGTAACTAGTTTGCAAAAATGGATGATGTTTTGTCTCTAGTTAAGATCTGGAGGTGCCCAAGTCTTGGAAGGATGCATAGCAGAAATACACAATATCACCAGCCTAGATATCTCAGACAATGGTAAGTACACAGAACAAGGACAGAGGGTCGTGCAAGTGGAGAATCTGAGAAACACTTTTTCTTTCAGCTCACAGTGTGATCGTGGATGGTTGCTTTTGCTGTACGACTATTGGCTGTACTGGTTATGGAAATGTCTCAGACCAAGAACTCCTACTGCTATAAAGTGTGTAAGAAATGTTAATAGGGTAACTGTGCCCTCAGAAGTTTATGTAATTTGAGATCAGTGTAAATTGGTAACAACTGACATCCTACTAGATTTGGAGGAATGTCAGTTTGAGTACAAGAGGATGAGAAATTAAAATGTAGTGAAAGAAGAAAGGGAAAGACAAGGTACAGAATGAAGCTGAGGTGGTGACACCAGAGAACCAAGAGAGGGAAATTCGGAGTAATGGATCAAGCAGCTTCAGGTCAGAGAAGACCTGTTTGAGCCTTTGGAAAAGTCTGTGACTATTGCTGCTTTGTAGGCTCTGTGCTTCCTAGTTGGGAATACAGCTGGCTTCTGATCTTGCAAACTGAAGTGTAGATGTAAAGAATTCAGCTGCTGCCTTTGCCCCTCTGACAGCCAAATGTGGAAGTATTTCAGGAAGAGATTCCCAGTAGTTGAATATCTGAGAAAGGTGGGATGGATTGGCAAGTGGAAAGCTTTGGGAGTTACTGACTCAGCCCAATTATGTATATAGGTTGGTTGTTATAAGTAAATAAAGATATTTGACATCTAAATCATCCTGTGGATATGGATCCTAAGTAATTGTAATCAAACTAGTGGACTCTTCAAATGCACCACTAGTTTGGTAATACAATACTACAGCAAGTTGTTTTGCTTACTCAGGAGTAGAATAAAATTTGGTTTATTTTTCAGGTAATTTTATTCATAGCCTGTTACGTTTGCTTTCTTGCATTTGAAGATTTTGTTACCTTTGTTGGTCCACAAGCTCTACTAAGACTGAAGAACAATTAGTATCATCTCAAAATTCCCAAAGGAACTTTAAGCTCTTCCTGACAATGGGAGGAACTACCCTTGGGTGGTTGGACTGCAGATAAGGGACTGTGTTTCTCTTCTGTGTTTGAGAGGTGCTGTCAATGCTGATTAGGATGGAGATTTAAAGGGCATGTTTTGGAGAAAACATATTCTCATAGAAAAAGAGGCCAAATAAAATTAAAATAGAATGGAATTTTTTTCTAGAGCTCTTGGAAATTAGTACATCAGTCTGGTTATTTCAAAGAATATAACATTAATAATTGGACCCTGTCTGGGTCTTTTGTGAAAACATGTTTTAATTCTTAATCTAATCTGATTCTTTACAGGCCTAGAATCTGACCTCTCAACCCTTGTAGTCTGGCTTAGTAAAAACCGATCGATAAGACACTTGGCATTAGGCAAAAACTTTAACAACATGAAATCCAAGTAAGGCTTTTCTTTCTTTTAAATAACAAGAGAATGGATGAGGAGAAGCTGCTGATTTCATCGTCTTCCTAACTTTTCTTCCCTCAGAAATCTCACTCCAGTACTTGATAATTTAGTTCAGATGATTCAAGATGAGGATTCAGTGAGTATCTTTCTGCCTACTATTACTGTGTGTATTTGTACGCTCACAGACTTTTTCTGATGATTTTCTTCACTGTGTTGATTTGCTGCATAAGATTTGATCATGATCCTGCACAGACACATCCAACATTTTATTTTTGGTGGGGTTTTTTTCAAATATCAGTTTGGATTACATTTCTTAGGATAGTCTTAAGATCTGAGCTTGTTGAAAAATATTCATTCTAAATAGTTGGATATGCTTAACCTAGTTGCTTTAGGTCTAAATTATATAGCCCTGTGGGCACAAGATTTCAAGCCTTTTCTGACCAGATAGGAGATTACAACGTTAGTGTTCTCTGGGTGGTGATACTCCTTCAAGAACAGAACTTTCATTTTTCTTTTTTTTAATTAATAGAATGCACTATAGCTGTTCTTGTGTGTTAGCTTTTTTGTTCCTTGAGAAAATGTAAAGTCCCTGCAATGACTTTCCAGAACTCCCTTCTGCTTCAAAAGGTGCCAAACCCCCCTGTTTGCTGTGCTGTTCTTTACTCCTAGTACATCAATCACAGGAGCAATATCAGAAAACCCTTTCAAGAGTGGCTTGCTAAGAGCCTTGCCCACTTTCTTCATTCCCCCACCCCGATTCTCAAAGACTTTGGTTGGTTGGGTTTGTGTTCTTGTCTTACTTGGCAACCTAGTTTTGGCTAGAAGGGAATCTTAAGATGCTCTGTTGCTCTCAGGCTTGTCAGTCTTTAGTCATCTATTCTTAGTCCTTCTTTTCTCCTTCGTTCCCTGTGCAAGTAACAAGCAAGCTCTGCTTTCCTCATTCTCCAGAAATAGCTGACTGTGGAATTCAGTTGTCTAAACACCTGCTATTCCTATTGTCTTTTTTGTCTCACCTCCAAGTTCATGGTCTCCACACTAACTGCTTTCTTGTTTTCTCCTCCCGTCTGTCTGCAGTTTGGGGAAGTGGTTTTTACCAGGGCTTCCAGTGTCTCCTTCCATTCAAGGTCATTAGACCTGTATTCTGTGTTCATCTTTTCTTGCTGCTCAGTTGTTTTTGAAGTGATTTGTTTAAACTAGTCCTGTCTTTTCTCTGTGCCTCCTTAATTGGGATCAGTGGTACTGTTTTATCTTGATTCTTTGCATACCTCTCCACCATATTCATTAAAACATGGGATGTCAGTGTGACATAGTGAAGAGCTGCACACAGATACCGGGGCTGATTCTGACTGAGGTAGCACCTGTGATGAAAGCAGTGAGTCCTTGCTTGCCAGGGTTGATGGAGCATCGTGCTAAGTAGTGTATTGGTAGATCTCTGTATCTCTACTTGTACCAAACTAGCATTTTTCACTCTGTGGTGCATGACCACCTCCTCCTACTCTGTCTCTAAAGGGAATGCTGCTGCGGGGCTGTCTTGCCTTTCTCTCCTTTTCCTGTTGATACCGTACTGGGAGGTCCTGTCTCATTTCATCAGATAGCACCTGCTTCTCCTCTTTGGACATTTGTCTCTGTCCTGCCCTGTATCTCATGCTTAATGTTTCACAGCTATACTGAAGACTGTTGTGTCAAGCCAAATTAATCACAAGCAAATGTAATTTAGTATGTTTGGGGTTTTTTTTCCTCAATTTCCTTCATCCTTTGCTCTGTTGCTGGTAAACAATTTTTCCCACTCAGGCCATACCCTAAAACCTCTTCAACAGACTCTATTCTTCCTTCCAGTATCTAAAGCATCTTCTCAAACATGATGCTGTTTGGATTTTTTTTTTCTGTTTATATGACTGTCCTGTTTACGTTATCTGTTTGCAAGGATAAAAATTACAACTTTCACCTTACTGTCTCTATCAAGTGTTACAACCTTCTGTTTATATTTCCTGGCTTCTGTTCTTGAAGCTTCCAGGACAGAGATAAAGTAGCTGCTAAAATTTTGGGGGTGTGATTCTCACAGCTCTCACTCCCTTACATCATCAGCTTCAACAGCTTCTGCTCCTCCTCAGCCCGTGGGTGAAGGCAGCCACGGTTCCACTCCTGTGCCTCTTCCACGGTCCGTGATCAGATGCGCTCTTGCAATTCTTACTCATCCTGTCCTTCCTAAGCTCTACACAAGGGATCTGCAGTCTCTTCCTATTTTCAAACAGTGTTATAATGAAATAATCTGCCAAAAGGTTATTTTATTTAGATACTTAAAGCAACTGTCTCTCCTTCATGGCATGCCTTAACCTCTGGAATATAGCCTGTAATTCTGCCAGTTACCCTGTCTCTTCTCTCCCCATGTTCTTTTCTCTTGTTAATCCTCTTCAGTGAAGGAAACTTTTAATTTTTTTTTTTCTATTTCACCAGGTGTTAGAATCAATCTGAAGCACCTCCTAGCAGCTAAAGACTTGAGAACATAGACCCTATAGTACCATGGGGACAGCATGTATTGCAGATAGCTGCCTAGGATTGTCCTCACTCTGCCTTGATGCTTAGAAAATGATTTAAAGTTTCTAACTGGTTTGGTTTGATTTTGAATCTTAAACGGGGCGGTCCTCATTCTACCACTACTATGCATTTACTACCATGGGACATTGTGAAGTAGGGATGGAACTGGAGGGACCAAGGCATGATGATGACCAGAGCATCCTGCTTGATCACTGTTGCCCCCGGACTGGTACAGTTTAGGAACTGTGCATTGTCTGTGTGGAAAGCTGAAGGAAGAGGCTTTAATTTAAAATAGTTACCTGCCAAATTCTTCTTTGTGTATTTATGCACACTTTAA
The DNA here is from genome assembly GCF_964237585.1 of Gallinula chloropus. Classification (NCBI taxonomy): domain Eukaryota; kingdom Metazoa; phylum Chordata; class Aves; order Gruiformes; family Rallidae; genus Gallinula; species Gallinula chloropus. The sequence goes on from NC_140086.1 coordinate 64,623,088, forward strand.
ATAGATCTGTTGCTGTGTTTACATGAGTCACGAGTAAAAGGATTTAAGCAATCCATAGCTTAACTGTAAAAGTACAGCTAGATACAAAGGTAATTCTACACAATTTAAAAGTAATAGTAGTAACAGCAACATTTCCCAGGTGTTTAATATAGACAAGAATGTAATATTTAGATTTGTTTGTTTTCTCTTTTTAAGTAGATGCTGTACTTTGCAGGCTATAATAATGTGTTCTTGATATTATAGCAGGATGTATCTGAAGCTTTATGCTTACTGAGCTGTTTGTTTTCTTCTTGGAAAAGTACATGTTACGCTGCAGGCAGTGTGCCATTACTCAGAGTGGTTGTCAGGAGTGTAGTCAATTCTATGCATAGGTGCAGAGAATTACTACAGTGCTGAATACCATTTTGTTCTTAGTTCAGTCTTTGTTGCAGGATTGGCCTTTTGAGGGTTTTTACATTTTTGTTTGTAGGTGAATAAATTTAGCTTGATTTAATTCTTAAATGTTTTCCAGCAGGAGTATGACAAAATCAATTAATATTGTCATATAGTTTCTAATTCTGTTTAAGAATTACTCTTTCCTCATAAGACAGTGTTAAGATGTGTTCAGTGTGTTGGCAAAGTACCTGCTTTCTGCAGCAGGGCCACTGAAGTGCTTGTCAGGCTTCTGTGTTCTCAAAATCCAGCTAAAACTATGAAGTTGTTACAAGAAGCAAAAGTTTGCAGGCCATGTAGACCATTGCCACAATTTGAGGGGTATTTGGTTTTGGTGGGGTTTTTTTGACTTGTTAGTTGTGGGGTTTTTGGGGTGGGGTTTTTTAATGTAATGGTCAGGTCATTTAGCGAGTACTTAGCAGCACTGTATTTAATCACACAGTGTTGCATTCTGATTCTGATGGCATTTCACAGTCAGAGCACCAAGTGAGTCCAGCAGTGACTCCTTGCTCTTTGAGTAAATGATAAGGGCAGCTGTGCAAGACAACTAGCAGTCCATCCACTTCAAAGACTGCCAACACAGCAGGTGCTTTGCTGTGCTATAGGTAATGTTTTGTATGTGACAGTCATGATGTATAGGTGCCAGTCCTTGCAGAAGACAGTGCAGAAGCCTTTTCAAACCGTATGCTGTTTCATCAGGGTTTTGGAATGCAAGAGGTGAGAAATCCTTTCCTTGGGAGGGTATTTGAGATTTAGAGAAATTGGTATGCAGGAGTAACCTCCAGCAAAGTTATTCAAATGCCTCATTCTAAAGTGACACATGAGAAGAACAAGAAACTTCCCTTTCACAAGCTTACTGGCGATTGCATGGTGTTGCTTTTCAGTGACACTGTCACACGAGGTCTTCTCAAACTTGTGCCAAGAGCTCTAAGTGCCATTCTAATATGATGTTAATATTCTTTAGGGTACACAATGTAATGAAACAGGGAAACATAAACAGATTAAGGACATTAGCATAGTAATTTAATAACTTCCATTTAAAATAAAACCAGCATGTGGCTTGTGTTACTGTTCAACTTTTTAATTATAAACCTGCTGTGCCTCCAAATTTTTATGTATTTCCTCATTTATAAGTGCATTTCTTATTGTTGCAAGCTTTTTGGTTATCACTGTAACCCAGTGGTGTCTGGAGGCCAGAGTCCCATTGTATAGCAGGTGCCATGCAAGCATCTTGGACCCTGGAAGGTGTGCACAGTTCACTTGGTTTATTTCAATTAATCTAAGCTCTAGGCATCTAAAGTGGGTGCCATGGTTCATCCTTACAAACTGTTGTTTTTCCCATGCTGACAATTTTGAGATTTTATGCTCCTAAAATGCATCCTCCATTACATGCTGAAGTGGGTGTATAATGATTATACCCTTCTCTTCATGAACTCACACTTGAGCAAGGGAAAAGTTGCAATCTTAGCAGCTGTAATACCTCTGCAAGGCATGGTGTATGTAGTTCTTGAGCTCCTGCCATTGAGTGCCGGGACATTGAGAATAGCGGGAATACAAGTATTTTTAAAAGAAAGGGTCTTTTTTAATGCTTAGAGTGTGACTTGCAGGAGCCCACTGAAGTAGTTTCATCTTACCATAGTATATATAAAAAAAGTTGCATGTCACAACACCACTGTGAATAATACACATTTACTTACTCATCCAATAGAATTTCTTCTTACTGTTTCTAATTTCAAACCTGCTACAGTTTTCTGTCTCTTTCCTCCCAGTTGTCCATGACTTTAGTTGAAGGAACGTACACAAAATCACTCCTAAAGCTGTAGTAACAAAAGTGAAACAGTTCAAAGGATTTATTTTGGTTTTAACAATGACTCAGATCCTAATTTTCACTTGATTAAAGCTCTCAGCCTGAAGGAGAGAAGCGCTAGATATTGTTGTGTCTCACTGACAGGAAAGTGTGCTGATTAAGCAAAATACTTGGGAGACCAGAGGTGGTCTATCGAAGCTGGTTATCTCGCCTCTTTTCACGTTCCGGCTGTATTCTGTGCCTGTGCTGTACGATGTTGACTCCTAGTTTATGATGTCTTGTAGGATCTGTAGCAGAGACAGAAATAACTCTTTGATGCTTACTGCTGTCTCCAAGAGTTGGGGGAACTTGTAATTCTGTGTTTGAGGAACAAGTGCATTATCAGTTGCTGTTACCAGCGCCTTTCTGTGCTCCACAGCCGCTGCAGTCATTGTCCCTCGCAGATTCCAAGCTGAAGACTGAGGTCACCATCATTATTAATGCCTTGGGAAGCAATACTTCTCTTACAAAAGTGGATATTAGTGGAAATGCCATGGGTGACATGGGAGCAAAGATGCTGGCAAAAGCCCTACAGATAAACACCAAACTCAGGTAAGAGAAATGTATTTGCAGTAAAAGATAGAATGGCTTAATAATACTGAACTTGTTGGCGTATTCTCAAGCTGTTTCTCTTCAGAACCCTTCTAGGTACAGCCACTTTATAGTGTTTCCATTTGAAAGATTCTCATCCTTTTTTCTTAAAAAACAAACACCCCACCACCCTTCCAAAAAAAACCCCAACAAAATCCACAAAAAACTCCAAACCACCAAACAAAAACCCCACCCCTAAAACGCCAACGAACAGGAGAAGCAAATTATCTCTTCAAAAACATTTCCACAACTGGAGCTCAAGAAAATCAGTGTCTGAATTTAAATAGAAAGACTTTGTTGGAACATAGAAAGAAACCTCCCACCCAAAAAACCAACCCAAACCCAACCCAAAGCACACCCCAAATGTAACAACAAAACGAAACTTGTTATAGAGCTCTGGATGTCATCTGCCCTTCTCAAAGCATGGCCAACTTTAAAGCTATTACAAGGTAACTCAGCACCTTGTCTAGGGAGATTTTGAAGATCTACAAGTACAGAGATTCCACAGTATCTCTGGGAACCCTATTGTAGTGCTTAGCCACTCCGCTGTTCTGTTCTTTTTTTCTTTTCTACTGGAGGCCTTCCCAGTGGAGAAAGACTTCTGATACTTGGATGGGAACCCAAAGTAAATTATTCTTTGGTTTTGGAGTATCAGTTTGTAGGAAAATTAAGAGCATGTGGAATTCAGCATGGGTAGCAGCATAGACTGCTCCTCTCCCTCTCCCCTGCCTATAACGCTGATGGACTTTGGCATCTCTTCTCTGCAGCTTCATCTGCCTGACAACCTCACTGCTTTTTAGCACATGTCTGGCACTGATGGCTTGAGATTATCACTTCTTTCTATCCAGCGTGTGATTATCAAACAGTAAAAGTTTCAGTCAGCGTGAGCCTGGATGGGGACCTCTACATATGTCACCATCCTCGCTCCTCTTGTCAGACTGTGCAGATGAGCCTTCCACAGTGTAGTGTCTGTGTGAAGAGACTACTTTGTGCTTGGTCACCAAGCATTTGTTCCCCACAACAAGAGGACAAGAAATTCCCCATAACAGCCCTGGCAACTTTGTTCAGAAGCAGAGATCCTGGTCTTTATTTTGCAGTGCCTGAACTGAATATTGAAGAAGTCAAGAAAACACTGGAGAGGTGGCTTAAGTTTATTGAGTATATTAGTCTGAAATGACCAGGGTACCTGAAGAAATAAAGCCTTGGTGGCTTTCAGGATGGTAGAACTGTTTCACAGGACACTGAACGTCACAGTTGGCATGTCACGACAGACTGTGGTGTGATTACAAGCTGAATAACGCAATAGTAACTGGCTTTGCTTAAAATGTTACAGAATCCCTTCCTGGAATAAGTACAAACACACTTTCCAATGACAAAGATATCCAAGATTTGACCCTAAGCATATCTGATCTTTGCAGAGCGGGTGTAGAATTTCTCTCCCTCTTCCTTACCTCTGTCTTCACATCTAAAGAACAAAGGGATAATTCTGGAGCAGCAGAAGGGTGTCAATTGTTGTAAAACCCTGCCATCTACCTTTTTTCTTTTCTGGTGTTTAAAAAAAGAAAAAAAATCTTTGGGTTTCGGCCTTTTATTTATTTTTTTTTTTAAGAACAGCTACAACTAATGCTCTTGCACAAGGAAGATTTATCTGCTTGACTGCCGCTTCTGACTACTAATGAGATCTTTGAACATGTGTTCACAAATTGCCAGGCAGTCTGCTTGAGTGGTCTGAATTGGGGGAGGAGAGGGAAGGCTTGTTGTGTATTCAGCAGAGGTGCAGGTTATGCACCTAACCTAATGACATGTACTGGCAGCTAGTTATGTTGCATGTGGAGTCATAGGAACTGTGTGATGAGCTAGTACAGGGTTGAATATACAATAGCCAGAAAATTTGGACCACCAATCAGCATTAATTTTTTAATACCTTTTTCTATGTAGCCATATGGCCTATGTAGAAGGGAGATAAATCACTTACTGCAATTTTCTTGGTTTTCAGTGCAGGCTTGCAAAACAGATATTTGAACTTTATTTTTAATGCTATTCCTAGAAAAAGCTGGAAATCCTTCTATTAACTCCAAATCTTTCCATTAAGTGTATTTTAGAAAATTTATGGTTTTATGTCAATGATGGAAAATATAGTACAAAGTCCCCCTTCAAAGAAAGGGGAACTGAATTTTGTAGTATCTTTATCCCTAACTTCTGTCATTTCAAGGTTTTAGAATATAACTAACAACAGGGTTTTTTTTTTAAAATATTGCTTTCCACTTTACAGTTTTGAAGCTACAGTGCTGTGTTATTTCAATATGCTGTTTCAATACAGATTCATTCAGGGGTTCTTGTTTAACTTCTTTTTTCCCTGCCCTTCTGCTTCCCCTCATTTTTTTCAGAACTGTAATATGGGACAAGAATAACATCACTGCACAGGGCTTCCAAGACATAGCTGTGGCACTGGAAAAGTAAGTTCTCAAGCAACTGAATGACTGATGAAGAGGCCGAAGGCTTAGATCCAGAATGATCTGAGCAGCTGCAGTTCTCACCGCAGTCAGTATGATTTGAAGACATTGAGCAGTCTCAATTTTGAGCACTGGGGTGCTTAATCTAAAGGAAAATGTATGACTTCACATCCTTCAAAAGGATGGGAAAAGGCTCGGTGGCTATTTCATCCATCCTCTGCTATCAGTATTAAGGCCATTGAGTTCTGCTGTTAGCATTAAAATTCTGAATTTGAGAATATTTTCCCTTTTCTTCATTCTCTAGTATTGATAACATGCAGAAATTCTATTCTAGTCAGTGAATGAACCTGTATATAATAACAGAGAATTACTAAAGCATCCCTTTGTGGTCTGACTTTTTTTTTTCTTTCCCCTAGCAAGTTGAAACTAATAGGGATGATCTCAGGAACTGCAGTTGTTCATTGTAATTGCTGTGCTCCTGGTGATGATGCTTCCCTGAGCATACTCACAGTTGTAGCTGTTACCAGTGAGAGATGCTAAGTGACTCATCTCTCTCCATCGCCTTCACATTTCTTTATATGTCGTTATTACTTCTCTTATGGGAGGGAAAAATTACAGATTTAAATTAAGCAGTAGTTGCAGTTGTTTCACATCCTTAAATCTCCTGGAGAGGAATAAAGGATCTCTTTAGAAGGGCAAGGTAACGTACAGTTGTTAAGTTCCTAGATACAATACCTTGCAAAACTACTTATGGGAGCAGCTTAACTCTTGGAGGGGTCATGAGGCTAGAGCTTATAAAGTTACTGGTTATATGAAACTTGTAGTTTATACGCTTAATTTCATAATGAATTCAGTTGCAGTGATGGGGGAAATTATATAAATGATGTATAATTAAGCAAATCATCTTAGAGTGATTCCATTGATAGTAGTGAATAATAATTTGCAAAGGCTATTTGTCAGCTTACAGACACCTCTCTCTTAGAGAGCAGTACCACATACACATTTCTGACAAAGTCTGGTAGAAAAGAAAATGTGCTTATTTTCTGTTAGCATCAACTGTACTTTTCTGTTCTGAAGTACTTGGATGAGTAGATAGAAAGGAGGGGGAAATCCTTAGGCAAAAGTAGATTATCTGAGAATAAAAAGTGCTGCAGCTGGTTGCGTGACATTGCATTTTGTTGAGGTGACACCTCGCTTATTTAGCTTGGAAGCTGAGGTCACTTTATGTCTCCTAACATTCTAGAATTGTTAAAACCATTGATAATATCACAAACTAAGCCCCAAGCAACAATGGTTTTAAATTGCACGAGAGGGTCTGTCAATACTGGCTGAAAACAATTAGCCTTTAAACAATCCATCTCTCAAAGACATATTGAGAACATTCTTCACCATATGTTTCCTAGAAATACATGAAATCAGCAATATTCTATGGAAGTATTGTTGCTGGAAACAGAACATAATATAGTGAAGATGCTTGGGGGTACATGTGTGTGGTGGTCTGATCTTGTTCTTAAGAAAAATAGTCATATACTAAACCACAGAAAAAGAAGGAAGTTAGGTTTTCATAGTGTGATGAGGAGGCTGAAGAAAATTGGGAGGAATTGTAAGAGATTTTATAATAGGCTAAAGTCATCTGAAGGACTGTTTTTTTCCACTCCTCCTGGCTTTTCTTTATTTCTTTAAAGTTGTGTGAAAATGCTGTCCCTGTAAGGGAATTCCAGGTGCATAGCTGTTGGGAGAGCTACCCCAAAGGTGTCCCAGCCAGCTGATGTGAGGTGCTGAGAGGATCTTCTGTAGAGTCCAGCACACACATCTGTTCAGGAGAGCATTTGAGAACAGCGGGCGTCCTGTTCAGCCTGGCCATGAAACAGGCGTTTGTATCTCTCTAATCATGCTGTAAAAGTGAGCATGTGCATGTGTGCTTTGCAGCCTGGAGCCTGCTCTGTCCAAGAACTGTACAGTCTTGCCCCCTTATTCATTTCAAAAAGATATGTATGGCCTGGTTGAGGAAATAGCTCTGGTTCTAAAATCTGGGAAATGCTGGAATTTGTTAGAGAGCAAGGAATCCTTCCCTTAGCAGTGACGTGACATTCACCTACCCAAGCCTGCAGAACAGATAATCTTATTCCCATTTTTAAAGAAAGACAGACAGTAAAATCCTCGCTCTGCAGCACTGTCTGTGTCATGAGTGGAGTAGAGGTTACTACAAGAGAAGTAATGTGTTATGAGATGTAGGACTGTTGACACGGCTTCTCTATCTAGAGGAGAAGACAGGGCTTTTGCAGCATCCTTTCCGGTCTCTGAGTGGCTCTCTAAATCTAACATCCTTTTAAGATGGGTATTTTGTTGGGAGTATTAATGTGTTATGAAATTACATGGAATTATTGAGCTGGTAGGGAAGTGCTCTGTATTACAAGAGACAAGTAGACGAATGGAGGGTTAATAAAAAGAAGAATGGAGGAATATTTTAGACTTCAAAGGAGACAGAGAAAAATGAAGTGCTCTGAGGATCAAATGTTGCTCTGAGGATCAAAGTTGAAAAGTGACCTTTAAATTCCTGATTTTTTTGCACCTAAGACCTGGTTAATTCTTAGATGGAAATGAAGTATGAAAATGAGCGTTCTAATCCAGTGCTGCCTGTCTGCAAAGAAACCGAGTTACAGAGCCTTCCTTAGGGTAGTGGTCTTTTAAAGTTCTGCCTCTGGGACTGCGTCCCCAAGACACCTCATTGCCTTTCACTACCCCACCCCACGTGATCTGTGTGTGCAAGGGAGGGTCCACTAAGCCTTTGACTAAATTGAATTTAGTATATAATTAATTACTAGCGTGAGAGCTGGCAATTAGAGATTTCAATGGATGTGATGTGTTAAATGTCAAACAGCTGCAGAGATCCTTGGAAATCTACCTTTGTTTCTTTTAACTGAATAAATACCCCACTTGCCAGGTAGTAGTCAGGCAATCAGCAAGTTCTGTAATTATTATCTCTCTTGGAGCTCGCTCTCTCTGACATTTAAGAATTGTCCCCATGCTGGGGGGCAGCCAATTATTTTCTGTTTAGTATTAAATGAGGACACGTAACAGGGTCTATATAGTAGGTGCAGTACTTCTATACAGGATAAGACAAGTAGAAAGAAATTTTGACTTCCCAGCTTTGATGCAGCAGGCTGTTGGACACTGTGGAAGGACAGGGAGCTTCCTGATTCTACGTGAGTAACTGCCACTGGTAGCTATACACTGGCATGTCTACATTGGGAAAGAAATGTAGAACTCTTCCATTATCATTTAAGGTAAAATGTTGGGTAGTTTTAATGAGGAATCAGTGTGTTTAGCAGTTTGAAAGACTGCTGTACTTCTGGGAGTGGTGTTTGATGTGGCTGAGCAAATGGTAGGATAGGAAATGAAAGAATCTTGGAGTTTCACAGCAGTTAAGGAGGCTGCTGTTGGACATAGTGCATTTAGTGAGGGATGGGCCCATCAAAGTCAGCAGAGTTGACTCAGTTGAAATTGTCGACTTTAAAATGCTCAAAAATAGAGGGTTCCAAACATATTTAGGAATCTCTGGATGGAACATGAACAGACGGTTAGTGGGACGTTTGCAGGCAGAGATGTTTGCAGCAAATAAGGCTAATTGAAAATAGGCAGAAGAATTTCCCTTCCAGGTTTTAAGAATTTCCAACTCTTTTTGGTTTTGTGTATTCAAATCTGAAGGTGTGTGGACATACCGCTGTGTGTAGTATTTTAGGTTTAACCATGTCCTGTGTGTTCTCAGAGCTTAAAAACAATTTTAGACTGAAAATCAGAACCCTGTCCCAATTCTCATATCACAACAGATGGGCAACGCTGCAGAAATATTTTGCAAACAAATAAGTAAAATGCAGGGAGCAATTGTTTGCATAAAGCAATGTGGAGATGCTACACTCGTTTTGTCAGCTTTTATTAAAAATTCAGCAAGTGTCTTCAAATTGTTGTAAACACAAGAAGTTATTAAATAGTAAATTTTCAAAACCCAGTCTCTTCGTCGCTCTCTATCTGTTGCTGAATATTTCCATTTAGACTTAGATCTGATAAAACTGCCAGCAGGCACTGACACTCCCTCTTCCATTTTGATATTGGAAAAGTAATTCAACCCTGTAAGCAAAGGTACAGATGACAGCTAAGCCTTTGAGTGACAGCCACCGGGCACCTGCCACTTAGCTGCATTTTTTTGCTTTTCAAAATCTCCACCTCTGTCTAGTGGCAAAGAAGAATTAGCATCAAAAAGGATCATGCATTACTCCAGATAGTCCACTTACAAATGCAAAAAACACATTCTTAGTACCTTCTGTGGAAAAGCTAGATGCATCTCATTTCTCCCTTCTGGTATATTCTTCATAAAGAGATATGGTACTTAAGTTAACTTTTAGTATTAAAAGCAGACCAAAAAATAATCCTTTCTTTTACCTTTCTGTAGGAATTATACTTTGAGATTCATGCCTATACCGATGAATGATGCTTCCCAAGCGCTCAAAACAAATCCTGAGAAAACAGAAGAGGCACTGCAAAAGGTATTGCATATACCACTGCAAATGTAAAGAAATAAACCCACTAAAAATAAAGTAGTAATTTTTAGTGCCTGTGATTTCATGCTTGGCTGAGTAAGAATTCTAGGCTAGATTGACTGCTGCTTTGGTGTGGACGGATGTATATGTGGTAATCAAGTGCTGCAAGAGCATGTGAGGCTTTTTATTCCAAACAGTAGTGGGAGGGAGGGGTGATGGAACTCAGTGGTGTAGAATCAGAAAGTCAGAACTAAATCAGTGCTAGCTAGACCTTGTTCTGCTGTGTATGGAGGGGAGATTTCTGGGGTACATTAAAAGGAGCATGGCCAGCAGGTCAAAGAAGGTGATCCTTCCCCTCTACTCTGCCCTGGTCAGGCCCCACCTGGAGTATTGTGTCCAGTTCTGGGCTCCCTGGTATAAAAAAGACAGGGATCTCCTGCAGAGAGTCCAGAGGAGGGCTACAGAAATGATTAAGGTCCTGGAGCATCTCCCCTACGAGGAAAGGCTGAATCAACTGGGACTGTTCAGCCTTGAAAGGAGAAGACTAAGGGGGGGACCTTATTAATGTTTATAAATATCTGAAGTGTGGGACACAGGGGGAAATGGGCAGCCCCTTTTCAGTGGTCTGTGGGGACAGGACAAGGGGCAATGGCTGCAAGTTGGAGCACAGGAAGTTCCACACCAATATGCGGAAGAACTTTTACACAGCGAGGGTGACAGAGCCCTGGCACAGGCTGCCCAGGGGGGTGGTGGAGTCTCCTCTGGAGATAGTCAAGACCTGTCTGGATGCCTCCCTGCATAGCCTGTCCTAAGGAACCTGCTTTGGCAGGGGGTTGGACTTAATGATCTCTGGAGGTCCCTTCCAACCCCTATGATTCAAAACTGCCATAGTTAAAAGTTTTGCTAGGTATGTGCTTGAGTGTTTTTTCATGTGCAGAGAATTATTAGTATGCATATTTTGTTTGGGCATGAAAAGCACAGTCAGTGCTGTACAAGGCAAAGGATGCTCTTTAATTTGGGGAAGGGTAAAAACATTTATTGCCTGTGTTTTTTATTGTACATATAAAAATCACACACTCTGTTGCCCTAAATAAATAACTGCATCAACATGTTCTTTTGGATGAGGAGGTGCTGACATTATCTGTAGCTGGTCCATGTGCAGGAGCTATGAAACTCCTAGCTGAGTTTTAATGCAGTAGATTTTTGCCAGCTCCAAATGAGCCCCCTGCTCCATCAGAAATCACGCTGTTCACATCTCTTTAGTGAGTAGTTTCCCTTCAGCTATGGTAAGGTCATAAAGGTTCTCACAGATAACTGATTGAAAAGCAAATGTCTATGATCCTTATTAGTAAAGAAATTTTCAGTAAAGTGATTCTCACTGAAAAAGATGCTGGTAGTTAGCACCTTTTTCTCTGATGCATGAAAAAATTTAAAGCTGAATTTAAATCTCTGAATCATGGGGGATGGGCATATTTCTTACATCTGTTTAATGTAATTGTAGATGGGTTCGTATCTAGAATGATAGATGCATCTCTGAAAAAAATACTGTGAAGCTCCTGGGCATGGGGGTTTAAATTCTACCTGTTAATTGGCTACTATGTACGAAAAGCATTTTCTTTTATTAATTTCAAAGTTGCTGAAACTCTTTGGCCCTAAACTTGTTTCAACATGTGTGGTTCAGGATTTCTTTACACAACATGAGGGACTTTTCTCAAAAAAACCCAACCAACCAAAAAAAACTACACAAAAAACCCCCAGTCTTGGGAGCAATGCTGTGAACGCAGCCAATTCCATGCACGTAGGACAGAGCTGTCGTGCCCGCTGCAAGGACACCTGATCTGACCAGCTGATGTCTCAGGAGGGTCCATAAGCTTCAGCGCACCACAGCTTGAGTACTGGGAAAGTGCTCCTGGCCCCGCTCCAGCACCAGATGGACATAGTAGCCAACCTCCCAAGCTCTGGTATCTGTGCAACACACAGTGCAGGCAAACTGGATAAAACCTGCGTTACTGTGGGGCATGATCAGACTGGTCCAGTTTTTGCTACTGATGCAGGTTTAGAGGCAACCATTCCAGCTAGTCTCTGCCTCACAACTTGCTGACCACGCCACCCATCTCTTTCTCCTCTTTTCCTTTAATACCAGATCCATCATCTTTGATGAACCCTAAACAGTTTATTGGTGGGGTTTTTTGATTTGACTGAGTTTGATAGAACCAGGTTAGCAGATTGCTCTATGTGCTATTAAACTGCCCGATAGTAGATGCTTCCTGCTGGTGACCAGTAGGAATCGTGTATGTACTGCTTAGCCTTAAGTAACTTTTGAATTGAGGCTCTTGTATCAGTTAGGCACTTCTAGATATCTCATCATCTCTCCGGACCATACTGCTGTTTAATTCTGTGGTTTTTGCAGTACACCAAGGGATTAATCAAATATATTGTGTCACCATGATCTCTATACAAAACTAGCACAATGTTTAATGATGTTTCACTACTCAGCAAGTGAATGAGTATTGGCCAACGGGATTGGCCAGTTGAGACATGAAGAATAAAGTTAGCAGCTAACAAACTTATGCAGTGTTTCCTGTCAGTGCCCATTTCTGATACAGCAGCAAAATGGAAAGCAAGTGGCAACATGGACAGTCACATCAATTTCTTAATGTGATTTGTTTTTTAGATAGAGAACTACTTGCTTCGTAATCACGAGACGAGGAAGTACCTGCAGGAGCAAGCGTACCGGCTGCAGCAAGGCATTGTGACTAGCACCACTCAGCAGGTGAGAACTCGTTCCTTACCAGTACTTCTCAGTGTCTAAAACCTGCATGGGGACTGAGTTTCTCTCATTCTGTCAGAGTAGCTTAAAGTGAAGCAGGATACTCCTTGTGGGAGGTCTTCTATATAGAGAAACACCACATCAATTTCTGAATCATCTGCTGTTGGAAGCAAGAACAGTTTCGTTCATCTATGCTCAGGAGACTGACTTTCCAGCAGGCTCTACCAGTGTGACAGCATCATTGTCAGGCTATGCCACTTGTGGTGTCTTGAGTCAGTTCTAGGCTCTCTGCCTAGCTCTCAGCAACCGTGTAAACATGCCCTTAGGTACCACCAAAGCAAACAGCCCCAGAGAGTAAGTCATCATCTACCTTACACCTTCAGGGCTGCGGGTACTGAAAGAAAGTTTACTTAGAGGGAGGGAGCAAAGGAAGGCGGAAATATTCCGTGCTGTTTATAGTCTGGACAGCTGTGAAAAGGCTGCCTGTCTAACACAAACCAATATATTGCTTGAAGTTGGGAAGCTTTTCTATTTTGTCAACCATTACCAGGTTTCCTAAATGCCACATGTGGTTCTGTTTGTTTTTTCCTCTTCTTGCTTTTAGTTGTGGTTGGGGTTTTTTTCTTTTGTTCCCCCTTTCTCTTGAGAGGACCATGAGCATTTTCTGTGGTAGCTCCCCATTATCTCTGGTCCAGTGTATTTTTTGCCAGTACCCCTCAGGGCTGTTTCCAGCTACAGTTACATCACTGAAGCGAGGTGGTGGAGGAAGAATAAAACTTGTCAGAGTCTTTGTTTTAAATTTGCTTCCATGTTTGTTTGCACCAGTTGTGTTCCCATGCAAACAGGAGGCTGCAGCAAACAAGCGTTTTGCTCTTCATCTGAGTCAATGAAATTTCTCTGTTCTCTGCATAATGTTTGTGAATCTTAATTCCAAGTGGCCTTTTTCCACCCATATTATTAAAATGTAATGGGACAGAGTTTTATTACCAGAACATGAAATTATACTCTAACCTTTCAACAGAAAAAGTGGTACCATGAGATGTACTGGTGCTAAAAACTGCAAGAGCACTTTATTTTATTTTAGTAATTTATCTGTTCCAATGACACTTCTTTTTTCCCCATGTTGTTAATCTCCATATGAATTAAGTTTAGATCTTTTTGTGGGTTTAGTTGCGCTTTTCTCCAGCACTGACGCACGCTCCCCCTCCCCCCCAGGTTTCAGTATATGTAATTGATTGTTATTCTGGAAGTAAAATTACTTGTTTCTATATTAAATTGTGCACAAGAATGATGGATTTTTTAAAAACAGCTTTAAAAGAGAGCTGGAAAAGATTCTCTAGTTAGTATAGTGGAATTGCATTATTATTCCCAGAGTGTATTTTTTTTTAGTCCAGATGTCCCAATGAGACTTTCTACTGTCTAATAATTAATTAGCTTTTTGTTCTTATACAAAAAAACCACCCAAAACCCTTTGAAGAGCAAGAGTCATGTGGAGCAGAAAAGGAGCATGCTGTGAAATTATTTCAGTTCTTATTGCTAATGATACAAGATGCCAGAACTCTAGACTTTATATGATGATGACACGTGCACTCAGATGTTGCTTCAAAATGTCAAATAGCCAGTTCTAGTGAATGCTGTGTGGGCTGATAGACTTGTAGCTGTTGTATCTTCCTGCTCTGAATATCTTAATCAAAATTGTCTGGGTTTTTTTTGTATGTCAGGCATTCTTACTGGTTTGTCTTGTAAGGATACAAATGTACCACCTGCCCTGTTATTTGCAGCATGTGGATGAAATGTGTTGCAAGTACAGATTAAGTTCATTTTATCCCCTTGGGAAAAATTCTGATGGAAACTTCTACTTTAGTAGTTATAGTTCATTGCAGCTAAGGATATTTACAGTTTGAAAGAATACCCCAGAAATCTGCTCAATTGCATTTTGCTTAGACAGGAGACATCTCTGTTGGTGTGTGTTGAATGGATAGTGACAGAGCTTTCTTTTGCTGTCTGAATTTCTTAACAATTCAGGGCCCTTCGTAGCTAAGTGTTGGATGATTCGACAGCATTTTCAGTGTTAAACTTGCTCAAAAAACCCCCCAGAACAACACTTGAACTGTATGACTCGTTGGTTATTTGCAACTTGTTTTCCTGGGGGTAACTGGGAGAAACACTACAAAGCATTTATTTTTCTTTTAGTAGTAAAGTTGTATTTATTTTTGCAATGTTTAGGTGTGTCTCTGTGAGAGATAATGCTTTCCTTAGGTAGCACTGAGATACCTCCAAGCTCTGATCACGCATCTCCAGACGGTTACACTGTCACTACAAAAGCTACTGGACTGCATTCAGTTTCTGTTTGACCAACATGCTGATGTTTTACCTTTTCTCTTCCTTTTGTTCAAGTAGATGATTGACAGAATATGTGTGAAAGTGCAAGATCATCTCAACTCTTTAAGAAACTGTGGTGTGGATGCTGTACAGGAAGATGTCAAATCTGCAGAACAGCTTATGCGGGATGCGAAGAACTCCAAAACAGTAAGCCTCTCCCAGCATACTGGTACTACTGAGAGCAGCCCAGTGCGTGCTTGCAGCTTTTCCCTTTTGGGGGAGTTAAAATAACTCTGTGTCACAGGGGTGTTTTCTTTAGATGATCAACTCTGGATAGTATTTAAGTGACAATTCTAATTTATAAAGACTTTGATTTAGCAGAGAGGTTTTTCTCCACTTGGATTTGAAGACAGCTAGTGATGAGCCTACTTCCTGAAGATACTCTTTCTATCTTACAGCTGTTACCAAATCTGTATCATCTTGGTGGAGCTTCTTGGGCAGGAGCAAATGGTTCACTCTCCAATCCAATCCAAGAGACACTTGAATCCATGGCTGGAGAAGTCACAAGGGTTGTGGATGAGCAGCTTAAGGTCTGTGGATAGATGTGTTACCATCTCTCAAATGCAGAAATAGCTAAATATGATGTACCATGCTTTGGTTTATTTGTCAGTATATTTGTATGTAAGCTATCTTTTCAGTATTACTTCCTTATAACTTTGTGCCTTTATTCCAGATGCTTGCTTGATTGGAATGAAAAAAGTTGCTTTAGTGTTTGCGGTGAGCAGGAGTGTAGAGTGTTTAATGTCATCATCTGTTATCTTCTAGAAGGGGAGGACTTATCAATTGCTCCTTAGGCCCTTAATAAAGGCACCTCTCAAGCACCTTAAAAAGTCTCATGTCCTGGAGAAGAGCACTAGCTGGTTAAGGTATCCCACTGGAGTGAAAGCTGCTTATCTGTAGACTCTATTGCAGATTTTTTCCTCCCCGATGACCACTTTTGAACCTGGTGTAGAGTTTCCACTTCAGATGTTTGGTTTGAATCACGTGTATGTATTGGGAGTGCCCCAAGAATTAGGACAGGCTACTTTTACAGGAAATCTTTTCACAAGTTTCCTGTCAGACTTCAGTTTTTGAGGTACATGTCATGGTTCTGTAAATCTTCTCACCAGATGAACCAGCTCTTGCTCAGAAACTTCTACCTTTAGTTATTTTAGATCTTACTGTAGAATAAGCAAGGAAGAGTCATCAATGCAGCATGTGGAAAGGTATCAGTCTGGGGAGAAGGCAAGGTGGGGAAGCTTCCGGATCTGTATGGGAGCTGATGAATTTAAGAGTATGGTTCTCAGGCAATTCAGATCTAAGCCACCTGGCCTGTGTTTTGTTATATTTAAACACATCAAAGAACCTGAAAGTGAAGTTTGAAGTTTCAGTTAAAACAACATGAAAATGTTTTCATCAGTGGGAATGTCATGAAGACAAAACCACATTACTAGTTACTTTTTCAAAATGAAAAAGCCAGTGAGAAGGAAAATGGTGCTGAACATTTAGTATTTGCCTCCCTTTCCGCATTATATGAAATAAGGTGAAGGTCACAGAATAATACAATCATAGAATTGTAGGGGTTGGAAGGGACCTCGAGAGATCATCGAATCTTTATCACTTGTTAAATTTCCATGGACATGGAAGTGATTTATCTGCACGTTTCTTCCTAGTGGAGCTTCTAGACTATTATTGGAACGGGAATAGTCAGCTCAGCCCTTATGTCAGGGCTCATACACTTAAATCAGTCCTGTGTGTTTGGGCAGTGTGTGTGGGGGGAAGCCTCTTCAGCTCTTGGAAAGTTATTTATAGTTCCTGGCATAAGATTGAATTAATGAGTCTTCCATTTATGCTTTTACACACTTACAGCAAAAGGCACTTTATCTCAACCATCCTAACTTTCACATTTACTTTTGATTTATGTGGCATTCAGGTTGTAGTGCCTTACAAGAAACTATAAAGTCATAATAATGCTCTTTCTGTATTGTAACACTCACTTTTGTTAGTTTCACGCTCAAGGCTGAAAGGTTTTCCCTGGAGTTATGAGGTGGTGTACTTTGTGTGGAGGAGAAAATGTTGAATGTGGATTAGGAATTTTTTCACCCCAGTTGTTTAGATCAATTCAAAACATCGCACGTAGCTTATTACTTGTGAAGATAGATGAGGCACCTCACAGACATACAGTTCTTCTTGCAATTGTGGGGGAAGAACATCCTATGTGCTGTAAGTGGAGTTTTGATTTTAAGCTTCCATAGCAACTAGAGCCTGATTCCAGAAAGGAGTGTTTGGAAATCTGGTCAATTCAATGAATGCATTGAAGCAAAGAGATATTTTATTAATTATTTTTTTTAAACCTCAAAGAAAGCAAAGGGGGGAAGGAAGAAGGTAGAGTAAGGAAATGCAACATCTTGGAGTGAGTTTAGTTGGCCAAAGAAGAAATTATAGTAAGGCCCTTGCATTTCGCATCTCCTGCTGTTGTCATGGACACGCAGAACCCGAAGATGCTTTATTCAGTCAGCAAAGGCCCAAGGGAAAATCATAGGCAAGGAAGTGGTGCTTAGGCAAGATAAAATTGTTGTTTAAGGGCAGGAGTGCTAGAACTATCCCTCCTAAATTCCATCCTAATGCAAAAACTTTGTTGGCTCCATCACCTATTGCATTTTTTTCACTAGATATCTTGATCCTCCTGTCCTTTTCCTCACTGTATCTTCCTGAATGTTAAAAGTTGTTAATTATGTGCAGGACTTTGTTCTCCTCTTACTGCACACCTGCTGACTTGCACTTGTGGCCTTGTGACTGAAATGTTTGCCCTTCCACAGTTTATCTTTTTAGCTGTGTGTCTCCATCACTGAAAGGTTTTGGGATGGAAGTAGAGGGTGAGGAAAGGTTCCTGTAGATGTAATAGTGGTCATATGAAATCTGCCACTGAAGGAATTATGTTCACTTAAATAAAGTTTTAAATTGCATGTTATCTGGGGATTTTTAGTAAAAATTAAATTTTGAAATTACCAGGTAAGGTCTTTAGTCTTTCTTCCTACTTCCCACTGACACCTTCAAGCAGCATGACCCATTTTGAGAGAAAACTGTGCTTTGTCCCATTCCTCTCATTCTCCTGTCTTCCTTAGGATTTTGAAAAACTGCTCAAAAGCTGCATGTGACATGGCATATATTGAAAAATCTGACATCATCATCTAATAGTTACTGCTTTCCCCACTTTTTTAGAGGATTCAGAGTTGTGGGAAGTGGGTCTTGTGCATGCACTGAAGCATGAACCAGGAGCTGTCTTTACTCTCACTGCCACCGTGGAAGCTCTGTAGCCTGAGGAGACCCTGCGGTCACTGGAGTGCAGCAGCGTGACAGCTGCAGTGTGCAGAGGAACCTGCTGCCAGAGAAAACCATCACCTTACTGATCTTTCCTAAGTAGCACTTCATGCTAGGAATGGATGTAGAGGGTTTTCTTTCAGATCCTGTACTGATGAGCCTTAACCTCTTGCAATCTCTGAAACAGGTTATTTAATGGGAAATAATTGGTGGTTGAACAGCCTGCTGAAGATACCTAAAATAGATTTCCTAGGTTGCTGGGACTGGAGATAGAGGAAGGTGGATATAGGACAAAGAACAGTTTCTTGTTAGGAAATACTGGTATATGTTTATAAATCTGTCTTTTATGTACATGAGGTATATATCAGCACATAGCTAAAACAGTATGATGACCACCTGATTCTTTCCTACCTTCTGAAGTCCTACCTAACCTTTATGGATACAGAAATAGAAAGCAATTAGAGGAACAAAGTTTCAGTGACACAAGGCACCAGTAGCGTTTCTGTGTCTTATCCTGATCCCTGTGTGTATACATTAGAGCTTACCTGCACTTTTTGTGACATAAGTTTGTACAGAGATGATTGTGAGGGATGGGGAGCCCTCACCTGTGTCTGTAGTGAGGGCTCTTTAGCCTTCTACTCAGGGCTCCGGTTTGGAAAAAAAACCCAGTAGGTGATAAAACAGGATTTAAACCAGATTTACCTTTTCTCACAGGCACAGATGGGAGATAAATCTATTGCAATTCAAAGGAGCTTCATAATATAACTTCATAGCATTGAGGGATATATGAAAGATTTTTCTAAGAGAAAGTCTGAGGCAAGAAACAGACTTTTTAATCCATCAGCAGGGGAGACCTTAATTTAAGAAAAAGAAAGTTATTGGGGGATTGGACTCCTGTTTCAGGAGTGTGTATGGTTTTCCTCTGTCCTGGTTTGGGGATTTGGTCAGTCATTTAAAAAGAATAAAAATTGTTGATTGCCCCTAAGATTCGCTGTGGACTTCACAGAATCATAAGGTTGGAAAAGACCTTTAAGATCATCAAGTCCAACCATTCCTGTCCTATGCTAAACCATATCCCTAACTACCTCATCTACCTTTTTTTAAAAGGGTATGTAAATGAGATGCATATATTAAAGTTTTGTGTGCCCAATGCTTGTAGCTACCTCTTAATATTTAGCTACTATATTCCATCCCTGTGTAACAGTTCTCAGGAGTCTCCTTTCTTCATATACTGATGTTTCTTACAAATGGGCAGGTCTGGAGCATTGGTGACTGAGAGCACAGATAGAGCGAAGGCAGCTGCAGCGGAGCACCCGCTGCTTCTACAGCATGCAGGGACAGCACAGGGGTGTGTGTATGCACAAGGGAAGCTAATCTGCAGTCCTGACAGTTAAACACAGACATGAAATTGTTTTGTACTTGATAAAGGTAGATAAGTACGGTTGTGGGTCACTTTCAAATCAGGTATGTTGTTCCTCCTTAGCTTTGTTTGTCAAATGCCTTTTACATTGCAGCTGGATTGCAAAATGCATTGGAAATCAGGAAGAAAACCAGTAAAAATTACAAATCTTATAATGTCGTAGTGATATTCACCAGAAAAGTGCTGTGATCTTCCAGCTAATGAGAATCTCAGTAGCTGATGTTAGCTTTTGCTTGCCGTGCTGCAGACGCTCCTCGAGTCCATGGTGGACGCGGCGGAGAACCTCTGCCCAAGTGTCATGAAGAAAGCCCGCATCCGGCAGGACCTGATCGAGGCCAGCACGGAGAAGATTTCCATCCCGCGCACCTTCGTGAAAAACGTCCTCTTGGAGCAGTCTGGAATCGATATCCTCAATAAAATTAGGTACTTTAAAAGACTAACCTGACAAAGTTTGGATTTTGGGAGGCATGTATGTGTGTTTGTGTAGTAGAAGATTTTTTGGATCGCTTTTGTGACTCACAAAGAAACATATTAAAGCATTCAGCGAGCAGGGAATTGTCCTGCTAGGGCTCTAGTGAACTTGGTTCATGAGATTCAAATAGTTGGAATTTCCAGGTGTGGTAACTTAATCAGAAGCCATTGCTTCTGATTTATTTAGTAAAGAGTTTTGGTTTATGGTACAGAAATAACATTTTTATGGCTGATAGATTGGGGTTTTTTTTAAGCCTGTTAATGTTCTCAGGTGCCACTGAATTACTGTAGTAGAGGGGAATTGCATTTCCTTGCTTTGGGTGCTAACTGTGCTTTGTTGGTGCTTATAGTCTTGTCCCGTAGCTGCTGCAATCACCTTAAACCTTTTTGCTTGTGTGGGAGTTACACAGAGCAGACAGACATTCTTGAAAAAGTGGAAACATGGATATTGAAACCACAAACCTTAAAGCAGAAACAGCTACCCTAAACAACTCTTACTTTGATCTTAAAAAAAAAAGTTGGGGGAGGGGGAGGTGGGTGCTTTTACCTGACCTTTTCTTGCATAGTTTTTTTTCATATTAAATATATACCGTATAATATATTTATGCTGCATAATCTGGTTGACCTGTACCTAAAGCTTTGCAGTTGCCATCCTTTGGCTAAGGAATCCTTTCTTCCTGATAGAAAAGCGTATCGTTGTGCATTGTGATGCTAATGTCTTTGCAGAAGAAGAAAACAGTAAGATGTAGAGATTAGTTTTGCAGAGCACAGTGAAAATGGCAGGAAAATGTGTTTAAGGTTTACCTGTGCTTTCAGAGGGTTTAAAATGGTTCAGGGAGTGAGTTTTGGTCACTTCGGTCCTATCTTGACCCTGAGACTACAATAATGCCCCTTCCCCCTTCTACCTGTAGAAGCTGGAACTGTCAGTGGGGCTGAGGGTGCCGCACTGTCACCCTTCCTGGTGTCTATTATTTGAAATTAATTCGTAAGTAACTGAGGGAAATCCCCTCACTCTGATTCTCTTCCCAGTGTGGCTTGGCCAACATTCTCCCTCCCTATGAATTGCATTGCTGTTCCAAGAAGTTTCTTGCCTTTTTCCCCCAGGCCCAGACTGAAATAGCTTTTGCTAATCCAGTGTAACTCAGTCCACGCATGAAAACCTTAAAAGAAAATTATCTTACTTGCTGGCAAGTGTCAATTGAAGCAGTTGGCATTGAAACCATAGAGGCATCAGAGATGGTGCGTTGGTGTTCCATGTAGGTCAGTGTGATGGGAAAGGCTGACAGGAAGTTTTTGAGACAGAAAGGGGTTAACTAGAGCAAATAGAAGCAGCAAAATCGTGGTGGGAGAGGCTGGAGAAGCAACATTGTACGGTTTCCCTTCAGCTGACAGACCAACACAAAAAAGGGGTTGAGGAAATGAGTGGATTGTAGTTGGTCCCTATAGTACCATTAAACAGGCAGCACTGTCCTATTCCCATTCATCTGACGTTGGCGTTTCCCTGACTTCAGCGGCAAAGCGTTCCTTACTGAGTTTCACACATGGTTTCTATTCAGCTCTCGTAGCCAGATGTTTTCATTTCAGCTCTTAGGAAAACGTTAGAAGCAGGTTAAATACGGTACAGAGGCTCTTGTGTTTATCGTGTGATTCACGAGTTTATTTCTGAAACCTGCAGTCATGTATCCTGACACCCTCTAATGTTTTATTTCTAATAAAGTGACAGCACACTGGATAGTCACTGCACTGTTGAACGTGTAATAGAGACAAAATTCTCTTGTGTGAATTAAAAGTGTCTCATTTTCAATCCTCACGCAGTGAAGTAAAGCTGACAGTGGCTTCTTTCCTGTCTGACCGAGTTGTAGACGAAATCCTGGATGCACTTTCCCACTGCCATCACAAACTGGTGAGTGTTTGCATGGTTGCTATCTGAATATGCTGGGAATCTTGACAATGTCATTACATTCTTGGCTTGTTCAGTTTGCCCTTAGCACAGCTATATTTTGAAATTGGTCTTCCTTTCATGGGCTTCACTGACATCATTTCAAATATGATCATGGGATGCTTCTGTCTTTGCTTTAAGGAGGATACAGCCTCAGGGGAGGCTGCATTACGTGTTTGTCTTCTTATCTTTTGCCCTGTTTTCTGATCTACCATCAGGATGCAGCACTGAGTGCTGGTTAAGAACAGTGCCAGTAGTTGTCCTGTTGAGATAAGGGTTGGTTGCTCCTGAGATGAGAGTTAAAATTTCCTCCTTCAGAGAGAGATGACTCCTTCTCTGAATGAATTAATCCTGAGGCTACATCAGAATGTAGGTATCAAGTTTGAAGAGAAAGGAACAGAAACATAGGCAAGGAAACAGTTTGGTTTTTTGAAGGTGCTGGTCTGTCAGGAGATAGAGTTATTTATTATAAAAGTACTTGCTTCATCAAGAAGAGAAGAAATACCTACAGGAAAATAGTTTGATTTCTGATGCAACAGGTGGTCATTCTCCTGATTGAAATGGCTCTTCAATCCTATTTGAAATTTCTCTTACTTCAGCTTGCAGTCATGTGTTTATTCTAATGCTTTTCCCCACAAGTTAAGGGAACCATATGTATTAATCTCTGTTTCCTCTTTATGAAAGTCCTCATACACAGAAAACAAATCACACTTTTCTTTGTCTCTTTTTTTCCACTTTCAAAAAAAAAAATTAAAAGGCTGGGTTATTTGAGGGTGTGTCTTCATGCTACTTACAGAGCAGCATTGTGTAAAGATACAACCTCTGGTCTCAGGAGCTATGTAGCAGCATCAGGCTGCCATGTGAGTGGCCATGTTAATTAGCTGCAGTTGGTCCTGGAGGAGGCTCAGCTGGCATTAGTAGTGGGCTGGCTCTGCCCAGGGAGGTTGCACAACTTGGACATACCCTGACTCTTGCACAGTAAGTCATTTTCTCCAGCCTGTGACTCACTTCAGTAAGTCCTGTGCACTTTCTCCAACTGTTTTAAAAGCCTCTTTTAAAATTATGGTCCCCAGAACCAGACAGACTCTTCCCGTGTTTTTACCAAAACTGTATATAGAAATTAAACTGTTCTTCCCCTGATACTCTCTGATCCACATGTTTACATATCCAAGGAGATAAGAATTCCTTCCATTTGTCAGAGTTTTAGTAATAGCTCACTTTCAGGACTGGGTTTGGTAGATCTCTGTCCCTTAGTGGCTCCTGAATGCTCTTCAGGACTGTATCCGTAGCTAATTGTTATTGCTCTTGGTTCCTGAGGCAGGATTGATTTGAGCTGATTTACTTTGTGATTAATTTTGAGCCTGTGTTAGTAACACATCCCTTTCACCATTTAACTCTCCCATGTTTCTGCAGATGAGTTCAGATAGTAGAGCACTGATGTAAACAGGGAAGAGTACAGCGCTCAAAGAAGCTGGTGGAGCACCTTCTGCCTAATTTGTCAGCGTTCATCTTCAACTGACAGCTGCAATCTGAGAGCTGGCAGCTAGCTCTTAATGCAGCAAAGATGAAATGCACTTGATACAATTCTGTGCCAGTTCCATAAATTGGAGTGTCACATACTACTAATTCAGCCACCTAAGAGTGTCTGTGGATGTTGCCTTGCCACAGTAGTGTTTGAGGCAAATTTGAGAAGTAAACCTTGTTTGACAAGACCTAATGTTCTCCTAATGTGCTGATGATTATTCTAGCCATTTTGGTGTGATTAAAGATAAACCTAACTGCTCTCCAGTTGTTTTTTCCTGAGTAGACACTAAGTGAGCTACAATTTATTCATCTCTCTACCCGATTTTATGGGTAACAAAACTACAGTTCACTGGTTTTCTGGAGTCCTGCTGATGTTAAGCAGTGGACTACAGCTCTCCCTAGCTGCCTGTTTGAAAGCTTCTGTGAGTGATTTGGGCCAAATGATCTTCAAGTGCTCTGAACAGATGTTATTTAATATTCTAGAACTAGAAAGTATTTAATAATTTTCCTCACAACATGAACCCACCCCATTCCAAGTACAATCCAGGGTGGTTTATGTAACATTCTCGGTGTTTTACTATGCAGGTCTAATTGTTATTATTGTTAGAGTTTTTCCTCTCTGATATTAAAAAAAAACAACCCATGGATCTATCATTAATGACTTTTTTTTTCTTTTTATTGTAATAATATAACTTCCTGGAAGTTGTATTATTCCTACCTATTTCTACCTATTATTCCTACCTATTTCCCTTGAATAAGGGATGATAACGTTTTGGCTGTCTGATGATTATTGAAATTATATTACCTGAGGCTGTATATATCTTTGTGTCATTTAATTTAAAAAATGATCCATAATGAACTTTCTCTTCCACCCCTATTATTTTCTTTAGAATAAAGATGGGATGGATGCTGAGAGAGCCCCATTAGACTCTTAAAAGTAAAAAGTAGGGTAGGCTTTTTATCTGATACCTCTTTCCTTTCTTCCTGTTAGACTTCCTCCCTTCCTAGAGTGTGTGATGGAAGTGGTTTTCCATCAAAAAAAAAAAAAAACCAGAGAGAAAAGAACATAACAAACAAGCCACATGTGAAGATTAATACACACTCCTGAGCTTTGCTTTTGGAACTGGTCTTCTAGGATCTGTGGTCACTTAAATTCTGCAAGCTTTCTGGATTGGTTTGGTTTGCCTTTTTTCAGCAGATCGATTGATCTGTTCCTGTCTTTGTCCTTGTCTCCAGGCTGACCATTTGACCAGACGTGGCAAACCACTTCCACAACAGGAATCACTGGAAATTGAGTTAGCAGAAGAAAAACCAACTAAGCGCTCTATCATCACAGTGGAGGAGCTGACAGAGATAGAACGCTTGGAGGATCTGGACACCTGTATGGTAAGACGTGTTCCCCAGCGGGTTTGGTTAAACTGGAAGAAAAACATTTGGAAAAATGTCATTTGCCAGTTTCATGGTCTCAGGAAGCTGAAGTTAGGAATTGGCTTGGGGCAAGAAGAAAAAGTTCCCTTGTGGACATTTTGTTCACGTTGCATGTTGCTGTTCAGCAAAGGGAAAGCCTTTCCCTTTTCTTCGGTTCCCATTGCCTGGTACCTATTCAAGGGCCTTTTCCTTGCATATATTGCTACAATCAAGCTAATAGAATAAGTATCTCTTCCACTGGCCACAGCTTCACGGGGGTTCCATTGCAGTGGTAAATTGGGACCGTGCTATCCTTTGGCAACACGCTGCTTTCTGCCTTTGTCTGTCTTCTACTTGACGTGGATTCCTCTGAGCTGTAACAAAAAATGATTCTGCCTGGAAGTTGTATTATTGGCCATGAACAGAAGCTGATTTTTTAAAATCAGCTTTTGTATGTGTGGAAGAAGACTTAAGACTGTGCTGAAGTGACACTACAGGGCAAGCTTTTCAAAAATAACTGAGATAGGAGGTGAGATTCAGTCAAAATGCTGAACATATTTCAGCAAAGTTCGTTATAAAATCCCATGTGTGACTTTTATAATGGATGGCTATGTGCTGTCTCGTGATCCTGTGTGAGATGTGAGTCTGCAGAATTCCAAATAAATGGCTTGCTAAATGTTTTCAGTCTCAAACTCCCCTCCACTAAGCTCATGCTGTTGAGGAACTCTACTGTGGACAGAACCTCAGGGAGAGCTTCTCTTCTACAACTTAGTCTGATAAGTTGTCGCTACTGCAAGGGATGGGCTTTCTCTTCTGCCTCCTCACCCATATGCTTTCAGAGGAAGCCAAACTGGCAGAAAAAAATGATTGTATCTTTTTTGTAGAGGAAGTTTTGTTGGTTCAGCTCCCTGAGTAGAGTTACTGCAGTCAAACAAGTACAGCATAAGAGAGGGAGCAGCAGGGTTGCTGCGCTCTGCAGCAGCAGATCTGTGGTTTTGCTTAGCTATCAAATGAAAGCACATCTTCACTGCAAATATCAGCATAAAATAGTTCTCTCTCCCTTCGAAATCTCCCCCTTCCTCATGATTTGATTTGATGCAATGTTTGTCTAAACACCACAAATCCCTGTGAGTCATGGAGTGTTGACTGCATCATCTGGCTCATCACTGGTACTTTCAAGTTCCAGATGCTTTTTGTATCCAACATTCAGTAATCATTTGGAGCCTTAAATCCTGTGGAAGAGAGACATCCCAATAAAATATGTAGCATCTGAACCCTCTACCTATAGATTACTTTTTCCATGCTGGCTTCACTTATTAAAAAAAATAAGCTAAGTGCTCATTTTGACACACACACACCCTTTAAATTTATTCTTGTGGCTTGTTAAAAGTAATAATACTGGAAATTTAAAAAATAGCTCCTGTCTTTATCTCATATCACCATGGTTATATGAAAGGATCATATCACTGTGCTGTTATCTTTCACTTTGGCCATATTAAAATAATGGAAATGTGATGGTGCTTACACTGTTTAAAAGATGCATTAGATGCTAACAGTTCTTATTTTCATAAGTGTTTATATCTCTCTTCATTGTTTTCGTTCACCCTCATCTTACACAGAGACTCAAATACCTTTGTAACCCAGATTCTCATCAATATCTAATTTCAGAAGAGAATGAAGCTTCAAATAAACATGAGACAGTAATCTTACTGCTAAAGAACCCATTTATTAAAAAATGTAATCTGTTTCTAAGAGCTGCTTGCTGCATCCGGGGTGCAAGTGGTATCAGTTGCTGTTGTAAATATATATATATATAAAAATAGATACCCCCAAGAGGCTAATGCAGGGATTTTTACTTGAGCTCGTGTTCTTACTGAGTTTGTTGCAACTAAATGCATCTTAAGAAGAGATTTCTTAGATTTTCTGGGTGCAGTTAGTGGTTTCAGAGATAGCCAAAATACATCACTTGAAAAGCACTGTGGGAAAATCATGTGGATTTCAGATATTGTCTTTGAAAAATTAATGCAATTTGTGGCATTTTTTAAGCATCCTACAGATGATTGCATGGAAATGCATGAAACCTTCTGAAAGGGGCAGCAGTGAATGCTTTGTGAGCTGGTCAGTGCAGGAAACGGGTACATTGCTAAAAGATTTTACTAGAAAAAGAAGCGTATGTTTTTATGAACTGTAATTATGCAACTAATTTCCTTTGATTTTTTAATCTTAAATGAGAAATAATTATTTAGATCCCACTTCCAAAATGGCATTAGTCCAAGCTTGGACCACCACGCAGGGGGAGATGATTGTTGTGTTTTGTTGGGGCTTTTTTCCAACTGCAAAGCTGGATTCTCTTTGCAGCTCTGTTACCTTAAGCAAGCCCCTTCTCTTCATTCCTGTATTGAAGAAGCCTGTCAAGGATCAGTATTCTGGCTGAGGCAACGTATAAAACAGTGTTTTCTTATGCACCAGCCTCCCTTGAAGATGTATTTGAACAACCTGGGGGGAAAAATGTATCCAGGTTCAGTTTTGACTTGATGGTTGTGGGTGGATTATGTAGCAGTGAAACCAGGTGAATGGCTGTGAACGAGGTAGATATTTTTTGGAGTAAAATGCTTATGAGCTGTTTGTTCTTATAACTGGTTTGAAACTGGAAGACCTGAAGGTTTCTTTCTAAAACTTGGATGGGCAGACTGAGGGCCTGAAACCTCTAGTGCTGGTGGCAGAGCAAACAAACAGGCGTTTGTGCTGGTGTGTTTCACTGACTGCCCACCTAGTTCTCAAGCAGGGTGCGGAGCAGCTGTTTCTGGGGGGAGCAGAGTTGCCATCCATCGCTTCCAAGTTTCAGATGTGTAAACACCACAGGCAAGACAGGATGAAATATCACAATGCCCCACTGTAAAAGATTTTCACATGTTATTTCTTGTATTTTGTTTTTTTTTCATTGTGGGAATTAGGATTTATGAAATACCAACCTGTGCAGCTAATGCTTATTAGCTTCAATTTAGGATTTGATTCTCATCCAACCTTTAATGATGGCCGGAGAGCCCATAATATGAAAGATTTGTCAGTCATACCAGAATTTGCTAGTCTGTTAAATGATTTCTGAAGAACACTGGGAGTGATTGAGTGGTCCAGTGTAGGACTCAGTAGCTGGAATGTTACGGACCACAAGAGTTTTTGATCTCCCTGAGCTGCAGTACAGTAAATTGATGCTTCCCTAATCTGCAGCTGTCTTAGTTGCTGAAGTTTAATTAGAGCTGTGCTGATGGTAATAAGTCATTAGATAAAAGTTGTGTGCAAATAAGATGGAGAGAAAAATCTTTACACAGAAAATTACTTACTATTCTAAGATTAAAGGAAAAACCATGGCCTGCTTTTTAGAGCTTACACTCAATCATGAATTAACTTCATAAAATAGTATGCAGCAAGAATTTTTCTGTGCATACGTGACAAGAGTGACAGGTTTTAAACTAATGCATGCATTTTAAAACTAGCTTTAAATAGAGCACCCTTTTTTTTACCAAGACTGAGTATCATATACCTTGGTGTGTGTAGTTGTGTAGGTAGATGCTAACTCATTTAATTTTATGTAATGCTTCTAGTTGTACTTTATTCTTTCATAGCTATTAGATTGTTGTAGAAAAGAAATGAAATGGTGCTCAATTCCTCACCAAAAGGTAATGGAGCATCTTTGTTAGATCATGTTTAACAGTAATGTTGTAATGTTTGGGGTTTATTTTTAAGATTTTGAATGTTAGTTTGGCTTCCAGAATGCTAAAAAGAGGTTACTAGAGTTGAGCCTGCTATTTAAAGAAAAGTTTTGAAGAAATAGCTTTTGTACTAGAAATCCATGTACTCATCATCTTGAAAATATCCATTTCAGCAATATGATTTTATTGCTGTAGCAAGTAACAAACATACAACCAGGGCAGGTATTGTTTTTAGAGCAAAACAGAGATTATTTCCATTATGGAGAGATATAGTAGGAAATTGTTTGAACCATGTAAAGGAACTGTAGGTTGTAATCCACAGGTCTGCTTGTAAAACGTCTTTAAAGTATTTCAGTGTAAGATTGAAATGCTTGGATGGTGAATTATGTGCTTGCAAAAATGCTTGTAGCAAATAGAGATGAATATTGGATCTTAGCCCTTTCTCATCTATTTCTAGTTTTAACCACAGAGATGGGTCTGTGACTTTGATGGAAGAAAGTTAAGTTTTTGGCTTAAAAATTCCCATTAGAAATATATCAATTTTTAATTATCTTGAACAATATACTTCACCTGTACAGTAAAAAGGATAATTTGCAGAAGTAGCACAACACTTGCAGAGCAGTGATGTAAGGGTTTTTTTTTTCCTTGGGAATGTACTAACTAGTCATTATGAAAGATTTACCGTGCTAGTCCAGTATCCAGATGAAGATGTATGAACCCGTGGGTCCTGAAAGACAAAGGACATATAGATCTCAATGTTTTCAGAGGAAAGGGAGAAACTTCACTCACTACACCAGAATTCAGTTATTTTTAAGAAAGAAAACACACAAAGCACTGCCTGAATGCTTCTCTCTACCCCCTGCCTCCAGCAAAAACAAATTAAAATGAGAACAACAGAAATCCCTCCGGTTGCTATAACCAGAGGAAGGATAAAATCGTGGTACAGACATGGACTTATACATGTGCTGGTACTTGAGGAGAACAATTCAAGTAGAAATTCTGTGATATGGCCTGATGTACTACCACATCTCCTTCTTGTTGCTCTCTGTTTACCTGTAGCAGAATTGTCTTGGGTGTAGATAGCCAGCCCTTTGGATGAAGGACTGATCACCTACTGCAGTAAAACCCAGTTCCTGTTGGACTCCTTATGTTCTCCTGCAGCATAAATAAAGCTTTAGCTCTGTGGACTGGCTTAATCCAGGAAAAGTCATTGTTCTTTCTGTAAAAGAGCATTTCCATTTCCCCTGCACGCAGCCCTTTCCATCCTGCCCACACCCTCAAACCCGCGCTGGTGTTCACACAGCCTCCCTGCGACTTGGGTGTGGGAATGGATTCAGCTGAAAACGAAGCCTTTTATGGAGGATTTATTTCCCAGGTTAGTTTCCAGGCTGGCCAGTCCTCTCGCTGAGTTCACAAAACAAATCCTGAGCGGGGGGAACAAGCAGGCAGAGATGAAGGCAAAGGCAGCAGCCTGGATGAATGCCGGATTAAATTGATTGTGACACTTGAGTTTCTCCCTTGTATGCATTAGCAGAAATGGTCCTTTGATGTGTCGTAAATACAGCGCTCTGTGGGAAGCTAGGGATTGGCATTACCCTACGTGAGAGTATTCTTGGCTTCTGAAAAGGCTCCCTCGCAGGCATGCGAGCAAATCTTCTTCAGTGGGAGGCCAGGAATATTTCTGACTCACCCTGAACTAGACTAGTTTGTGAAAGCATCACCAGGAGGGTCAGAGCGTGGTGCTAGCGTGCTCCCTGCGCCCTTCCCTGCACACGCAGTGCTGTGCTCTGGCTGAGAACGCCTGAGACAAAGGGAGCAGGTGTGATAATTTTGCAGAACCCTTGAATACCTTATTTTGCAAGTTGTACATATGTTTTAGCCTCACCATTAGCCTTTGGAGTATATTACATTTAATTGTGAATGTTTCTGTTCTATCTTTTCCGGGGGTCCTTTACACATAGTTTTGCAGCACCCTCACTGCCCTTAGAGGTCCTTACCCATGTTTATTTCATGCCTGTTACCTGTATAGACTACAGACTGCAGTCTCACGGGCTGAAACACTTGAAAAGAAATCTGGCTTTCAGTGTCATCTTCTTGGCCTCTGAGTGGAAGGAGGTGATGGGTGATTGACACATAGTGTGCATTCCGTAAGCCAACTAAGATATTGTAGTCAGAGTTCAAAGCTGTTTCTCATAATCTAGGGTATGTTATTGGCACAATATGAAGTAAATGAAGAATGTGATAAACTGCTTCTAGTAACAACACTGCATGATTGGTTAAGAAAAAAGTAGTGTAAAATTGGAAACTTTTTTCTGTTTGGTTAAAACAAGAATTGTGACGTGCAGTTGGGTATTCTGTTTGCATGGTGGCACTTATGTACCAGAGGCTTGTTCTCTCCTAACAGTGATGCTTTGTTGTGCTTTAATAGACACAGTTTTCTACTGGGGGTAGAGGGAAGGGTGTGTGATTACCTCCCTTGTGGCAGTAGTGGTCTTACTGATGCTGAGATTCAATTATTTTATATCACATGCCATGGAAAAGCCACGATGAAAGGAGAGTTTGGTAACAAAGCACTCACTGGAATGCTGGTCTTGAGAGTGTCACTTCCCTGCAGCACTTTTAGGAGGTTGGTTACTGCTAAGAGCTTAGTTTGTGGCAGATAGAAAGGTCTGGAACATGTGGCTGTGCAGTCTATAGGTAGTGCTGGCCCTGACTGCTCAGTCCTGCCACTCACCACTCTAGCAAGACTTTGGCTGCAGGCAGAGTCATCCCAGCAGGCACCAGGTAGCTGTGGGATGCGGTAGCCAGCTGGTGGGCACCCCTCTGCCACTTGGTGAGAGAGACGACTATCCCTACCTGGGTTTGTCCCCTGCCAGCCAGCACTTGCCCACAGGGCCAGCAGCAGGGATCATCCAAACTTACTTACCTGCTTCAGATAAAGTTCTAACAGGTTATGAGGATAAAGGCCCTTTGCATGAGCTGGATCTGGGACCACCTGAGTGATACCAGCAGAGGAGTCAGCTGATGTTCAGCATAGATACAGAAATCATCTTTCCTCAGGCCTCTGTTTATGAGGACCTGCTCGTTATTTCCCATGGTGGGAGTTCTTGCCAGAATCTAGACTTTGTAACTTTTGGCAGAGGGACACAGCAAACAGCATGAGAGTAACCTCTAGTAGTGCTGTTTCTGTAGCACACATCTGTCTGCAGTCATAATGCTTCTTGACTCAATATCTGGCAAGCTGACCTTCTCAGGTGGTTGAGGAGTTTTCCCTGTAGGTTACATCGTCCTTTCTAGTGTATTTTGATTCTTCCATCATCTCAAATAAGTAACTTGGCCTGAGCTACCTGTGTTGTACAGGGGAGTCTTTGAAATCTGGAGAGTCCACTGAAAATAGCATATGCATAAGTCTGTCTTGCTAAGAGTGCTTTGTGGTTCTTGCTTCACCCAGAAGAACAGGAGGCTTGAGATTATTTTTTTTTCCCTCTGCAAAACTTATACCTCATATCACAGCGATAAATAATAGTTGCTCACAGAAAGAGGGGAGAGGAAGCCTGTGTTAGGGCAAGTGGTTATAGATTTTGCTATATTTTGTCAAAGAAAAGGAGGTTAGGGTGAGCTGGGGTATTAGAATAGGACCTTTTAAATATATAAGTAAATAAAACCAAGAGGACATAGTGCCAGAGGGCTGGAAGACAGCTTCTGAGTCATCAAATCTCACCCCTGCTGTCACTGACAATTGTGCATCATACGATCCTATTCATGAATTTATTAGGCTTCCTCTCAAAACACCCCACTCAGACCAGAGGAGAACATCGATGTAAATAGATTATTCTGCTGTTGTCCAGATCAGCTAAAGCCTCATTGCAAAGTGGTGGGTGTTTGCAGTATGATCTTAGTTCATGTGAGTAAAGATCAAGTTACTGTGAATTTTTGAGGTCAGTAGTGTCAGGATTGGAATACATAGACCAGCCTTTGAGCTTTGCCATCCTCTCTTGGGTAATTTTGATTGACCCTTTCTATCAGTTTGCTGCAGAGAAGAAACTCAAATGCTCTATTTGAGTATTTCTGTTTGCCATGCAAGGTCTTAAAATACTTGTTAGGTGCCTGGTTTTAATAGGAACACACTTTGATATAGTAGGTCCTGACTGGAGTTAAAATTCAGAAGGTTGTTGGTTGGGGTTTTTTTAATGTTTAAGTTCACAAACTGTATCTCAGAGTGTCTGAGGGGTATAAGGATTTACTGAGCATGCTGGACAGATGTCTGAAGCAAACTTGGGTGAGAAAAGAGCAGCAGCTCTTTTGCAATGGTAAAGCTTCCCATCTTAATTCTGAGCAGGGAGGCTACTAGTCTCCTTCCCTGGCCATGAAGCTCCCTGTCTGTGCTTCAGTGCAAGCGATGCATCATCTGCCCCCAGAGGGTCTGATGATGGTGGGAAGATGGCTGGTGGTTTTTGCCTGGGTGACTGTTTATCCTTTTGGTAGCTGTTCACTTCAGGATGTCAGAAGGAAGGAAAGATGCAGAAGCTGTGAGGTTTCTCAGTCCTGAGAAGCAGTAGGGCAGGCAGATAGAACAGTTCCCATGCATAAAGTTGTAGAAAGGTTTGGGCTGGAAAGGACCTTTGAAGATGGTCTGGTCCACCTTGCTGCCATGGGCAGGGATGTCTTTTACTAGATCTGGCTGCTCAAAGACCCATCACAGCTGACTTTGAATGTTTCCGTTCAGGAGTACCTTGCCTCAAACTTGCTTTCATGATTGCCCAGAGCACCTGATACGTGTGGTGGCTGTCTTTTAAAGAATTGCCTGAGAATATCTTAAATGGCTGTCCATCCCTCCATATTTCCTGAGTTTAGGAGCTTTTTCTTCTTCCTATAAGGAAGTTTAGGTCATGAACAAAGCAATTTTTGCATAAGCATTTGGCAGCTGAAGGTAGTGAACAACCATGAGCAAGCAGGTTGTGGTGGCTTAAAGAGATAATTTGTGCCATCTGACCTGTTGCAGCTCTCCATTCCCCACTTCATTTGTAACTAAAAATAAATGAGTTGGACCCATCCTCTTTGGCATCTTAAAGCCCAGCTGCTGTAGAAGATGCTGCTAGCCTCTTCATGAGCAAGTAGAAGATAGAACTGATGATACTGAGAATTGCTTTTTCCCTTGCAGGTGGTAGTTACAGGCAGAGTTCCTTGCAGGGTACTCATTCAGAACATGAAATAAAAGATTCAGTTTTAGGAACCGCTTGATTTAATTCATGCATCCATTTTTTACTATTAATAATAAAAACTTCAGATATTTATATGCAGGAATATTTATTAGTAGGAATTTTACAGGACTTGAAAGGTACAAGCACAGAATTATTAATTAAAAGAATATATTGAAATACTTGGCAAAATATCACAAGAGTACATGAGCCACATCTTAGCAAGTAGAAAAGCAAAGGTTTTTGGGCTAGGAAAATGAAGGGAGCTCAAGGGCAAATCTATTGAGCTTATCTTACTGCAGCTCTACTCCTTTTCTTTCAGAAAATGTTGCTGTACAAAGTAATTCTAAAGGTCAGGCTGGTTTAGATGAGACTAATTGAATGAATTCTGAACCACGGCTCTTTCTCCAGAAACTCAGCTCTTGAAGGGAAGAAAATAAACAAACATATGCCTTGCATTCACGACTGGATTATTTCTATGCCATATTTATTTACAATTCTTATATTGATTTATATTAATTTCATGTAAAGGACAGAACTCTGAAATAAGAGGTCATGACTAGATCCTTTGCTGGTGTAAAAAATGTATAATGGCTACATTAGGGACAGCTGTATCAACAAACAGCAGGCTATAGCAGGCTGGCCTTGTTTTCTGAACAGTGTCAGTGGCTTTGCTCTCCTGTAAAATAATCTGCTAGATGTCATGGATCTTAGCATTGCATTTAACTTCCCATGGACAATGGCACTCAAGGGGATGATTCTAAGGATGCTGGTTCAGGTTATCATCACTGCTAGTGGGAAGTATGCAGCTAAATGTTTGCAAGCCATGCTGAGGGTTTTACCCTGGAAATCGTGTTACAAAATCCTCAGTAGCTGAGGTAAGCAATAGCAACATTCTAGTTTCTTGAGCTTTGTGTACAGATGGGGACACACCTGTGTTTCCAAGGATTCACATGCAAAAAAAAAAAATAAACCCAAAAAACATAAGGCAAAGCTGGTCAATTTACTGCTCTGCTTTACAAAGAATACCTAAAGAATTTTAAAGCTCTTTTTCCTTACTAATAACAGTTATTAATCATAGTTTTAGTTTGACATCTCTGTCAAAGGTAGGCAGGAGTCTGGGAGAAGCATGGCAAATGTCAGTTGTCTGAAACAGTGTCATGACTGCTTTACAGGTCAGGATTCCTTACAGCAAAAGGAAACAGCAGGACTTGTGATAGAATGCCTTGCTTACTTATGCCTTCTGTCTTTAAAAGGCATATCCCACAATATATATATCTGAAACAATGTAGCACTGGTTTTAAATGTTTTTGGAGACTCCTTGGAAGTATTTTTTCTGACAGCTCATCCCCAGTGGGCACATTGTTAGGATTCCCCCATCCAATTTCAAGTTCCCTTTGGGTTGACTCTGGTTGGGATTTTTGGTTGTGTGTTGGCATTCTGGCTTTAGCAGTGGCCAGTGGATGCTGGGAGGCAGCCCACTTAATTTTGCAGTTATGCTGAGAGCAATCAAAAGGGATGATTCGGTGGTCTTGTGGTTTGTAAGTACCTCAGGGGTTTGAAGCCTGGCAATCAGTTTCCCTGCAGAGCAGCCCCATTCCTTGGTGACTTCAGGCAAGTCCCTTAGTCTTTGCTTTGCCTAATGGTGCTGCCTTGCCTAACCTGTTGCCCACTGTGTGCCACCTCCTCCTTCTCCTTCCTTACCCCCCACCCACAAACTGTTTGGCAACTTTGAAGCAGCTCAGTCGTCACACTCGCTTGGGTGAGATCACCAAAGTAGGGAAAGTAGGGGTTTCCGTAAGTCCTTGCTGGATCAGGTGAACTCCCTCAAATCCTGGGATTACTTCCTCTGTACTGCTTTGCACTTTGGTCCTAATCACATTTCCAGCTGCTTGTATAATATGAATAACTTTCTGCCTGTACATTAAAACCACAGAACACACCAGAGTACTACCAAGGTGCTGTCTGAAAGAGAAACTGTTGCAGATTGATTTTATAAGTGTGCTGGAGATTTATTTTTAGGATGGTTTTGGGTTTAGAGATCTTTCTCAATGGATTCTGCAGTCTCTCCAGCAACCTCAGAGCAGCCCTAGCGAATGGTAGTGTAGAGGGTGGGAGAAGAAAGAGAAGAAAGAACATGGGTTCTGGCAAGGAAATAGAGTTAAGAGTGTGTGTGGATAGCATTCAAAAATACAAGTAATGAGGAGGCTCCCTGAGTCACTGTTAGCTGAGAACTGCATAAAGCTAAAGTTTCTGGAGGTAAAGGAAAACAAAAGGCTAAAACTAAACAGGCAACTGAAAAAAACCCACCCCAAAGCCCCGAGGACAGCAGGAAAATGAAGGATGGGAGCTGTGTGCTCTTGCTATTCAAAGATAGCCAGTCGTGTCTTTAGAAATTTGAGCTACAGTTGAGCTTCGAAGGATGAACCGTGACAAGTAGATTGTTATTGTTGAAAATGTCAACGCATTGAATAACTGACCTTAATATCCCTTCAACAATTAAACGATGAACTTCATGTTATGAAAGACTGTTTTTACTGCTGACAATTAAAAGCCAGTGCAATAGCCATTGAAAAACCCAGTGCTTCCTCGCCAAGTACTTTAAAACAGACCATGACTATTGACTTCTGCTGCAAACACTCTGCACATACCTGTAGTGTTGTTATGGCAGCAGTTCCCATTCAACTTGAAGACAAAACATCACTTCTAATAAGTGTTTTTCCTTACTCTAAATTAAGGAGGAGTGTGATTGGTCATGAGCCACCCAAGAGATGGGATATGGCATTGCTTCATTTCATACGATCGTTGTGCTGCTTGCTTTTTTTTCCTTTTCTTTAAAATTTTTGAGGGGGAGAGGGGAAGGTCATGCTTTATTAATGGAGTAGCATTCTTCTGATGTGCCAAAAGTGCTTGAAAGGCCTGTGTCTCTCAACCTTGTTATGGAAAAGAGGAATACTGTTGCTTTGGATCTCTTTATTAAGAGGGTTACTTAAACCTCGGGAGAGCAGACTTGCATCCCTTTTCATTCTTTCAAGAGAAGCTTAGTTTTGTTTTCCTTGCTCTCCTGCTTTCCACAACAAACTGCAGACTTTTAATTCAGCAGCTTCTTTCAGAACAAGAAACAATAGTATTACAGTTTTTCCTCAATATTGGTGCCAGCAAAAAGCAAGAATAGAGTATGTTGGGACAGCAGGTGGCAGGTTGGCACCACGGGCGAGTGCTGTGTATTGGAAACAAACATCTGAAAACCTCAGTTTGTCCCAATGTAGATAAAATGAGAGATCACATCCTGCCCTGGTTATCTTCCAGAAACACACAGTGTATAGCTCCTCCAAATGCAAGGGATTTTTACGTCATTCTTGCATGTCACCTTTCCTGCTAAGACTTCTAAGTGTTTTGGCTTTAGCTTTCTTTATTTTGGTGACTTCTGGTTTTGCCTTCTTTCCTGAGAACTGCTATTGCTTTGTCTTCCCCATTCATATTCTTTTTCCTTTCTTTTTTGCTGCATGGAGACTCTGCTGTACAAGTGTAAGTATTTTTTTAGCTCTGCTGTTTCTGGCCTACTTGTTTACGTTTCTGTGCTCCATTTGCCTGTGTGCTGCCTTGTGAGTCTCCTGGGAGAGTGCCATCCATCTGCACCTGCAAATGAAACAGGCAGCGGTTCAGGGATGAGGTTGGGTTTTACAAGAAGGTTCAGCCAGCGTAGCTTCTGAATTTATAGCACCCTTTGGCTTTAAGACCAGGCCAAAGCAGAGTGCTGGTGTCAGAGGTGTAAGCACAAACGTTCCTACTCAGAAAGAAAACCTATTGGCTTGGTTTGATACTTGAGCATCATCCAGCTTAATGAAAGAATAGCTTAAAAGTGGGCATAAGCTAGGGCTTGCTTGCCACCTGGGTGGAAAAGGTGTCAGGGGTTATCTTGGTTCAGTCAGTTGTGTTTTCTTTGTCTAGTTGAATCACCTGGAGCTTTCTGGCTGCTGCTCTTCCCTTTTTGT
This sequence comes from Gallinula chloropus, assembly GCF_964237585.1. Classification (NCBI taxonomy): domain Eukaryota; kingdom Metazoa; phylum Chordata; class Aves; order Gruiformes; family Rallidae; genus Gallinula; species Gallinula chloropus. Next base: position 64,661,064 of record NC_140086.1, read on the forward strand.
GCCGTCGCCCCGAATGCGTTCCCAAAGCTGAAAAGCCCCTTACGTTGTTCTGCAGGAAGGAGAGTTGGGGTGAGACTGGTTGGGGAGATGAATTTCAAGACAGGGGGAGAAGTTCAGAAGTTTGTTGAAAATCTCTTGGAAATGACGTGACGGGATGGTCAGAGTGCATCCCTGTATCTAATGGAAATATAAATTACTTCAGAGGAGGAGGAAAACATGGAAATTAGCATATCCCTCAGCGCTGAACGTGATTTCAATTATCAGTATAACTAAGGAACGTAGGTTAGCTGAGACCCTGTTGCTAAAGGCACATGTTGTTTTCTAGCCCTCAAAACAAACTGATTTGTTTGGTGGTTTTAATTCCCAGGATGCTAGTGTGGATCTTACGCAGTTGGTAATACGATTTAAGAAAACTCAAGAGAGCTCAGATAGTTCTGTGAGGAAAGGAGGAATCTGGAAAAGCGATCATGGAAAGAGATCCTGGGAGTTTAAAGATAGCTTGGACACATGAGAGTGTCAAATTCTAAATAAGCCCATATTTGGGAGCATGGTGGAGATTTGCTGGCTCCCATCTACTACAGAGGGGTACGATTGTGGAGCCATCGCCAGAGATCTCAGTGGCATAGGTGCACACAGACTTCCAGAAGATGCATCCAGGGACACAGTTTGTCATCTTATCTGTTCAGCCAGGCAGCCTGCAGCGTGTCATGGAAAAGTCAGGCAAAACAAGGAAGAAGTTCAGGAGGTGGTCTGCTAGAATGGGAAGTCCCTGGAAGATGTGGAAGAAGTGAAGAAGGGGAGGTTGATGCTAGCAGCTATTCCCTTGTAAAGGCCATGAGTGAAAGGTGGCAAGACAGCCATGTTGTGTGTGCATGGCCAGAGGTGGTGGGAAGACAGAAAGCACGAATCCACCAAACCTGAACTGGTTCTGTGAGCTATGGGAAATGGGGCTTGGGCTGGGGAGAGGCAGAGATCTTTCCCTGGGAGTTAGATATCTCCTGTGGTAACGACATGTGCTCTGCTGCTGTAGCATACTGCACAGTGCCTGAGATTTTAAGCTGAGATTAAGTCTAATATTTTGTAAAAAGAGCACGCTGGCCTACTTAAATTAATGCTTTGACCCATTTTGCTCTGCGTGTGATCTAGAAGGTTCGCTTGGCAAGAAGCCTTTCATCTGTGCGCTTCCTAAACAGGCTAGAAGACAGAAGGTTTTCAAATAAAAATGTATGTGTAGCTGTTGTTCATGCTGTTAAAGCAAATGGGAAGCATCTCTATCCCTCTGCCTTTATCCCCAGCAACCAAGCTGCTGATGGATCACGCCAAGCTGACGGTTAGTTACAGCAGCGATACAGAGACTGGCTTATGGTCATCAGCACAAGCTTGGCAGGGTCATCTGGGGGCATTTTCTTGTCTGGGAAGGAAGATGAAATCATTCTGTTCCTGGCTGTATTTTGAAGCATTTAAGTCCCAGCACAGGAACTGCACAACTTGCCCCGTGCTGTTTGGCATTGGTGCCCTGGGCTGATGCAGCTCTCGGCTTGTCTGTGTTCATCCAGGGGAACTCTGAACACTGGACCTGAAGATGCCAAGCGATTGGAGCATCCCATCAGCCTTGTTTTCTGTCCTCCTTTCTAATCTTCTTTTAGAGCATGAGTTGTTGCTTTGTCCTACTAGATGTAATTTCCAGTCACTTCAGCAAAAAACAGTGGCAAGCAGACCAAAATGGATCCAAATATATATATGAATTAAGAAGAGGAACAGTTGACAGCTGGAAATAAAACCAGAGGACTAGTAATAGTGACCCCTAATTGCTGTCCCCCAAAGGCTGAGCTGCTTCAACTCTTCCTTACATGAGGTGTGGATGCCTTCAGTTGTTTCAGGTTTGGGTGATGGATTGGCAGCTGTCACAGTGTGCGGTTCAGAGGCTGCCCAGCTACCAATTGTGTAATACACTGCAATTTTGGTTGAAGGAGTTCAGCACCTCTCCAACCACTTGCCATCAAATCCATTGCATTTAATTTATCGGTAACTCTGAAAGTAATGTCTGACCTTTTGATGCCACAAACATTTTGCCTGCTCATTAGTTTCAGGGTAAGCCTGCTCAGGTGGCAAACTATTTCCTGGCTGGTCTTGAGACTATTATGTGGCTTACTGATGCTTGTCAAATGTGGAAGTGGAAACCTGCAACAGCTGAAGGTATCTTTTTCCCCCAATAATGTGCACAGCAATAAACCCAGAGCGCTGTTGCCCAGACCATGCTATCACTGCCCGCTCTGTAGCCTGCAAGTCCTTTCCTGGTCTTGAGAAGATGGGTAATAACTTTCCTGTTATGAAAATTTGTCATAACCCTGAGCATGTGCATAGTGACATAATAATCCTCCTGAATTTGGATGGGAATGTGAATTCAGTACATGTAAGTCTGTGTACTGAACTTTTCATACATAAAAACTAGCAAATGTTTACTTAAACAATGCATGATTTGTCTGAAATGTCAGTGCCAACTATGTCTTTTCTGGCTGATATAAAACTGATACGACTAAACTTGACTAACAGTTCTGTTAATGAGTTGTGAGCTGTAATAGCTTCCTGACTGACACTCCAGATTTGAAGCCACTAGGCTTCAAGGCTAGCAAGTAAATGGAAGCATGTGGATGTCACTAAAGCCAGCATGTATGACTCTACCACAAAAGGAGCCCATCTTTGCAGAACCCAAGTCATTTTAAGTTAACTCTTCTGTAAAACTGCAGGCCAGCTTTCTGTTCAGTAGTCGTACAACGCTGAGCTGTGTTAAGAGGTTTGGAATGGGCGATGCTCAACTGTGCCTTTCCATGCCAACTCTCAGGAAAGTTCAGGCAAGAAAATAAAGGCAACTTTATTCCATAAATAACAAGTTCGGGTCTTCGGTCAGGGTGTTTGTGCTCTTAAGGCAACATACTCCTTTTTTCTGGGAGTCTGAAGATGAGAATAGTAATAGCACATAACTGTGTGAATCTGCATTGTATGTATGCCAAGGTAACTTTCCACCTATTCTCAGGTTATCTAAAATCCAGGGAAGGCATGTGTGTGCTGGAGATGTCACTAACACTGACACAGTATTTTTGCTTTCTGAAGATGGCTGTGTGCTCTGAGACTACCTTTTCCAAGGGAAGCTTGGTGAGCTGTCTGGTAGTGTCCAGAGGCATAGGTACCTGAATTTTAAGCATTTCCAGTAGCGTGTCTCTAACAAATGAATTGAGGAAGTGTATTTTCTGTCAAAAATAAAAGCCAGAACAAGGGGGAGGCTATGCCTGGTATTGTCATTAACTCTGCAGTACTGGATGCAGTAATTAAGTTTTCTGAGCCTTGTGATCTCAAATCCAGAAGTGAGGTTTTAATAGGTCCCTTGCTTCACAATTTGGGATAAATGAGTTAATACTTGGACAATTCAAATAATCATCCTGTGTGCAGCCTCTGGTTTTAATGGGAAGAATAAGATACCTCCCTGGTTCTGCTCAAAGTCAGCTGGACAAAATGTCGATTTAGAGGAAGTTCTGAATGAGTAGGGGATGAAAAATCCCCATTCCCGTCTGTTACTAAACCCAATCAGATCTTGAAATGATACAGAGGTTTGAAGAACCAGTTTGTTGGATTTGAAAGGAAAAGGTGTTTTGTCGCTTCTTCTGTCTGCTGAAGTGATTTCTGATTTGTTTTGTGTTGATAGATGACTCCTAAATCGAAAAGGAAAAGCATCCACAGTAGAATGCTCCGGCCGGTGTCCAGAGCTTTTGGTAAGTGAGAATTTCTCAAAACCTTCTTTCTTTCTTTGCTCACCTGAGATTCTTCTAGGTAATTGTTGACTGAAGTGCACAGGTGACCCTCCTTCCCTCCCTCTGGACTGCATTTGAGGCCCACACTGGTTGCCTTGGTTTGTGACTCGGCTGGTGTGTTTGGTAGTAAATATTTGCTGGGGGTGCTTTGTCTGCTGACAAACGCGGTGTGGCTGAGTTCTCTAGACGTGTTCTTAATTATTTACAACAGAAGGGAGGAATGGCATTGTCTTTTGTTTCAAAGAGCATGTTAAGTCTAATTAGAAAGTTTTGATTTCTCTTAGAAATGGAATTTGATCTAGATAAAGCACTGGAAGAAGTACCTATCCATATAGAAGACCCACCATTTCCTTCCAGCAGGCCGGACAAACGAACTTCTGGATTCATTTCAGAGCTGCCATCAGAGGAAGGGAGAAAACTGGAACACTTCACAAAATTAAGGCCCAAAAGGAATAAAAAGCAGCAGCCCAGCCAAGCAGCAGTGAGTCTACATTTAAAGTATTGCTGGCAATGTCATCTGTTAATTGCTTTTTGCAATGAGTCAGGTCTTGCAGTATAATGAAGACAACTGCTAAAGTTTTAAAAGCCATAAGGAACTGCTTCATTTTTCTTTTGGTATTCACGTCTTCTGGTGTGCAATCCCTGTTACAAGCTTTTTGTCTTGTTTGACACAGCCTAAACCCAGGATATGTTTTATCCTTTTCTAATTTGCTTTTGTTTTTTCATGGAAGGAGTTTCTGGAGATACTCGGAGCTTTCACAGGAAATGCACAAAATATCATGAGACTTTTCAATTATATTACAAGGGTTTGTTAAGTCTTAATCCTTTTTTCTGCCTGCATTACAATGTGGTAACTTGGCATGAATTCTTATTTCTATCAGCCCGCAGAGGAGCTACTCTGTGACACCCAGCTTCCCACAGCTCCTTAGCTAAAGATGGTGTCTGGGCCAGCAAATCTGCATAGTCACAGATCTGCTTTTCATGCTGGAGCTTGCCTTAGAGAGAAGCAAAACAGAAGAGCACTGTCTGTCTACGGAAGGCATTGGTGTGAACCCAAGTATATGTGTGTGGGGTTCCCACAGTTCCATTTCCTTGGCATACCACATCAATACAGATTTATTTCTGTGATGGTATGTCCTCAGGGTATGTAAGGACAGATCTGGAGGAGTTACAGAGCTATCTCAGGGCAGCAGAGTACAGCCAAGATGATAAGTAACGCTTACCAAGGGGCAGCCATTACCTCTCTGAGGTGTGCCACCTAGTAACAAATGACTGTGTCCTCTTCTGCTCCTTGAGGATTGAGGATCATCAGCAGAGAGGACACTTGAAAATTTCCCTAATGCTGGGAAAGATCATACTAGGCAGTAGGGTGCTTTTCACACCACTTGGAAATGGAGAAGCCTTCAAGCAAAGGGAGTACTCAAGCCAGCTTTCTGTTCCTTTGCACTTCACAGGGAAGGACAGAGGTAGCAGGAGGAGGGAGTGGTCTCTGAGTTGTAGTGAGAACACATCTGTGTTTACTTCTTCCAGTTCGGCAGAACGCATGTGTTTTCACAGTTGCTAAACTTGCCCCCCTTCCAAATTTACTCAGCACATCCTGCGCTATCTGCAGATGGGTGGGGAAGGATTTGGGACACGGAAGGGCAAGGGATCTGGTACTGGGCATGGAACTAGGACACAAAATACCTTGCTCAGCAGAAACAACAAGCTTACTTCCTGCAGAGAAGTGTTACTTCCCGAGATGGTGGGATGTCCATCCATATTGAAATGATTAGGAAATTGGGGGTTATTTAGTCGCAGAAATTGAAAAGAGCTTTTTCATTTAAACTCATTTGTCCCTTGCTTGGTTTTATACATCATTTTTTCCTTACTAGTTCTGACCTCGTAACAAGCCTAAACAAATTTTTGAAAGGCTTAAGATGTTGACTCTGATGCTTCCAAAAATGAAGCAGCCAAATTCTGAAGGGCAGTCTAGAGCAGACTGCAGCATTGTTTTGCAGCATTTCTTTGCTGCTGGTTTTGCACTTTGAGAACACTGAAAATAGTGGTTAGGAAAAGCACTTGAAATGTGAGAGGCAAAATCTTGACCTTTTCTACCACTTAAGGCTCTTGGGTTGTTTGCTGTTCCCATTATTTCCATTTAGTAATTTAAGGGGTCTCAGGTGATCATAGCTGCACTTTTTTTTCCTGGAAAACAGATTTATTCTTTTTAAGATGAAAAATAGGTTAAAAGGTGAGAAAAATTAAGGGGGAGGAAGGAGAGACATAATTTTTTAACTTCGGGTGGTGTGTGAGCAGAAACCTTCGGTACCACCCACAATGAAACAGTTGCCATTCAGTTTTTGTGAGATCTTAACCTCATGAGTTCTTCCATCATGTGTGAAGATCCAGTACAGCAGAGATGAATCTCTAATGTAGGAAAGAGCTTGGGATTCACCTTACTTAGTTCTGCTTCCAAGACATTTTTTCCTTAATAAAGAAATACAGAAGACTCCCTTTCAAAATTAAGCTTAAAAAGAAATTTTGAAAAATAAAAGCTCTTAACTTTTTTTAGTTTATTTTTTTTAGCATTAGGAGTGTAAAACATGACATAAACCAGAGCCCATTTTTTAACGTTAACACTGATCGCTAAAAGACATTGCAATAAACATCTATAAGAAAATCCTGTGCTTTGAGTACCTTACAAATCCCTCAAAATTTGTGTACATCTTCAGTACGTTTTTAGGAACTTGCTGCTTTTTCAGATGCAAATGGTTTCCCTTTTTTTGAGGTAGATGATTTTTTGCTGTAGATGATTGGATCCTCGTGCTCCTTCCCCTTCCCTTTGGTACTTGTGTGTTTGTTCCTACCATCTGGAGGGCTCCAGTATCGATACTAAATGGATTCCCATTTCTCTTGAAATGCACCAGCTGATTTCAGTTGACACTTTCAGTTGAGATGTCAGCCTCAACTGGTTTTTGACTGAGAAGGTCAATACTTACACAGGGACAGCCAGCACTGGTGTGACCAACCCAGGCACTGGTATATGCATTACTGCCTCGTGTCACACGTTCTAGCTGTGCAAAGGTCTCTGCAGAATACCCCAAGGGTGGCAGAGTCAGAAGTCTGAGAAGTCATTGTGCTGCTTAGAAGAAAACTAATTCCTTTTTTGTAGAAAATGTGCAGTTTGACTGGTAACAAAGCAGGTGGGCTCTTTTCAGATCACCATTACATTGCTACAGCAGGTAGTGGTAAAATATTAACTGTTATCTTTGATAACAAAGCAAACACTAGGCTTCTAATAAAGTGCAGCTATGGAAAGTAAAGACATATGGATATCAACGTACTCCTGTCAAAGCCTTGGTTCACATGTAATCTGTTGTCCTGGCTTAATGAGGCTGAGTTTGATTTAGCAGCAGCTTTTAAAAGTATTTCTTCTTCTTTCTAGAGGCATAAAAAAGAGTGCATATTCCAGCTGAAAAGGGAAGCTGGGATTATTCTCAGTTATCATGACAGTGAGGCGATTCCTCAATTTAGCTTGCTTTAGAAACCCTGCTATTTTGTGACAGACCTGGCAGTTAGAACTACCAACACACAACTGGGTTGGGTCTTGCAGAGTCCTCTGTAGTCACCTAGAAGGTTTCCATATGGCATTTAAATGGAAAGAAGTCTCTGTACTCCTAATAGAGCCTTTCCGCATCAAAGCCTCGTACAGGAGCCAGACTAGATGAGAAATCCTCCCAGGAGACAGCATGTTTCATCCTCAGGAGGCTGCAGAGTCACCAGCTGATCTTCACAGGGCCTTTGTGGTTTGCAGGTATTACTAAGTCAGCCTGGTTCAGATGCCTCCAGTTGCCTACATTCAAATCATGGGCGTTGAAGCCAAAGGAAGGGAGCAGGTTTCCTGTTTTCAGATGCTCGGCAAAGAAATCTGTGTTCGGTTCCTAAAGTGAAACACCTGTTCCTGCATTTAGAGTCTCTGCTTTTGGAAGTGCTGGACTGAATGAATTGTAAAGGGCTCTGGAGCTCTCCTTCTAAATTTTTAATTCCAAAAATCCAGAACATAGTTTTTTCTCTGAACAGGGAAAGAGCTAGCTGATGGAAATACTCTCTCTTCAAGTCACCACCTGATCAAGATTTAATTTTTTCTTAACTGTTTGGGTTTTTTTTTTTCCCTTTTGTGACTGAACTAGTGCTCTATCCTCACCAGCCCCAAGCCATTTGATTCCTGACCTCATGCACTGCAGAATCCAATTTGTCACTGTGTGTTTTGGGTTATTTTGCATTTGATGAAATGGGTCAACTGGCCTGACCAAAGGGGGAAGTCCAGTGGTGATTCTATTGTCAGCACTGAAGTTTGGTTGGCATGCACAATTTTTATGATGCCTTAACTCTCACTTACTATTATCCTTAAAACAAATATGCTTAAATTATTATATACCAGAGAGAGTTTTTTTCTTCTGCCAGGTGTCTGCCGGAGTGCCTCCAGAAGGGGATCAGAATGGCCTCATGGGGAGAGTGGATGAAGGTGTGGATGAATTTTTCACTAAGAAAGTGACAAAAATGGATGCAAAGTAAGTTCAAATTTAATTTTTAAAACTACTAAATTATTTTTTTAAAAAAATCAGTACCGAGAGCTGGGCAAGTAGCACTTCTGACAACAGGGTTGCTGTTGTCAGAATCAGAAAATACCTTAGTGGTTCAAGGCATTGTGAATTCAATTACTCTCCCTTAAAAATTACTACTTTGAAATAAATTGCTTTAATACACCTTATGAAGGGGATTATTGGCTAGTGTCTATTTTTTATAATTCAGTTGACTTCATTTTACCCTTCAGTGGAGCTCATTAGAACTCAAGCAGTGCTGTGTAGTGGTTGAGGCTCTCCTCTCCAGTGCTAGTAGTACACACGCGGGTCACTGTCTGATAAGGACGGCTGTTGAGCACAGTGTTTTGGTAGATGACAGTAGATTTATGTTGGTTTAGAAATACATTAGAGATGTGTTGGGTCAATTTGTAGTATTCCAGGTTTAGACAATACATTCATCTGAAAGATAGGTCTCCTTCAGCTTTGTATAAGGGGTATACACCGTACACAGTTGCTCTGTAGCTGGTTGTGTATTTACAGAACCATGCCTTTAGATGTTCTTGCATTCATGCACGTTCATGCACGTACACAGGGAGATACACACATACACCTCGATTCTTACATAAAATAGAAGGGTAGCACGCTCTGGAAACAAAGCAGAGTGAAATTGCATGTGCGTAGACAGCTTGGGCAGAGCTCCTCTGAAGCAACAACTCATTGGTGTTGGAAACAGCCGGGTGCTCAGTGCAGATGAAATGGTTGCCTCTCTCCGTTACACCATGAACAAGGCCAGCAAAGGAATCCTCAAGTCTGTATGATCAATGTTAATTGTACAGCTTTTAATTTGGAGACAGCAGCTAATGACTGGGCCTAGGGTAACGTATGGATCATACAGAAGATTGACTTTGCCCAGGAGAAGTCATTAGTTACTGTTTAAAAGACAGAGAGGAGAGGAGGGGAAGAGTTTAAAATGTCTGTGTCTTGTATTAGGAGACCGTCAACTAAAAGTTCCGACGGCGGCGAGCCCGGTGAAGCAGGTGATGAGAAGAAGAAAAGGGACTCAAGGAAGAGTGGCTTCCTTAACTTAATCAAATCAAGAGGCTCCAAGTCTGAACGTCCCCAGACTGTGATGGTGGCAGAGGAACCCTCCTCACCCAAGGTTGCTGCAAAAAGTCCTGCTGTGGATGCGAGCAAGAAGGAGGCAAAGCCTGCGGAGCAGAACGGTGGTACAGAGCGATCTGAGGAATTGAAGACACCAGACTCTCTGGAGGAGGCACAGCCCGATGATGCTGCAAAAGCTGAAAGGGGTGACAGCAAAGGAAGCCCCCAAGGAGGACGGAGGTACGGTGTGCAGGTGATGGGCAGCGGACTTCTCGCAGAAATGAAGGCCAAGCAGGAGAAGAGAGCCGCCTCTGCTCAGAAGGTGAAGGCAATTTGATTTCTCTTGAGCTGTTTTAAAAATGGGCAAGAGCTGTGTGTCTTCAGGGGAGGTCAGTTGGGTGTACAAGGCTTGGTGGCTGGGGCTTAACACATCAGTCCTGCTTTCCAGCAGGGATTATAGTGGAATGTGCTATGCAAGTACCCTGTCCAAGGACTAGGCTGCATGTGTGGGGGAGGAAATGCACTCTTAAGACTGTACCTTCTCTCTTGTGGAAGAGGTGACTCCAGCTCTTGCTCTTGATGTCAGGTCATCACAACCATGAAATAATTACAAAAGCCAATAATTACTTGCATGTACTACAGAGTAATTTTGGGGTGGTTACTGAGCATGGTTTGGATGTCTCCACTCGGTATCGTGTGTGGTTTGTTCATGTGTAATGGAAGCGTGCTTTACAAAAAGTAAAGCTAGGACAGACTTCTTACAGTGTGCCCCCTGCACATCAGTGCCTTGGGTGTCTGGCAGAGTTAACTACAGTAGTAACTATCTATTCTCTTCTGATGGTTATGTGGAAAGGTGGAGAGATGTACCGTATTTGAAATTATATCTCCCATCCAGAGCAGTAAATCTGGCTTCCAGGCACTGTTTACAGCTATTCAGCTTTATGCTTTTCTTGTTGCAGTTTTTTATTTTTATGCCCCTTTATACTGCTCATAATTATTTTTGTGTCTTTGATTTCTGTATTCCAAATATTAACACCCAAAGATAATGGGTATACGTTAAAGAAAAAAAAAAAATCCCAATTATCTGTCCGGATTCCCTCCACTCTCTAATTTTCCTCTCTGTGAAGTGCTGATGCTGGGCAGGAACTCTGCTTCACTTAGCAAACCTGTGAGGTGGAATATCTTTGTGTTGTTCCAGAACATTTTGTGCCAACCTATTTTGCCTGATGCCCATTTCCCATTGAACTTCACCATTATCATCTCCTCCTTCCTCCCTGCTGCAGTTGGCATATTCTAAAATTACCAGAGGATCAGCCTTCTTTCACTCCTCATTTCCTCTTTAATTGCAGAGCGCTGGGGTGCTGTCCATTCCCCAGCTTTATTCCCCATGATTTGGAAGGTGTTACCTCACACCAAAGCTCACCTTCAAGCTTTGCTGTGTTTCCCTTCCTTAATGCATTGCAGAATTGTCTCGCTGTGACTGAGTGTGGCACCCAAAGTCCAGTTTTAACTTTCTTTGTAGCACTTGCCGTGATGTTTGAACCATTCCTGCAGGCACTGGGACCTCAGAATAAGCAGACTCAAACTAACACAGTTGTCTATGGCTCCTTAAAGGGATCCTCAAGAGAAAAGTTACTTTTTTCTAAAGAAATGGCCAATTCCCACCTTTCTCACTGGTGCCCAGTACTGCCCATTGAATAGTCTCATTGATTTCTAAAACACCCCAAGTTTTCAAGTAAAATGCCATATGATTTTTAATAAGACTGTTACACTCTGTCTGTAACTTAAATACCAAGCTACTCCAGGTTCTATCAATTCTTACAACTGTGTAAGAATTGTGTGTGCTTGGTCTTATTCCAGTGCTTAACACTGAGTCAGCTAAAGTTGGTCAGATCTGGAATGAAGTGGATAAGAGAGAATATTAGCAAGTGTAATTTTTTTTAAGCAGGGAGAGTAGAAGTCCTCAGATTGATGAGCTTTTGTAGCATTGATTGCATGCTTGAATTTTATCTGTCAAAAAGAGAAGCCATTGCCTTTTCCTAGCATTTTTTTCCTATCTTTTGCCTTTTTTTTGTGGGTTGGAAAGGTTACTCCTCTTCTTTCAGGCTTAATTTTCAAGAAAACAGTGTTATTGTTTAAAATCTTTTTGGTATGTTTCATAAAAATTGGTATTTATGGAATGCAAAAGTATCTGGTTTGTGGTTGGCTTGTTTGGGAGGGGTTTTTTTTAAGAAGGACAAGAAGAGGGAATTGAAATAGGAATCTCTGCACAGCAGGGCACCAAGTTATCCATTCTTAACGTTGCCCAGACCACACAAAATTGAACTGCTGTTCAAAAGGATTTTTCACATACTTCATCCTAGATTGCATTGGCAAATAATTTCAGTTTGCACCTTTATGCCTGCTACTCACTTGGGTGAAAATCATACAGTACCCTGATGGTTGAGGTTCAGAAGATGGCAACCCGCTCCTGTTACAGCGTGTAGGATGGATATCAACTTCCTTAACGGCTTGAAATTTATCAGAATTCCAGAATGATAGAAAACTGTATTTTCCTTTAAGGTACAGATGGCTGCTTATATTCTGAGCTGGTTTACATGCAAACAAAGCCAGAAGGAATTTACTATTTCATTCATAACCTACCGCAGTCGTGTTACAGATACAAGTGGTGAGCAGGTGCACAGTAGATGGAAAGATGGTAAATGCTTTCTTGTTTTCTTTTGCTTAGAACACAACTTGCGAGTTGGCATTAATGGCAGGGAGGAGTATTTTCAGCTTAGTGGCATCTCTGGGCGTGCATAAAAAGATCTTTCAGCTCCATCTAGTGCTTACACCGTGAATTTTTAGATACCTCAAGCGAGACAGGAGCAGACCGAGGTCATCTGTAACCTGTTATTGACTCTCAGTGGCACCTGACTTTTCAGTATTTCTCAACCTTGCATGAATTCCTGTTGAAAGTAGAGCCTGGCCATTTTTTATCTGCTTGATGAATTTGCTTGCATTTACCTGATAGGATTGACAGCTTTGTGTAAATTTTTGCAGCAGTTTCACAGAGACGTTTCACAGAATCACAAGGTTGTAAAACATTGAGTCCAACCGTTCCTGTCCTATGCTAAACCACATCCCTAAGTACCTCACCTACCCTTTTTTTAAACACATCCAGGGATGGTGACTCACCCACCTCCCTGGGCAGCCTGTTCCAGGCCCTCACAACTCTTGCAGTAAAAATTCTTTCCTAACATCCAATCTGACCCTGCCCTGGCACAGCTTTGTGCCATTTCCCCTTGTCCTATCTCCTGTCACCTGGCTGAAGAGACCATCACCCACCTCTCTACAACCTCCCTTCAGGTAGCTGTAGGCAGTGATAAGGTCTCCCCTCAGCCTTCTCTTCTCCAGGCTAAACATCCCCAGTTGTTTAGTGTTGTCTTGGGACTGTTAGCAGCTTGTAACATGCATGTAGTAGGTAACCAAATGTGTGAGCATCCTAATTGCATTTTTAAGTGCTACACTAGCTAATGCTAGCTCTGGCTCCTGTGCTTGTCTCTGAACATGGTCATATTTCCCTGGTAGCCCTATAACTGGGGCAAGAGGAATAATGAAATTAACTTTCATATTGTGGTACAACTCAAAAGTCATTTACTGTACCTGTGTTATGCATGTATCTTCAACACAGGAAAATTAGCATTTGAGTGGAAGTTCATGAGAATTCACATTCCATGAAGAAATTATTGGTAAAATCAGTTCTCAAAATTCATTGTTTTTTTATTCCAAGCTCTGGAAGAAAAATCTAGTAAGTGGGGAGTGGTATTCCCTTTAAGTAAGTAGCCAAGACAGTCTTACAAAGACACATGTGGCTTTTGTAGGCTGAGAAAAGAGAATTTAGCCAAAATACCAATGACAATCAGGAAACGGGGATAAAACCTGAGATTTCACCCAGTAGTGCAGAGCCCAATGTTCCCCTAGCTTTGGAGGATACTTTGTTTTGACCATATGGGCACCATAGCTTACCATTCTGGCCCCACAAGTCATGGCATTTCTAGAGTGCTTCTGACCAGAAGACATTGTGTTTTGGCTTGTGTGTTGTTTTTAACATACAGATGATTTTATACTTAAACCCTGTAGAAATAACATCCTTTGGAGTGTGGATAGTTACATCTGTATCAGGGTAGTTTTACAGGACAGGAAGATTAATGGTGATTCTAGTAGCACATTTATACTTACTGGAAAGGTCAGGAGGCCCTGGAGGTCTTTTATAGAGGAATGGCAGGCACCAGCACCTCCATCCTTTTCTTTGTTGTGTTAGAGAAAGGCTTTGTTTTAGGAACTATGAGACTACATGAGCAAGATGAAGGTATCATTAAATATCTAAGGCCAATCACAGTGTTTTCTGCATCACTCCCTGAAATCTGCTCCTCACAAAATGCCTGCATTGAAATGCCACCACGGGGGAAAGACACGTAGCCAACAAGGGTGTTCAGAGATCACTCCTTTACATTTAAAATACTATTTTTGCTCTAAATCAGTCACTTTTTCTATTAGCATGTGCTTCTGTTCCTTGTAACTTTTCTCTCCCTCCCTACATTCCCTGCTGTCTGGCTTCTACGTGTGTGCTGTACCTACAAGCCTTAGACTGTAAGCTGCAAAGGGCAGTGGCTGTGTTTGGTGTGTGCTGCGTGGCACGGGGTGGATGGTCAGATCCCAGCAGGAGCCACGCAGAGCTGGTGTTGGAGAGGTAGTAGCAGTATCCTGAACATGTCAGCATGACTTAGGTGAGGGTATGTAACCACATGCAACCACCAGCACAAGACATTTGCCACACTGACTGTCCTGAAGTACCAAATCAAGACTGGAGCTGCCTGCACAAATCTATCCTCACTTTCTTAGTTTCAGAAAAATCACTTTTGCTTAGTTTTATCTCTTTAGGGCCCTCTGCCATAGTATATCCTGCACTTCTTTCTGTGCTCTCTTTGCATCCTCCTGTGTATTCCTCCATTTAAGCTTTGATAGCAGGTAGGACAGTAAAAGGAGGCTGGTTCTTTTACAAGAACCAGCTGCATATCTAAGCTTCTCCTGGTGAATACAAAGGTTTCAAGCCTGCATAGGCTAGATCCATGATATGGCAAAAGTCTTTGCAGCTTTTTGGCTTGTGTTTTTTGTTTTAGGCTAGGTTGTTAGTAAAGCTGTTCTTGAGAATAATTGGCAAAATACCAGCACATAAAAAAGCAGCCCCTCTTCTTTTAGAGGTACTGAGCATCCAGCAGCCCTTCTGATGGGCAGCTTTAAAAACCTTTCAAGAAGTCTTTATTTTTTAACAGAGTCCTGTAAATACATGAGCACTGCTGCTTCTGTGGTTTTAAGTTTATCAAAAATAAAAAGGTTTCCTTGCATGTGGAAGATTGTGTGATCCAATCAGCAGTCTTTAGTTTCAACTTCTGCACATTAACAGACCTGTTGCTTAGGAGGCAGGGTGTCATTGCAGCTTTGCTAGACATGTGGCAGCATCAGTTATCCCATTAGTATTGTTTTCTTCCTACTTAGACCTCCAAGACCTGAAAGAGAAACCAGGAGAGAGAATCTGCCATTTATTACTGTCACTGCTTTCCCTGCTTTATGGCTTACAAATCAGCTTTCTTCCTTACAGACCACTGAGTCATACTAATTACAGTTATATAATTAATATAATGTCTTTTCTCACTCTTTCAGAAACTTGGGAATGACACAACTCCCAGAGAGTCTTTTGACACACCAATGAGTTCAGAACGACCAGATGGAAGTGGTACAGGTACGTTTTGGTGTTCCTGGTATAAACTCTTACTAGAAAATGCAAAATGCCTAACCTCAGTATCTTGCTCCCCTCTCTAGATCACATTGCTTAAGCAAAATATGCTGAGTGGAAATGATTGGAAACAAGCTCACCTTCTTGTCCTGGGTCTGACAGCGCTTTTCCCAAAGTCAGCTGTAGGGCTGATTTGACAGTTCAGCTTTTACTGGTGCTCCACATTGCACAGGAGGGAAAACACTCTGTGCATGTGCCTCGGGCACCTTCCAAAGGGTGCGGGCTTGTGATGGGATCAGCAAAGCTGAAGCTGAACCCAGGAGCCAGCAGAAACATCTGCATACACAGAGGTCAAACTCCCAAATACACCTGGTGTCCTGAACACACAAGGTTTATAGCAGTCGGGGCAAGGAGTCCTGGCTTTCAGCTGTCAGAACAGACATCTCAGGCAGCAGCAACTGGTTCTTCCCAGGGTTTAGCCAACTGGACAGAAGCTAGAGCTGTCTTGCAAAGCTGTGAAGACCCCCCCAGAGACTCCATGCACAAAATGAGTCCCTGTTGTGTACGCAGTGGAGTCCTGCCTTGCAGTGCTTATAGTGCCGATTCGCTCTGTGGCTGTGCCTGCTGTGCGCTAGCCTTGGGGCCCTTGTCAAGCAGTAGCCCTGGGCCCTGCTACAGTGCAGCCCTTGGAGTGCTAGATGAAATTCTGGCCTCTCTGTGTATGTGCACACTTTTGGGACTGGCCCATGAAGTGCTCAAAAGGGAGTCAGCTCCGATGATTTGTGCACACTGGAACTGTGGGCTGAACTAGGAAGTCCAGGTCTGATTTCTCAGGAGTGGTGAAGGGTATCCTGCAAGCATAGTGTCAAGGGTTGCTACAAAACACAGAAAGAAAGCTGAAAAAACAGGCTGAACTCTAAATCCAAATGTGGCTGTCTTGGTTAAGCACTTGAGAAATGGATTTTTGAGGTTTTATACCTTTCCAAAGATAGTTTTAAATGGCAGCATATTCAGAGCAGGCTGTACTCTCTAAATCAGCGCTTTTAAAGCCTGCTTATCGTTTCAGGAAGACCTTCTGTACTACATGTGTCTTTTGAAATCATCCAACTGAAGTCAACAGAGCAAGAATAGTCTGTGCTTGGGGCTTTAGAGTAGCTGAGGGTGTCTGACCCCAATTTTTCTCTGGTCTGTGTCTCTCTGTATGGCACATCTCACCCCCACCTCACTGCATGGGGCATCCCCATTCCTGCTGGCCTCCAGCTGTCAGTTCTTTCATTACCACTCTTGCTTGAGAGCTCCCTGAGGCTGCTCTTCACTGTTGCAACTGCAGTTTGTCTTTGTTTTGGGTTAATTTATTTTAACTTGCTGGGTTCTAATAATATTAGCAGGCCTGAGGTTAGGAAGGCAAGAAAGGGAGTTAATGGAAAATTACTACAGGAAAGCTAGAGATAGTAATGCTGAAGGAGAATAAGGGTTTGTTTTATTCCTTGCTTCACATCTGGAGACTGCCTGCTTTTTTGCAAGCCTCCTGTTGTTTTTCTTGCAGCATGAAGGTCTGTGGGATGCATGCAGACACGAGCTCTCCCTGTCACGCACTCACACAAATACATACACGCCACGCAGCTCCCCAGTTTGCCAGGGTTGAGCTCCAGCTGGGCTGAGAAACGGCTACATAAGCTGGAAAAACTGTCCCAGCACTCCCTTCCCTCCCACTGCCGTTAAAATGCCTGTGCTCAGCGCTTTTGTGGCAAGTAGTGTTCTGAATGGGAATAGCAGGTAGGTAGGTCAAGTCAGCCTTTGTGAGCACTTGCTTGGCTTCGCCAGGTACCAAGGCCACCAGTCTGTGTTTCAGTTGGTCTGTAATTCTCTTCTGAGAATAAAGACATGACGGTTGTGGAAAGTCCAAAGCTAGCATACAAGTTCCAAGAGTTACAAGTATGTATCTGCTTCATAAAAGCTTTTGGTCTTCTCAAAGCTGCAAAGGAGAAAAGTAGGGCAGGCGTTTTGCTTGTTTGTAACCTGGTATCTGGTGGTTTCTACCAACTTGCACAGTTACCCACCGTTGATTTATTGCTTGCAAGTCAGTATGGTTTTGTCTGTAAATACCTTATTTGGTTGGGATAGATAGTGTGTTGATAAACTTGCTAATGTGTGGAAACTGTAATCCATACACATATGATCAAAATATTATATAAAGAATACTTTGATCTCTACTAAATTTCAAAATCTCCTCTGCAGCTTGCTAAAAGAAACAAATAACAACATGAAGCCTGCTGATCACACTTTGGGATTTGTTTTCTGGGCCAGAATTTCTCTGTTGATCTTGGATAGAGAACCTTTTGTCTTGTAGAGGCACAAAAGGTCCAAAGGCCACCTTTTCCACCAGTCCATCACTGCTTCTCAGCAGTACTATCTGCTCCCAGAAAGATGAAGGGAGAATAATGTCCAGCCAGCCGTCACCCCAACATATTAAAAAGGGGAAGATGCCATTACCTCTGAGGCACTTGAATTATGAAGCTTAGCAAGTGCAAGAATCTAGTGGGTTTAGAGGCTTATTCTTGCAGCGATTTTGAATGAAATAGATTAGACTGTTCCAGTTGGAAAGGAGCCACAACGATCACCTAGTCCAACTGCCTCACCGCTTCAGGGCTAACCAAAAGTCAGAGCTGTCATTAAGGACATTGTCCAAATGCCCCTTAACCTCTGACAGGCTTGGGGCATCAGCCACCTCCCTAGGAAGCTTGTTCCAGGGTTTGACTGCTATCTCAGTAAAGAAATGCTCCCTAAGGTCCAGCTTGAATCTCTCCTGGCACAGCTTTGAGTTGTTCCCACATGTCCTGGCACTGGATCCCAGGGAGACGAGATCACCACCTCTTTCTGCACTTCCACTCCTCAAGCAGCTGCAGGAAGCCATGAGGTCACCCCTCAGTCTTCTTCTTTCTAAACTAGACAAACATAGAGTCCTCAGTTGCTCCTCACAGGACATTCCTTCCAGCCCTTTCACCTCTGGACACATTCAAGGACCTTCACATGATTTTTATGTGGTGGGGCCCAGAACTACACACAGTACTCAAGGTGAGACTGCACCAATGCTGAATCCAGAGGGATAATCACCTCTTTTGACTGGCTGATTATGCCACATTTGATGTTCCCCAGGAAGCAGTTTGCCTTCTTGGCTGCCAGGGCACAGTGTTAGGGGACCTCTTACACACTCACACAGCAGTGCAGCAATACTATGTGAGCTAATGATGGTATTTTTCACACAAACATGTCTATGCGCAGAGCATCCTGTGTTGCAGGAGACCTTATTTTATGTGTCTGTCTATTTTAGTGCCTAAACTCCAGCAGACCCTTCCAGAGAGTCGGTTTGCCTCAAATAAAGGTGACTCCATCTCAGCATCATCGGAGAAAAATCCAAAAGCTGAACCAAAGGCAGAAGCTGGAGCAAAGGCAAGAAGCTCCTCCAATACACCGACCAGCCCGAAACCCCCGCTGCAGTCAGCAAAGCCCAGCCTCGCAGGACGACCCACTGTGCCACAGAAACCGCGCTCTGCCTCTCGTACTGGTGAGGAGCAATTCTGGGTGTTTGTTACCCCCAGCTGGGTATTTGAGTAGTGTTTGTGCTCCCAACATCCTGGGCAGAAGTTAAATGTAGAGGGGCAGCTTCTTCCGTCACTTGCTCTTGACTTACATCCTTATTTTCCACCTCCCCATTCCCTAACTCAAATAAACTTACTAAAATGGTTTAATCTGTGATCCTCGATGGTAAATCCTGGGGAAAAGCAATAGCAGCAGCAGCAGAGCTGTTTTGAGTTAGCCTGCCTTACAGAAGGGGAGAGCACAGAGAGCTACTTCAGCATCAAAGCCCTGCTGTAGTAGCACCAGCAAAAGTAACTACATTTTCTCTAAACAGCTGGCTCTAAATACTAAAGTCCTTCTGGTTTTCTGCTCTTGGTCGCTCAAGCACTGCCTGCTATTCCTAATAAATTACACAAACCGGTTGTCTCTCTTTTTCCCCTTGTTTTGCCTTTGTTTCTTTCCTTACTGCTTTTGACTGGAAATAATCATAACTCTGCTTTCATAACCCTGCAAGATTGCCAGTTGAATAACTATTAACTTCTGCTCTGCCCTAACCTCCTCCTAGGTATCATCTCAACATTTCCAATGGCGTGAAATATTTCAGCAGATCTCCCGTATGTCTGTCTGCTGTTTAATAGGCTGATGTCACAACCTCTTCCCAAAGCAGAGCCACTGCTTGAGAGGAATTAAATGCTAGTTACTGACTCTCCAGTAAGGGAGAGTCTCTGCACTTCTGTGGAAAATGCCGCTTATTAATTGCGAACGAGTGAAAAATGTGAGCGCAGCCATCTGCAAGAGCTCTCAGACCTCTGGGCTTTTCCCATATTCACTGTTCACCTTAGAAAGATGCCATTTCTGTTGAGGATGAGGGGGGCAGAGGGGATGCTATAGCCTCTTCCCTGCCCTTGATGTGTACCCGCACGCTATGTCATCTCTGCGCTCCAGTGGGTACAATGTTGTTCAAGTACAGAATCACCCTGAGACTGTATCTTATAGACCGTTTTAGGAATGGTCATAAAAGTGAGAGGCGTTGGGTAAGACAGGGTGGATGATACGATAGGGAAGCATGGATTATTTGGTCTGTAAAATAGGCAGTGTGTTACCTCAGAATCTTAGGTAGGAGAGACCTGAGCTGTCTGTTTCTGCCAGCTCCTGTTTCCTGCAGAGAGTGCATACTGTGGGCTTAACACAGAGAGTAATTAATGTTTACTCTTAATAGGCCGGCTCCTCAGGTGGCAGTAAAAGCAGCACCATGTCTGCTGCAGTCTAATTTCTGTCCTGGTACCTGTAGCAACTCTTGGCTAAGCACGCCCAGGAGATGTGATGAAGAAGCCGAGCGATAATCCTGTTTACACTCCGGCCCCGTCATTGTTCCCAGCAGTGTGGCCAAACTTCCCCCAAGTATTCTGAGGGCAAAGGAGCACAGCTCGGACATCGACACGTTATCAAAGACTGAAAGCTGATAATCAATAAAGCACATGGCAGCTTTAGTTCAGAAATACATAGCTGTGTTTGCCAAGCACTGTGCTCGCCCATATGTTGATACCGAGCTTCCCAAAGCAGCTGGCCTCACAGGCACATGAAATGTGTGGAGAAGGCCCAAGAACCAGCTCAGATTGAGTTGTATTTGGAGTGCCATTGCTTTCCTGTGCTGAAAGTAAAAAGATTGATTCCTTTATGGTGGCTCCTCAACAGTGAGATAAAGCCCTATTTGCAGTTGGCAACTGTATTGACTCATTAATTGCATTAATACAGGATACAGGTGATACTCGGAGTTCCTTTTTCTTCTGTCAGTATTAACTGATATCTGCCAAGCTCTGCTGTTATGTACATATGCCACTGTTTACTCTTTGGGAAGTAAACACACAGTCAGTTTAAGTAATCTGTTGTAGCTGTACGTCCGTGCTCTCCAAATGAAGGCTGTCTAGCGTAAGACTGGAAAAAGGTCTTCCCGTAAGGACTCCAGAGATGGCAGTCAACTTGCCATACATAACACTTACTCAGACTTTTAGAGAAACCAGATATCCAGATGGTTTAAACTATGGATTTCAATTTAAATTCCAGATTTCCTTGCAGTCTAGAAGACAAAGTATTTTTTCTATTTAGAAAATCTTTGCAGGTGCTATCATGTTACATACTGGCAGTTTGCTCCTGGAAGTAGAGAGTTCCGTAGGCTCTGCATGAAATTTGTTTCCCTGGTTCACTTCTATGCCTTATAACTGTAAAATTGGACATCTAAAGTGATCAGTTCATTATGTTTCAGGACAATAAAAATATAAATAGAACAAATATTTCCAGAAATCCATCCAAAATAATTTTCAGCTGCTCTTTACAAATTGCATATTTGTATCTTACAGGGAATTCAATTGGTCCCATCAGATTTCTCTTTGTGCTGCTGTGGCAGCGCACATGAAATATGCTGACACTGAGATCTTTGCTTCAGCTGTTAAAATTCTTTCACCTGGACTTGAGGGCCCATCATGCTTTCTCTTGGCATACTATAAATTCTTTTCCTGACACCGATTTTCTAGCTGTTTCCTGTTTGTGTATTGACTTGAGGCTTGGCCCACTGTAACAGCACCATTTCTGTGAGGTACAGTACAAATATATCTTCTCACCCTTTTGTTCATGATACTCCACAGAGGATGCTCCGGAGTCTCCCTCTGGCCCCAGTTCCCCAAAAGTTGCCCTGCTTCCACCTGTGCTGAAGAAAGTTCCTTCTGATAAAGAAAAGGATGGTCAAAGCAGCCCCACAGTCAGATCGTTTTCTCAAGAAGGTAGGAGTGTTAGTATAACCATTGTTCCAGCCTGTTTGTTCTCTACAATTTGATGTGTCATTGTCCCCTGATTTGTTTTCACTTGGAAGGGAAGAGAGTTACTCACTTGGAGGTAAAAAGAGCAAGGAAAGTGTATCTGGTCATATGTTTCTCATCTCCTCCACCCATGGGTTGGTGCTCTGTGTTTTCACATAAAAGATGAATCCCTTGGTATTCATGTAGCTGAACAATTAAGGGTCTCTTGTGTATATTATGGTGTAGTTTGGTCTTAATTGAGATGCTGATCGGTATTGGTCAAACACAGCAATGTGAAGTGCAGCTCTGTGGTTCAGCACGTTTCCAGGGAGCAGCCAGGACTTTGTTCCTCACAGCCAGCCCGTTGCTGTTTGTGCTCCTCACATCTGCACGGTCATTGCAGGTGACCACGTTCTCCTTGGGTAGCAATTCTCTGTGTGCCAGGGCACAGCTTGGTACCTTTCATGCACAACAGCAGGCTACTGCCTTGTCTTCCCTGCTGTTCACGTGTATGCTGGATTTCTACTTTTGCTGATGTGTTTCCTTGCTCCGTCTTGGCTCTTAGAAGAGCTAAGGCTTCCTCTGGTAGCAGAGGATACATGGAGAAGTAGTCACAGAAATGTTACTCAGCGTGGTGTTAGCTGGCACAAATGACAGGATTTGAAATCTGGGAGTGAGAGTTTTTCCTTCCTGGGATTCCCCTCAAGGAAGATGATGAGTGGGCCCTGTTTCCATCCAAGCTGATTCCCATCACCTCAGCTGTGAGATAAGGAGTGCTCTTTCACATGCTTTTCCTGGTGTAGGATGGGGGCAGGTAAGTCAAGGCAGATATGTAACGCTGGGTTCTGAAGCTTAAGCTACCCACAGAGCCCACCGTTACCCTCAAGATGGAGAGGAGGGGCAAAGCCAGCCACAAAACAAGATGGCCCAGGGGTGTATTTTGAGAAGATTCTCCCTTTCTCTTCTAAAACTACTATTTCCTTTATGAAACAGCTCATCTCACAGTCTGGGTGTTGCTGTGATTGGAAAATTGTGGCTGTGATGGCTACCATTTGGTGGTCGCACGTCATCACACGTGGGGTATTTCTCTGAAGGTTTTGACTCTCACTTCACCCACCAGTATGATGCTACTGGGCTGTCTCATGCCATAGGGGTAGCCCAGCACCACCGTGGCTGTGGCATTATGGGGGCCTGTGAGGCAGCACAGGGCCTGGTTATTCCCCTGTTCCCTCAGAGCGGTGTGGAGACAGGCAAGCTGGGCTGCAGCTCAGGGATCAGACTCTGCACTGGTGCTATCATGTTGAGAACAGTTGCAGCCAGAGGCTCTTGCCACAACGGACTCTCTGAGCTGCTGATACCTGCATGTGCTGGGGCCCTGGCTTTCTCACCAGCCTCTGAGAGACAACTCGTTACTCCCTAGCTAGAGAAACGCGGTGTAAAGGGGCTCGTTGCAGGTACACTTTACCGTGGGGTTAACCTCACCATTTCTGTGCTGTATGCCCTCTCCATCCCCCTGTCGTGAGAGGGGAGGCTGTGTTGGAGAAGCAGGGAACGTGGGATCGTAACTTCTGTGTTCCAGTGGTCTCTTAACACAGTAGCAATTTGGCGAGGTGTTCCTGTTTGCCTGTCCGTACGCAAAGGGGGTCGGATACCCTGCCTGCCCCAGCCCTCGCTACCTTACACCTCCACAGCCAACTTGCCAAACACCCCGGGGTTTCCTGGTTGCCTCTGTACTGATTTTATCAGCAACAGTTTAGAATGGCTAAAGCTGGGTTTCTAGGTCCCACCTGGAAAACACCTGCTGTGTTTTGCATAAAATTGTTCAGGAAAGAGGAAATTCTGTTGTGGGGTTTTTTGGGTTTTTGGGTTTTTTTAATTCTTCCTCAGGTTTCCCTTTTTATTTATTTCTGTCCTACTTCCTCGTTCAGTCACTCATCCATCCTTGCTCCTCGCTGCCTTCCAGGCTAGCGTGCTCTATTTATTTATATCTGCAGCCAGTAAATCACTGCAAATCTGCCTAGGTTAGTAAACAAAATTATTCCTCCTGCAAAAGCAAGCTGCAAATTAGATGACACCTGATTATGCAGTTGCTTTATGTTCATGAGTTTAGCTGTACTATATGGGACAGTCTCAAAATACAGCTCTTTATGCAGTGTACCCGCAAGATTGGGCTGCAGTTACCAATGTATGCAAGTACCTGGACTAAATTTAAGCAAGCATCTGGTATATTGAGTGCTGCTCCTTTGAACAGTTGATGAAATGGGATGGATAAATGAAACTATTTCTGTTCCTTTCTGTATGTGGGCCCACAGAACAGCTTAGGGCTGTACATTAATCCTTTTCCCTGCTACAGCAAACAGGAGATTGTCAAAAAAGAGATACGGCTCGTGACGATGCCAAGGCATCTGGCAGTGAGAAAACCACTTTGGGGCAGTGTTCTACCAGTGCAGAAGAGGAAGCCAACGTGCTTGGGCAGAGGGAGGCACAGCCAACTTCTGGTTAGAAGCTTCATTTCTCATCGAGACGGAGCTAACGATCACTCAGGAGACTGTAGTAACGAAGCAGCCAGAAAAGGGTGGGGGTTTGCCCCTGGGTTTTGAGAAAGATGATTAGTATCCATGAGATGTTTTACCTTTCTGTCCCCATGGGAACTACCTGGTGTGAACAATTTCCAGGCAAGAAACGTGCCTGCATTCTTTCCTTCGTGGCAGCAGTACCACGGAGCACAGGCAGCCCCTCTGCAGGAGAGGGCTCGTTACCATTGCGGTTGCCCATTGCGGTGAGGCTGGCGCGCCGCTGCGTAAGCGCGCGGCAGGTAGACTGACCATGGCTCCGTGTGCTTACCTACCTTTCCTTGTTAAGATGTGCACAATGAAGTGTTTTGGAATACATCTCAGCCTGAGCATTGTTAGTGCTGGTCTCAGCATGTCATTCACAAACTGGCTAGATGGGCCTTATTTCAATGTAGCACTTGGCTTTTCAGCTGCGTAATGGAACAATAACCCCACCAAAAGAACCCAAGCCCAGCACAGTGCTGCGTGCTGGGGCTGTGCTTCCTCCAGAGCAGCTTTGAGCTCATTCAGCAGGCTGTAAAAATGTCTGGTTGATCCTGTGTGTTTTTAAAATACCAAAGCTCCTATTCTCAAATGGTATGTGCTTCCATCCTTCCCTTCACCTCTTACCTGGTTTGTTTAAACAATGATTCAATGTTACTCTCTTTCAGAAGTATTTTAATGAGGTGCTTGAACATCTTCTGCAATTACATTTTTACCCCCATTTTTTTCTATTTATAAGACATCGTGTATTGCTTTTGTAGCATCCTCCACCCAAGATATAGGAAGTGATTTCCTTTTCCTACTGTAGAATCAAACTTAGCTCACCCACATTCAGAATCTCTCCTTCCCACCCTAATCAAATTACTGTATTTTATTTTTTTCTGAGAGATCTCTCTGATAAGGTAAGTTTTAAAAGCTGGGATGCTGTCGCAGATCCAGGCAGGTCACCTGTGTCACGGTTTCATCAGGCCAAGCATAAACTCTGGTGGCCTGTTTGAGGTGTGCATGGACTTAAGTGCCTGATATATATTTCAGGCATTTTGGGGGCAAACAACCTGTCTTGATTTATCAGGCCGTAAACTAAATGGAAGCTGCAGTGTGTGTTCTGGGTTCTGTTTGAAGAGCGAGTGGGGGTTCAAACAAAGGCCGTGTAATTATGAGGAGGTACAAGGATCAAGAATGACTCAGAATTCTATCTCCAGGCAATTCTTTCTTTGAAAAGCAGTGGTGGTTGGGAAGGTGAGAATGCCTAGATTTTTTACAGATTTGTAAATATCTTAATCCTCTCCAGTTCCATTAAATAGCTTTAAAAACCTTCCTCAAAATCCTTTCCTCCTCTTTCCCGACTTGCAAAGCCAGGATAAGAACACAGTGAGCGTGTAGCTGCTGGCTCTAGTTTCCTCCCTGATTTTGGCTGGTGCAAGTAAGGAAACCTGTATTTTAGACTCAGGAGAATTATTTGGGTCACAAATGCGCTGTGTGTGCGGAGGGAGGTCTCTGCAAGATGTTGTTGGGTACGTCCATTCTGCTTTCATCGGGGCAGAGACCCAGAACCGGGAAATGCCTGTGCCAAACAACAAGGGGCCAGAGCTTCCTATCCCCTGTTCCACGAGCCGCTTGCGTGCACCAGCGCTGCCCGGGCAGTCAGGCCAGCTTCCCAAGGGATACAGGGAGCATCCCCACTGAGGAGGCCCTGGCAGATGCCTCAGGATTCTCTCTGCATCTTCCCACTCCTGGCAGACCCTAACGCAGCCTGGCACCCCGACTCGAAAGGGCTGCGGAGGTGTGTGAGCGGCAGACTGCCGGTTCTCTGCGCACCGGTGACAGGGCAGGCTGTCCCTTGCAGCGGTGGGGCTCTAGGGGAGCGAGGCACAGGGAAGGGGAGAGAGGTGGTGCCTCATTCAGAGACACACGCCCAAGTGTGAACAGGCACAAGGATCCGTGAGAACCCGAGCCAGGCATCCTGGTGTGAAGTGACGTGGAGCGGGGATGGTCTTGTAACTCTGATGCTTAGTTGTGAGATGACTTGCCACCAAGTCACGTTTTAAGGCCACCATGTGTTTAAAAGTTCATTTTAATTGGAAGGATGGGATTTCTAAAGCAATCAGTCCTTGCATAACGTCACCCACATTGGTGTGTGTCATAACACTCTTGTTACCATGGCGATTTTAGACCACTGATTAGATTGGAAATCTTAACAAGGTTTTATGACCTTCCTTCCATTTCCTTTCAAACCTTACAGATTTGGGACCTTACTGAGATTTTGGATTGCTGGGCAAACAAAACGGTGCTGTGTGCTTTAGATCCTGGGGAAGTGGGTCGGTCCTCCTGCTTTCTCCAGGGCCGAGCACAATGAGGTGCAGAGCCGCGGTCTCTGTTGGAACAGATGAAGTTGCACTCAGAGCCACAGTGTCCCCCCCTGATCAGGGAACACAGGGGTTTAGGAAGGGGGATGCTTCTGGGCTTGGCAGCACTGGCAGGGCAGTGAGCATCATTTCAGGTAGCTTGGATGCCAAGGTGAATGTCTGTCCTGTTTAAGGCTGCTGAGTGAGAAGGGAGAACATGGATGCATCCTGCTAGGAAGACAGGCCTGCCTGGGATGTACACTGCTGGTCTGAGGGGTGTCCAGCGGGGAGATCCTCCTGAGCATTCAGGAGGGCATCATCTGATATCCAGTCCAGCCTGAAAAAAAGGCAGCTCTACTGGTTTTGAAGTGGTGTGATGAGGAGGAGTGTTCATCTGTGTCATAGCAGAGTGCTGTCTTGCATGTTTCACCTTTGCCTGCTTGGCAGCCTGCTGTGGGGTAAAGTTTGCTCAAACTCTTTCCCTTCCCACTCACCTTTCTCTGGGTTGAAGAGTCAGCGTCCCTGCGCTGCTCCCGCTGGCTCAGAGGAGTCTGGTGGGAGCAGGAGCAGGCCCTGCGCGCGGGAATGACTTCTCTTGCAAATCATTTCTCTTGTTCTCCCTTCTACAACCCTTAGTGAGACCTCTTTCTGTTTTGTCACAGCTGCAAAGAGAAGCCCTGGGCAGCAGTCCCACGAGTTCCAGGAGCTGAAGCAGAGGTCCTTAAGTAAAGACGGCCACCAGGGAAGCAAGTCCAGTGACTCTGGCGAAGAAGCAGATAAAGATTTTATTTTTGTTTAGCAGTCAGTGCCGGCGCTTCGCAGCGCGAGAGCTTTCCCTAGCAACCAGGGTACAGCAATCCACAGCCCTCCTAGCCAGCTGCTCTTTCACCACAGGTACATCTCCAGGCAGAAAGCCCGATCTTCCCATCGCCACTCCCAAGTTCCGCTCGCTCGGCGCTGATTTCAGTCCTTACTCGCGGCTCCGCGCGGCGCGGGCGCTCCTCTCCACGCCTTTGCTAAAGCCAGCGGCTCTTTCCTGTCTTCTACTTGAATTTCCTCTGAAGCAGCTACAAGAGAGCCCCCCGCCCTAAGGGCATTTAGAGGGAGCGAAGCGAGTTAAGTGGACGCTGTCTCACACAACCACACTGTACAGCAGGTAATGTGTTGTACTGCTGAATGTAAATGTGTCAAATCTGCACGTGACTCACCTATAAATATCCTCCTGCGGTATGCAATTGCACATTGTAATTATATTAAAAAGAAATAAAAAGAGCACACTAATAAAATAATTTGTATAGATTATATATATTAAATGCCTGGGTATGGTTTTTACATTCTCCCATCGGGAGCTTCTTTCTTCCTGTTCGCGGTACTGTACATAGAGCTCCCGCGCTTCCATTCGTGTACTGTCAGAAAGCACAACAGAGAAGGATTGGGATGACGTATAATCATGGTATGCTTCCACACTCGTATAGTAATGTATATAGTTGACTGGAATGAGGGCAATTGAAATTTTATTAATTATTGGTGTTTTCTAGCGGCCTTCCTGGGTTCTGTCTGCATATTAGCTTCCTTTCAATGTGTAACTCTACGGGGAAAAATAGTTTGACATCTGTAAAAACATTTCAGCTTTTTGGGGGAGGGGGTGCAGATTTCACGGCTTCCCACTTACGTTACAGGTCGAAGGGATTTTATTCATATGTATATTTGTAACAATAAAAACTGATTTTACAACTGAATCTTTGGCATGATGGCGCTGTTTCTGGTGTGACGGTCTCTGCTGTCCAAGTGATGCCGTTGGGTCAGGTGGGCAAAGCACGAGTTAAGGCACAACCCACAGAGTTATCTTTCTGCTTCTGGTAAAATGTCCATTCCTGCTGGATGGATACACATACATATACTCTTCGTGAATTTACTGAAAGAAGATCTCTTCCCTTGGGCTCTTTGGCAGAGCAGCCTTTGGGTGAGGCAGGAACACCTGCTACCAAAATTCTCCCTTTGGGTTCTGTAGGGCAGAGTAAAACTCTTTTGGTAACTCTCTCCCGAGAGCGATTGCCCTGCCCGTGCTGTGGCTTCACAGAATTCTAGGGTTTGGAAGGGACCTCCAGAGATCATCAAGTCCAACCCCCTTGCCAAAGCATGTTCCCTAGGACAGGTCGCACAGATAGGCATTAAGATGGGTCTTGAATATCTCCAGAGAAGGAGACTCCACAACTCCCTGGGCAGCCTGTGCCAGGGCTCTGTCACCCTCACTGGGAAAAAGTTCTTCCGCATGTTGGTGCGGAACTTCCTGTGCTCCAACTTGCAGCCATTGCCCCTTGTCCTGTCCCCACAGACCACTGAAAAGAGGCTGGTCATTTCCCCCTGTGTCCCACACTTGAGATATTTATAAACATTAATCAGATTCCTTCTCAGTCTTCTTTTCTCCAGGCTGAACAGTCCCAGCTCACTCAGCCTTTCCTCGCAGGGGAGATGCTCCAGGCCCTTAATCACCTTCGTAGCCCTGCGCTGGACTCTCTCCAGGAGATCCGTCTTTTTTATACCAGGGAGCCCAGAACTGGACACAATACTCCAGGTGGGGCCTGACCAGGGCAGAGTAGAGGGGGAGGATCACCTCCTTTGACCTGCTGGCCGTGCTCCTTTTAATGCACCCCAGGATCCCATTGTCCCTCTCAGCCACCAGGGCACACTGCTGGCTCATGGCCAACCTGTTATCTGCCAGGACCCCCAGGTCCTTCTCCGCAGAGCTCCTCTCCATCACGTCATCCTCCAGGGTAGAAATGCCTGAGTATAAATGCTCAGACACCTGCCTGTCAGATGTCCTCGTATCTGGTCCCCAAGTACACCATCGCCACGTCTCCTGTTGCAGTTCAGAGGGCTGGTGTGTCAAACCGGTGGCCTTGTTAACCTTGTGGAAACGCTTCGCAGGGGTTCCAACCTCAAAAGAAGCTGGGAGGTGATGGAAGGGAGGTTCTGAAAGCTGGCATTCGTACCTAGGACAGTGGGGTCTTGAAATTCTGCACTCACCTGTAAGCACTGAGAGAAAGTTGCTCGTTTTCACTTGATTTGTTGGGTATCAGTGAGAACAGAAGACAAACTGCAGGGAGAGCTTAAGATTCTTGTATTAGAAAGGGAACATAATCCAGTCTATTTATGGCTGCTGAAATTTTCATTCCTTAATGGCACTGAAAAGACAAGTGTCTTCTCAGAGCGTTGAGTGTGCGTGTGAGGTTGCCTGATTGGTTGGCTTTGTGAATTTGAGACAATGAACAGCAAGGCTTGTGGTATTAATTTAAAAAAAGAGATTGGTACCCAACTGCTGAGAATTTCCCTTCCTTGTACTTGAAGTCCTTCTCACCAGTCACCTGAGGTTCCATACTGGTCCCACTGTGAGGGAGCACAGCAGTAGCACGTGCATATCGCTTGCACCAGTAAGCCAAAGGCAGGGGTGTCTGACACGCTGTAGAGAAGGTGTGTGTTTGCACTGTGGTGTGGGAAGAAGCCGTGCTGTGGTAGTCATCTGCCGGCGTGTCAGGATCCCACCGAGCAGCGATGCGTTACCAGGGGAAGCCTTTCCAGCCCTTATTCCAGCCACCAGCGTGTTGTGGGATGGCTGCTGGGCGAAAAGATGCCTTCAGGGGAGTGCTGCTGCTGTGAGTGCATAGAGACCTGGGGGTTGTTTGTGTGCATGTGTGTGTCTGTGTGTGGTTTTGGGCGAGGGGAGAAGCCATTAGTGTCATGTCTTTGCCCTCTTTCTGCCTGGCGAGCCCAGCGCTGTCAGCCCAGTCGCAAAGAATTCACGTTGTGTCCAGAGCACCCCTTGCACGTCCTCTACATTTAAGATAAAGTGACGTTTATTTTCAGTATCTCAAGCCTGTCAAAGCCCTCAGGGAAGTGCTAGTGGGATTTTGTTGTCCCAAAAGTGGGGTCGTTTCCCCGTTGGGCTGTAGGCCGCTATCCCCCTGGAGCGGGGGTATTTGAGGTTGCGATTCCACGGAGTTATCGCCTGTCCCTGCACAGATGTGAATGAGTCAAACCCCTCCACTCCGTGTGTGTACGTGTGCACTCACACCAGGGAAATGATCCTGCTTTGAGGAGCCAACATCCGCTGCACACTGGTGCCAAGCCAAGTGTTTTGGGGGAGGAGGGCTGCTGGGCCAAGGGGTGGTGCTGCCTTTCCACAAGCTGTGGGAAGGAATCCCCCCCCAGAGCAGGCGTGCAAGCAGGGTGACACCCTCCCCCCCCCGCCTTGTTTCTCCTGTTGCCTCCCTGCTGCCCGAGCAGCCCTGTGGATGATCTGTGGTTGGTTCCCTGCACTCCCTGGCTGGGTGCTGGACTGGGAGGGTGAAGGGCAGAATCCAGCTCATTGCGTAAATCATCTTCAGCTGCTTTGGTGGGATGCTGACTGCAGAAATCCCTGGCACCTCCTGGGATGCTGAAGAGAGTTCAGCTGGTGCTGCCACTGAAGAAAAGTGCCTGTTGTTCTCCCAAGACATCCACAGCTTGAGTACCACCAATGCTCTGCTTTCCTCCCGATCCCACACCAGGCACTGCTGCCGGTGGTGGGAGTAGAGGTTGGCATGGGAGGAGAGGCAGCTTGTTCCCAGGCACACCGGCGGCCTTCCTCTCATAGCCAAGGGTATCTGCACAGCACTGCTCACAAAGGGCTCACAAGGCCACCTGGGATAGTCTCCAATGTGATGGAGGCTGGTTGGTGGAGTCTGGGTCCCTTGGGCTCTGGCTGGTCTCAGGAACAACAGCAGCTGCATGTTGCATGCGCTGGTTTTGGAAGTAACACGATGGACCTCTGCATCCTTCCTTACACATGAGTACGTGTGCTGTATGACTGAATCAGACCAAAGGACCTGGCAGCCCTGGCCATCCAGTCCTACCATCAGCACCACTGGTCAGATCAGCCCCTGCCTGATCCAGCCTCGGGGAATGGCTGAGCAGCTCTCGCTGCCCTTGGCTGCTGCTCAATCTGTTTTTCAGATTTTGCTGTTGAAGAATTTCACCCACGGTGTCCATAGCAAGGGCACCTCCGTGTCCAAAATGTGCTGGAGGACTGTGGCTGCCTGCCCCGCTCCAGTGTGACCTCAGACAGCTCTGCACCACTTCTTCAGGACCTACTTCCCACTCCCTACTAAAGGAGGTTAGGATGCGACTGATGGATTTTGAGCATTTTAAAGTATTCCCTGACGTGCAGTAACAATGCTGAAGAGCTGCTGCCCAAGATGGAAACACTAATTGTCTCCCCAATTCCACCAGAGCCACACAGCCGGGCTGAGATCGTTTGGGAATTAATGTGGGCCCATTAGTCACAAATCCGTGTGACCCACCGCACTTAACAGACCTGCCATCTGCGCGAGCCCGTGCCGCCACCGCCGCTCACTGATGGATTAATGTGGAGATGACTTTCTCTCTCCTGTTGCATATTAACAGAAGCTACCAAGGAACATTTTCCAGGAAAACACCAGAAAGCCCTGCTCCTGCTCGAAACGTTGCCTTCCTGCAGCGAGCACTGTGCTGCGTTCCTGTTAGTAGGCCCAGGATGCTAACGCTGGGCTGGGCCTGAATCCCACCTGTGGAGGCTGTCCTCTGCTTCTGCTGAAACTGGGGGGACACACACACATTTTGGGTAGCAACACTGTCCTTGGCTTCTGTTGGAGCTGTGTCCTAGAGGTTCATGAACAAACACAGCGCGGGAGCAGGCCCAATCAGTGACACAAGTAGAGGGGTGTAAATGTTGACTGCAAGTTCCTAGGGAGCAGCCTGTGGGGGGCATGTCCAAGTACCTCTGAGGGTCATCAGGCCTCCTGGAGACTCGAGGGTCACACATGGCAAGGCGAAGGGAAACCAGAGCTGGAGGCAAGAGGCAAGCATGGACCTGGCCCAACGGTGCTGAGCAAGGGCAAAGCCCCAGCCCCTTGTGTGAGGCTTGGACAAAGAGAAAAGAGGGCAGGGATTGGCTTCTCTGTCTCTGCCACCTTAAATTAAATCGTTTATAACAACTCTGCTCCTTTGTGTCCAGGACAGAGCTGTCAGTTCTCCATCAGTGCACAGCCAGGGGTGGGCTGGTCCTTGGCACAAGGTTCTTGCCTGGGTGGGGACCACCGTCCTTGCCCAGTGCTGGGCAGCCTGCAGCAAGTCCCTTCTCTCGCCATACCTGGAGTCACCAGCTCAGCCTTGCCCCAGAGATATCCCACCTGCTCCTGTCACAACCCAAGAGATCCCACCAGGGCAGGGGCTGCCACTGCCTTGGGGGTGCAAAGTCCCCCAGTGCCAGGTACCACAGAGAAATCGCCGTAAGAGTTGCTCATTAGCACCAAGAAGGTGGCCAGGGAGACCCCGTGTTTTTGAACTGAGAGAGAAAGCAGCGTGTGAGTCTGTGCAGTGGGTGAAGGGAAGATGCATTTTCCAGAGCTGCCTTTGCAGGGGTGATGCTGTTGCCAAACTTCATTCCTTACGCTGTGTCTCGCAGCAAGCTGAGGAAGATGCTTCAGATGATACAAGAGTCTCTTCCTCACCTGAAAGCTACTCTGCCTTAGACATCCCTATATCAGCTGTCCTGGGGCTTTATTACCAGCAGGTTTCAAGCACCCACGTTTGAGAAGCCCAAGTGGGATAGCAGAGATGCTGCCACAGCCCCTTCCAGCCCCGTGGCAGGGTCCTTGCTCCAATGCCTCTGTCCTGATGCTGCTTTGGCCATTTGTGAGGAGCTCTGCCTGCTGACCCCAGCCCTGAACATGGGTTTTTTCTGCTTTTCCAGTAAGTTGAATTCAGCAGAAGAAAAGCTGCGTGGGAGAACAAGCATTTTAATTAGATTGATACTGGCCAGAGAAGGCAGGAGGGGGGCTGCCAGCTTGGCAAATCCAATTTGGTTTAACTGAATGGAGGAGTAAAGTTAACTCTGTCATCCCTGCTCAGCATCGCTCAGGGGTGCCCCTTTCCCTTCCCTTTTCCCTTCCCTTCCCTTCCCTTCCCTTCCCTTCCCTTCCCTTCCCTTCCCTTCCCTTCCCTTCCCTTCCCTTCCCTTCCCTTCCCTTCCCTTCCCTTCCCTTCCCTGATGGTTGCTGTCCTAATGTCACATCACAACTCTCAGTAACAGAAACCAAACTGTTCGTCCATGCACGACCATGCAGCCCCACACCCACACACCCTGCACCAGCTGAGCCAGAAAGGATGGAGCCAGCATCCAGCCCCGGCACAGGGATGTGAGATGTGCTGGGCAGAGGGAGGGAGGGAGGGAGTGGGAGGAAAGCATCTGCCTGGGAAGGAGGGGGTTGGGGTCTGCTGCTAATAAGCAGCTTGTCCCCAGCTGGGGGTGGGGTTGGAAAGAAGAAATCTCTTTCTTTTATGCAGCAGACAGCATTGTCTCTGACTTGATTTCCACGCAAATGGTAGGGGGATTGACTGACTCTGTTATTTCGACTTTGTTTCCCTTCCAGTTTGTCTTTCATCTGCTTCTCCAGCATTCTCCTTTGCTGGGATGCTCACAGACCCCTTGCCGGGCGGCAGCGCGTCGTCCCCTCCCTCCGCAGCCCAGCTGCGCACAGCAGCTCAGCTGGCACCCTCGCCTCCTGCCGCGCTGATGCAAGTCGGGGGCTGGGGGTGGGGAGGGGTTAAATGGCTTGTGCCAAGGATGCCAGCTTGATCTTCCACGAGGATCCATGAAGGACCCAAACTACCTGCAAACCACATGCTCCACGCTGGAGGAAACACCGATTGATGCCAGTGGTGTCTTCCTCGTGTCTCCGGTCAGTGCAAAGCTGAGGGCAGCCAAAGCCATCTGATAAGGGACATCAATCAATCAATCAGTAAATAAATAAATGAATTTTTAAACCAGCATCTGCACCTATTGGGAATTATCTTCTGAAAGGGTGAGGGGGAAACGTCGTGCCGACGATGCTCTTGGTTTGTTTTTTCTCCCAGTTCTGGTTATGCATTTTGAACCTGACCCAAAGATCGAGGCAATCTTCGGTCACCCCTCTTTCCATTTCCAGATCAGCAATCTGCACTTCCATGCACATTTTTTCCAGTTAGAGCTGCTCAATTAGTTGTTCCTACAAAGCTAGCCCAGCCCTGGGCTCTCCCTGCATCAGAAATATTGTGGGGTTTTTTAGAATCACTGTCTGCATCAGCTGAGCGATGGGGCATTGCTGGTGTGCCCCAGCTGGAAGGCTCCCTCACCCACAGTGGGGGTGCATGACAGCCCTCCAAATGCTCCAAGTGCAAAGGCACCTACCGAAGGCTGAGGGAGCTAGGGATGTTTAGCCTGGAGAAGAGGAGGCTGATGGGAGACCTTATCACCACCTACAACTACCTGAAGGGAGGCTGTAGAGAGGTGGGCGATGGTCTCTTCAGCCAGGTGACAGGAGATAGGACAAGGGGAAATGGCACAAAGCTGCACCAGGGCAGGTTCAGATTGGATGTTAAGAAAAAGTTCTCTGAAAGAGTTGTCAGGAAGAGAATTGCCTCTCTAGGAGCCCAGGAGGGTGCTGGTGCCGGGTCGGGTGCTGCTGAGCGCTGGTACCCACCAACACGAGATGGCCCGAGCTGAAAGGCAGCTGGGAGGTACTGGGGAGAAGTCTTCCAGTTCCGCTTTCTAGTGAGTTGTAGTTACCCACACCCCAAACTTTTGGCTGCATGCTTTTGGGATCCTTGCAGCCTGCAAGGAAAACAAGTCTGCTAGAAAACAGCTATTTTTGTACTTGCCCAAAGCTATTTCATACACCCAGTTTCATATTAAAAAGAAAAAAACCTACTACCAAAAAACCCCAGACTTTTATTTTTTTTGATGTGTAATTACCGTAATCTGAAACTAAACCAATGAAAGAAACATCTGAACTAATGAGCTGCCATCACAAAGCCTTAACAGAAAGAATTGTCTTGTCAAACCTGATTACATTAAAGCCCTTTCTGAACTCAGCAACAAAAACAAGGGGGCAGCGGGGAGGTTTTTTGACATACGTTGTCTTTAAAATAAAAATCTATAACGCTCCAAAGCGAAACCCAGTTGT
Source organism: Gallinula chloropus (assembly GCF_964237585.1). NCBI lineage: Eukaryota > Metazoa > Chordata > Aves > Gruiformes > Rallidae > Gallinula > Gallinula chloropus. The sequence continues at coordinate 64,696,603 of NC_140086.1, forward strand.
TGGTTTTGTGGGAGTTTGTTTCTTCCTCAGCTTTCCAAAACAGGGGTTTGAGCTCTTCTACCTTCATGCAGCATGAAACCAGAGCTGAAGCAGAAGTCCTTAGTCAAAAGCATTCCCTGCTTTTTAAACTAGCTGCCTAGCTTTAATTCCTTTCTGTCCTAAGGAACCTGCTGTCACAGCAGGGTTGGACCCGATGGTCTCTGGAGGTCCCTTCCAACACCTGTGATTTTTAGAATCTGTGGTTCTCAGTTATCCCTCCAAGGAAATGAGCCACAGCAGAGCGGCTGCTGGGTTTGGTCCACGAGCCACACACACACACACAGAGAAAACATCTTCAGTTTAATACCAGTGGCTGCAGATCCACGTGCTTGGAAACGATCCTCAGATTTACAGTGCCCTGTGGAAAGCCCTGCTGGACCAGGAAAACTCGCTCTGAGGCGGTTTTATTTTAATTCCTGCTTTTACCAAGTCACCTGAAGCAGCTGGAGAAGCCAAGCCCCGTTTGAGCCCCGGTGTGGGGCAGCCGGGTCCTCTCCATGGGCTGTCATTCCTCTCAGCTTACCCAATTCCACTCACTTTGAGCTAATTTTATGCAATTCCACCCCCCACCCCCATCTTGTGTGACAACACACAGAGTGGGGAGGTGCGGGGGCAGAAGGCTTAAGCTGTGTGTCTACGGGGTGGCCCCTATATCTACAGGGTATGTTGGTGGTGGGTTCTGGGGAGGAGCTGATGTCACATGTGAGGTTTGTTGGCACAGCTGACCAAAGGACTGGAGGGTCGTTAAGCTTTGGGGTCCATTTTACCTCCAACCTGGACCTTGTCTCATGGAGGCTGCGTGAGATCCTGAATAAATATTGGTGGTTTATTTAAACCTTACTGATTTATTTTAAAGGTAATGCTTCTTTCCTACTATTCCTTATGTGAGGGCATTGGGGACAACCAGCTGTGACAAGCTCCTCTCAGTGCCATGAGTTTCGCATTGGTTCCCATAAAACCCTGTTGTCTCCATCCCTGTCTAACTGCGGGGTCCTTCCCCTTGTAAATGCTTCAAAACCTGAGTAGAATTTCCTCCTAAGATAATTGTTTTAAGAATATTTTTTAGTAAGAAACTCACTGTCATGATGATACTACCAAGGACACTCGTTGCTATCAGCCACATTGACATTATGTGAAGCCAGGTTACAAATCTCCCTAGATACTGGTGGGCAGCTCTTCACTGAAACCCTGGTTCAGGTTGTTCCCTGCCTGGGTCAGATGGGCTCCGGGTCCTGGGAACACAAATGAGCCCCAAAAGCCCCAAAAGTGGCCTTCCTGCCCCATCACACCATGGAGCAGTGACCTCAGCCTACGTAGATATGCCAGCAACTCCCATGGGGCACATGGGGCCACAGCTGCCAGGAGCCATGGTGGGAAGCACTGAGGAGACGATGCTGCTGAGGAGGTGCCCCGGGGAAGCCATCACCCCCAGGGCCAGAAATACCTTCTGGCAAAGTGAGGCAAGGATAGATCAAAGAGGAACCCAGTGGAGTAGCTGGTCTTGCTGGTAAGGCACTTGTGGAAGTGCCCCCTGAAGATTGAGTCCCCCAGCAGTATCGAGCATGCACTCCTCGCCTGTGCTGGGGTTCTGGCTCAGCAGGCTCATTAAACCAGGGGTCATTTTTAGCCTCTTTGTTGCCTTAACATCTCAACAATCATTCTTCTGGGGTCTGGAGGTGACCCCAAGCTGCTGGCCAGGGATCTCCTCTCCTGAGGCTGCTTGCCTAAAGGCTTCAGCTCCATGTCATCTCCTTTAGTTTGGCACATGGGCAGTATTGCTGTTGGGGTCTCTCTGAAAGAATGTGATTTGCAGACCTGATACTCTTGGAGTAAAATGCAAATTTCCATTTTCCAGGGTGTTTGGGGGTTGTTTGGGTTTTGGTTGTTATTTTTTTTCCTTTGTCTGACCAAATAGGAACCTGTTCAGGGCAAAGGAAAATAATTCTTCTAAGCCTTTCTGTTCTGCTCCTGACAATCTCTCTAAATTTAAATTTGCATAAAATATATTTTTTCAAATCAAAGTCTACCTGAAAAAAACCCTATCTGTGCTGGATCTTAAAGGAGACAACAAAGTTGCTAGGCATGGCTCAGAGCACACACCAAGACTGCGACAGCACAGAGTCCAGTCCCGGCACTCGGAATCGCTGCGGATGAATACACAGGTGACACCCAAATCACAAACAGTCCCAAAGAGGAACATGACAAACCTGAAGATAAGCCTTTCCATATCAGCACTGACCTCTCACCCCAGGGTTTCTTCTTTTGTTCAGAATTACAGGAGAAAGAGGGTGTAGATTTGCACCCCTCTTCTATCCTATGGGGGAAACTCTCCTGGTGCCTGGGAGGGACGGGGTGGTGAGAGATCCCTGCCTGCTGCTGCTTGGGTTCCATAAACCGAGGATTAGAAGTTTTAGCGAACTTCTCCCGCATCCATCCCCGGCCAACAGCAAGCACTTCTCCCCCAAAGCCTCACGCCTGCCTCCGGCGCTTCTGCCTTCCTTTGGGGAGCTTGGAAAGTTCGAAGGCTTCCCGCAAGCCCTGCGTGGCTCTTCCGAAGGGAGCCTGAGGTCCGTCCTGCCCAAACCCCTGCCCGCATCGGGCGGGATCAGGGCAGCCCCACGGCTGCGGGGGCGGCGGAGCCGCAGCAAGGGCAGGAGGCCGGGACCAGCGGGGATGGCGGGCCGGGACCCGTGGGGCTGTCACACGCGGGGGTGGGGAGAGGTGGATTGGGGTGTGTGAGGGGGGGAACCTTTACACACCCCTCCCCGCGTCCCCCGCAGGGCCGCCCCCGGGGCGGGGCCGCCGCCCTCAAAGCCGGGAGCGCCGGCGGGCCGCGGGGCAGAGCGTGCGCGGGGCTGCGCGGGGGCTGCGCGGGGCTGCGCGGGGCTGCGCGGGGCGGGCGCCGCCGGCAGCACCATGGAGAGCGGCGCCGCGGGGCGCCTGGACGCCGCCGCCTTCCTGGGCGCCTGGCGCCGCTTCGACGTCGACGGCAAGTGGGGCCCGGCCGGAGCGGGGGGACACGCGTGGGGCACACGGGGGGCTGCTGGGCGCGGGGTGGGAGGGTGTGTGTGTGTGTGTGTGTGCCGCTTAGAGGGTGCCCACGCGGGTGGGTGCGGTGCGTGCAGGTGCCGGGGTGTCTGTCTGGGTTGCCTGCCCAGGTGGGCGCGGTATGTGGGTGGTGGGTGCCAGTCTGGGGTGCTTGGGCTGTTGAATGTGTGGGTGGCTGCTTGCACGAGTGCACACACACACACACCGGGGTCTGCGGGCGTTTCAGAGCTCCCCTCTTCCTCCTCCTCACGCTCCAACACCAGGGCTGAAAATCCCCCTTTTCACTCGGAAGTTTTTTGCCTCTCCATCACCTCCCCATTCCTTCTGCTGTCCCCTCTCGCGGTCCCCGTTTGTGGGTTGTGTTTCTTTTTCCCCTGAAGTTTTCTGTAAGGAAAACTCCTCAGGGAGCGTTGCCTGAACCAATGAAGTCGAGACCCCTACCACACAGCCCCGGGCAGGCTGCACGCAGCCCTCAGCTTGGTTCCTGGAGCTCCGGCAGCACCACCTGACCATTAACATATTTGACTTTTGTTTAGACAACGGTTACATCGAGGGGAAGGAGCTCGACAACTTTTTCCATCACCTCGTGGAGAAACTGGGGCCAGAAGTAAGTACCGCACGGCGCTAGCCGCGCATCGAGGCCAGGCGCAAAGGTGTTTGCCCTGAGAGGCAGTTTGTATCTGACTGCTGGCTCCTGGAGCTGTCTCCGAGGTACAGACCTCTTCTCTTGGCAACCAGGTGGTATTTTGGGCAGGTGTGGCAACGGGTGCAGCCACCTGAGATGTTTGACCAGCTGCTTTCAGGCCGGCGCCTGCTGTCACGATCAGACCGCAGTCGTCACCAGCTGAAGGGGCTGGTTGGAAGCCTGGAGAGAAAGTAATTTATTGCCCTTGAGTAGAAACAAGTGGAGGAGGCACCAGCACACGGTCTGGCAGGGGAAGGGTGGGGACAACCGCGGTGGTTTATTCAATCGAGTGCAGGTTTGCTTTGTGGGTTCTTTCCAAGGTCTGTTTTTAAGAAACACACTTAATTTTAAATGGTGCTTAAGGAAGAAGATGAAGGCTTGTATTGCCTAAACCAGCTAGAAGCCAGGCAGGACTCAATTCCATCGCTTGTGAAGTCCCGACCTGGCTCCTATGTGTTTCTGGGTTTCTTCTCTGGTTTCCTTTCCCATTTTTGGCAGCGTTTCCCCTCTCTCACTCCCTGCATCTTAATTCTCCCAGAAGTTGCGTGACATTTTACTGGGGCCGTTTCTCTAGCTCCAGGTCATATGTTGCCTTTGATTGTCACCATCAGTGGAGGAGAAATCCTGCCATGTGGGTCGGCTACTCAGAAGCACGTAAAGATTGTATTCTGATAGAGGGCTTAAGATTTTGGCTACGCAGTGTGCACCCAACTAGGAAGAGAAAAGGAGAAAGCATCTTCCAAACAGAAGGAGCGAGTATGCCAAGATCCAGGCATGAAACAATTCCTTTAAGATAAAAGTAATTACCCAAAAGGGAAAAGGTAGCTGAGAAAAGGCAGAACTTTCAGTATCAAGTGCAAAATCAGAATTATTCTTACAGGTTAATTCGGATTCTTGGGTCTTTGGGGCTACAAGAAAAGGACTAGAAGCTGTGAATAATTTTTCAAGCACATTTTTGTTTAATTTGCAAATAAATTTGGATCAAAACATTGGCAGTTTCTGGAGAAGTGTCTTTCTAGAGCAGGGATGGCTAGACGAGCAGATAGGCACATACAGATTCTTTGAGGCAAAGCAAAAAAGAGCCAACAGGAAGTGCTAAGAATCATGAGGAACATGGAAAAACTGATGTGAAGAGAAACTGTAAAGCTCATGGAACAGAAGATGAAACCAGGAGCTGCTATGGGCTTGGGGTGGTGAAACACCAGCGCAAAGCACACTCTAGTGAGCCCCATGACAGCAAACACGAGGTGAGGAAGGAGAGGCTTAAAATGAGGTCACAGCAGCTCAGTGCTGCAGTGGCTTGCTGAAGCAAGGGACCGCTGAGCTGGGGGTCTCTGGAGCGGGATGTAGCTGGTGATAAAACTGCGGTCTGGACCGGGATCTCCCACTGCAGGCAGCTTCCCAGTGACAAGAGACCAAGAGGAAGCATCAAGCCCAGACGTGCTCTCTGGTGGGACGGTGTCACACCAGCTGGGTTGCAAACCTGGTGTGTTATGGCAGCTTTTGTGGCCATGCTTATGCCGATGTGATCTCTCTCATACTGTGCTAGGTATCAGCACACACAGAAGGAGGGTGTCCCAGCAATGAGCCGTGCTGCCTTGAGAGGTCAAGAACGGTTTCACCGATGGCCGAATGACACTGCTCAGATGGCTCCAGCGTGAACCCCCCCGCACCCTCACCCACTCTGTCTCCTTTGCTTCTGCTGCCTAGGTTTTGCCATTGATAGGAAAAGCTGAAAATAATTGAATGAAGCAGGAACCAACTCCCTCTCTCCCAGTTGAATAGAAGAAATAGGCTAATTCTGGAAGAGAGTACTCACTGACAGCTGGGGTGCTCAAACAGGCTCTCAAGTGGTTTTGGTTCTCTTGCCTATTTTTTGCAGTATTTCCCCTCAAACAGTATTACCCTGAGTGATGAGATGACATCTTGCCTTGATCCCCTTTGCCAGCAGCCTGGTTTTGGTTCTCATGGTTGTATAGGGGTGAAATGGCCTCCTGTCCAGCAGGCAGCAGTCTGCACCAGTAGCAGAAATCCCAGAGAGCTTTGTCCTGGGAGACTGAGAGCATCGACCTTCCCCACACCCCTATGCATGGGGATTGCCTCTGACACTGGATTAAACAAAGGTCTTTGATACCTGAAAGGAGGTTGTGGTGAGCTGGGAGGTCAGCCTCTTCTCACAGATGAGTAGTGATAGGACAAGAGGGAATGGCTGCAAGTTGTGCCAGAGGAGGTTCAGGTCAGAAATTAGGAGAAATTTCTCCTCAGAAAGAGTGGTCAGGCACTGGAACGGGTTGTCCAGGGAGGTGGTGGAGTCACCGTCCCTCAGCGTGCTTAAGGAAAGGTTGGATGAGGTACTTAGAGACATGGTTTAGTTAGTGGTGGCGGGGAGAAGGGGAACAGGGACAGACACAGTTGCCCTAGATGATCTTGGAGGTCTTTTGGAACCTTAATGATTCTGTGATTCTGTGATTTGTACGATGAGTTGGTCTAACGACATTGATTTATGTTATACAGGCTTGTGGTTATAGTGGGAGGGGTAAAGGATCCCCTTTGCACAGGTTTTTACTGTCCTACAGGGAGAATGTGGCCTTTGTGATACAAGGAGAGAGCTGGGACTGAGCACCTCTGGTTTAGCGCTCGCTTTGACCTTTACTTCTTTAGGCTCTTACGTCTCCGCTTCCTCGCGCAGTGAAAGAGGGAGACAGTAATACCCACTGGCATAACCTCCAGATCTGTTGCAAGGATTAATTAGTGACTGTGTCTGAAGCACTATGCCAGTGATAAACAATGTTATCAGCACTGGAAGTTGTCTCTGCTTGAATAGCGAGCGGCTTCATAATTACATTTTTCCAGCCCGCGCTCTCTAAGCTGTTATTTTTCTTAATGACCACTGTAGTCCTTCAGCTCTGTTTTCATTCCCCCAGCGACTCTGCAGCATCCCCAGCTGACACTAAATGCCAGGGGATGGGAACAGCTGGGAAAACAATGCAAAAGGGAGCCCGTCGGGCCTGACGGCTCTGAGCGAGGAAGGAAACTTGAAATACCACCCAGCGAGCCAGGCTAATTCAGCATCTTTTATTGAGCCATTAAGAACTTTTTTTGGGGAGGGGAAAGGGAAAATTTCTCAACAAAAGTAGACCTACAATAAACCAGCCCAAATCCCAGGCACTGCTCTGTGCCTCTCCTCCTCCGGCAGCGGGGGGTTGCTGGAGGCGTTTGGACAGTGCCCTTAACATCGTGCTTCACTTTTTGCTCAGCCCTGTACTGGTCAGGCAGTTGGACTAGATGATCATTGTAGGTCTCTTCCAACTGAAATCTTCCATCCTATCCTATGCTATCCTTTCCTCTCCTCTCTAAGAAAATGCCTTCCATTTCCACCTTTGTGTTGCATACAAATAAGGCTTCAGTGAAACATGGAGGATTTATGACACCAATGGACTGAAATTTGTATAAATTCTCCACTGACTGGAGGGGCTTCTGAGCTTGGTTTCGTTCAGGGGCTATAAGGCAGACTCAAGGATAAGGCAGCCAAATAACAGTGCAGGGTTTTGAACCTCCAGCATTGCCCATCTGCTGCCGTTTTACTCACATGATTTCCCTCGGACCATTTGAGCCTCCAGCTTCCAACCTGTGGCTGCGCGGCTGCTGTGAGCTGCCTGTGTCCTCTTCTGCTCACTCATCAAACCCTTTCTTCTATGTTATGGAGACCTTTCCATGCACTTTCTCTGAGTTTTTATACTGAGATGAAAACTTTGTGAAAAGGACAGTTTCTAGGGACAGAAGTCATTTTATTGGAACAGAAAATACAGCCCCTGCATTCCATTCCTGAGTTGCTATACATCTTTCTTTCTGTACAGAGGTATTTAGGAACTTCCCTGCTGGCTCTTTTCTATAGTTCTAATGAAGCTTTATGCATATTCTTGTAATAATTAGACAAGAAGAGGTTCATAGATGAATGGCTATAAACTTGGGGTTTGGGCAATGCATGTTACCATTATGCTTGTGTGGTTTTCACTGGCAGGTATTTCAGTTTGCTTAAATTAAACTCCAATTCAGCAGAAGACTTTCAGATAAAAGTCAGCTGCCCTCACCTAACTCTTGTGTGTAAGTGTTATAGTTTTGCATGGCTGGATTCTGGTGAAGGAGGGGGGGCTGCAGGGGTGGGTTCTGCAGGAAGCAGCCAGAAGGTCTCTGCAGGCCCCACAGAGCAAACACCAGCTGGAGTCTAAAAATTTTTAAAGTGCAAATTTGACAGGTATCAGCAAGACAGGTATCAGCCTTGTTATAATCCCCCTGCCCCCAAACCACATGGGTAGTTATGACTGGAAGGGACTGAAGTTAATTTCCAGGAGCTCACCCTGAATAGTCATAAAGGATTTGCTTCTGCTTTTTGCCTCCAAAGAAGGTGATCAGCCTCCAGCTACTCTTGCACTTCACCCTTGCTTCGCACAATGTGTCGTGTAGCTAAACTACTTAACATGTCAGGAATGCAGTAGCTACTCCTTCAAACAAAGTTTAATGGACAAAATATCAGCCAGCCTCAAAGCCACCCAAAGCAGACTTCCCCAGTGTTTTACCATCTCAGGAGGCCCAGGATCACAGAGCAGGTCTCTTGTCAACAAGTCATCAGGTCAACAGCAAGAAGACCCCTAGCAGAAAGCATTCATCATGCATCCTCCCCCAGACTAGCTCATAAATCTAAACCCAGAGTTGATCCTGATTATTTAGACACAAGGAAGAAATTCTTCCCTGTGAGGGAGGCAAGACCCTGGCACAGGCTTCCCAGGGAAGCAGCATTCTGAGCCAGGGTGGATGGGGCTTTGGTCTAGGGGAAGGTGTCTCTGCCCATGGCAGAGGGGTTTGGAACTGGATGGGCTTTGAGGTCCAGCCCGATCCCATTTGTGGTTCTGATTATTGCCAAATCCAGTTATTTCTTGAGGTATGTTTTTTGTCAGCCTTGATTAGCCTGACCAGTTCCTATTCCCGTTCCTCCACATTCAGGCAGGGCTCTGCAAGCACCGGGAAGCAGCTCTAAATGCAAACTCAACACACCTGTGGGAAAAGCAGACACAACGTGCTTTCATTGCCCAACGGCATCTCAAAACCCTTTCATCCTAGCGGAAAGGGCAGAACAAAGAACCTGCCCAAAGACCAGCCACAAAACCACACCGGCACAGGGAAGACTCTACTAGTCTTTGTTAGATGCTGGTGTCTTCTGCATGAGAAAATATTTCCCACATATATGCTGGTGAGAGCTAAAAAAAGTACCAAAACACAACAAGGGATGAGAGGGTAAGTGCTCATCTACTGTAGCATGCAGGGTTTTAGTAAATCCTAGCCAAAATACAGGGCCAAATTCTCAAGTGATAGCACTGCAGTTAAGTGAGCAAGATGGGCCTGAACAAGAAGTTGGCCCAGAGTGAAATCCCATGCGGGGTGAAATCCCACTGCTAATGCAGCAGAATCCAACGTACAACCGCAGGGGTGAAACGAAGTCGTTCATGTGGTTCTTTTAATGCTAGAGAATTTACAGAAGAAATGTTTGACTGGAAAAGGTTCATCTTCCAAGGTCAGAATGTATTTTACTGATGTCTCACCTGGTCTTTGCTGGCCTCCCATCTGCACTGTGTGGCTTTTGGCATGGCAATAGTTGTAGAGAGGTTTTTTTTTTCCAACCAGCATTCTTGGCAGGCATAATTTATTTTCAAAGCTCTTGTAGGAACACGATATCTCAGGGACCTTTTGCCCTTCTATCAAATTTGGCTGAAACATTGTTAGGAGAAACATGTGCTTAAGTCAGCATTTTCTGATAAACCTCTTTTTTATTTATTTCTTTTCCTTTTCCCCCAAGAAACAGCCTATAATAGTCACATTTAGTTTCTTCTTGCTTTTTATACCCTGACCAATATAATGGCTCGCTTCCAAAAATCATGTCAAGAAGGAAAAGAAAAAAATTATGACACAACTGTCTTGATCAGCATGAATTAAATGAGACATCCCCTTTCATCAAGTAGGAAAAGGTCCACCTTTTACCTCCCCCGCTCAAAAAGAACCCCCCAAATGACTCACAGTTGTGTTTTCATCAAGACAAGCTGCTGCCAAACACATGGATTCTTTAAGGAGCAAAAATTTAATTAGGCAGCACAGAGCACAACAATATAAAAGGAAAAGGTTAACAGAGAAGGCAGATTACAGAGAGGTTTCCAAAGAGTCATAACCAGCCATGACAAAGAAATTAAATGCTGTGGAGATTAAAAGAAAAAACAAACCCAAACATGTGACCATACCCTTTCCATTTTTAAAAGCCAGATTACCTTTATGATGCTAAATACTTCCAAAGGGTTTTTGCAAAAGGGAGGACGAAGACTGGACATAGAGAGGAGAAAGCAGAAAATTCATTAGTTATGGCAACTTGAAGCATGGAAGCTTTTCTCTGCAAAACTCCACAGAACAGCATCAGTAGTCAGAAATTTACTCCTTAACCATGACAAATGTATGAACAAAGCCCCAGCAATATTTTAAATGGTGTCCTTTTATGAGGACAAAAAGGACATTGCCTTCTCCTCATGGTATGTGGCAAGGATTCCTTCCTTGAGCCGATAGCAAGAACGTGCAGCTGCTCATGGAAACCTCGCAGCATCCAACCTGCAAGGGACCAAGGCAGCTGAAGCTCTACAGCTCCCAGGAAGCAACCTGAAGGTTAATCATCCCTCTGCTCCAGGCTAGCTCCCATCATCATTACAGTCCAACAAAGATGATAATTTAGGGAAATTAACAGAGGGTTGAGAAGTTTTTTGTTTTAAATGAGCATCAGGAACGACATTGCAGAGGGTTTCTTTCTGATGTGGGGCACCTAGCACAGCAAAGGACCCTTCCTTGCTTCCCAGCCAAGCACTTGCACTCCAGCAACCACACTCTTCCTCAGTGCAACTGTGAGCAACACTGGAGGCCAGTGCTAGTTGAGATATGTTTTTCTGACTGTGGCACGGAAGCCCTCTTCATTACGGTGCAGATTGATGCTAAATGCAAGCATCTCTCTATCTGTTTTTGCCTTAAGTAGACAGCAATTTAGGGGGGAAATTGTGTTCCTCTGTCGATTAGGGCTATTACCTCTTGATTAAATTCTCCTCCAGAAGGTCACAGAGGTGCATGCAGCAAGGAAAACAAGGGATGTCAAGAAGGGCCTCCCCATACACACAGCTACCAGAAAGGATGCGACAGCATTCACTTCAGCTTTCAAAAAAGGGAAAGTTATTTTAATAAATTTTAATAATTTTCATTTTATCTAGATGCTAATAAGCCAGCAAAATTTTAGCCCAAGCAGCAAACACTTGAGAAAGCTTAGACAGCCTTTGGAGTGGGGAGGGGTCTGGTGCTCAACATGGACAACGTAGCCAAGACAGCATCTGCTCTGATGAAAAAAGCTGTGCTGACCTACAGCTAGGGCTGGGTGAGAAGTGCCCTCCCCCAGTGGCTGGTCACTGGACCCCTGCCCAGGCCATGCCTGCAGAAACTGTCCCCGCTGTCGCTTCTGACCTGTGAATAGTTATTTTGTCCCTTTCAGGGATACCCGAATCTTGTCTGCGCAAAGCACCGCTGGAAAAAAAGCTCTGCTTAATATACTTGTGTGACTGGAACTGGTTGCTGTATCTACAAGGCTTTTACAAAATTTTAGTGGTCCCCATATTGTCTCTCTTTATTTCCCTGCTTTCAGTTCCCACTTGAAGCTCTCCTGGGGCTCCCAGGACTTTGCACCAGTAGAAATAAGAGCAAGGACAACATGTGTGGTTAGTAAGATCTTACTGTGGCTCCATCAATCCTGGAGTATTACCTAGACAGTATTTTTTCCTGAATACCCTTCTCCCTCTGTTTCTGGAGCAAACCCTTGTCTAGGCATGAGGCTCCTGCTGAACCACTCGCAAGCTTCCGAGTGCTGCTGCTGCTGCACTGACCAGGAAGCACCACCACAGGCTGCAGATCTCCAAAATCCGATTACAGAGTCAGCAAACACAGCAGGAGTCTGCAGTTCATGTCCTTGCTTGGACAAGGGGAACAGATCATGCAGACTGCACATGGGATTGTTTCCAATCTTTTCGATGTTTTCGGAAAGGAAAGGCAATCAGAGGAAGCCATTGGGCTGCACCACCTTGGAGATCAGGCCTCCAAAACCTTGGTTTCTGCTTGAAACAGCATGGCTCATTTTTTCTTCTTTTATATTCTGAAATTGGGGTGGGTTTGGGTTTTTTTTGGTACACATAAAGGTCGCCTTTGAAACCTAATGGTCCTGAGGCAAGGTGTATCATTCTCAGTGTAAAACTTTGCAGTATACACATAATTTTGCCTTGATTACTCACCTTGGGAAAGTCTGTGCAATATCTTTTACTTTGCTTGTATTCTTTGGGAGTAAGGGCTGGATTTTAATAGATCCATCACCTTTTGTGTTTCGTAAGTAGAGTATCTATGAGTAGGGACAGACAGTGCAATTTGAAAAATCCACTGTGGTGTAACCCCTTGGACTAAAACCTGTTGGAGTTGCGTGAATCCTGTAAATACTTTGGGTTTTTACTTGATGTGTCTCATAGTTTAAATCAGTTAAAAATAAGGGAAAAAAAATAGGAGGCAGTCCTGTTTTCATGCAGATAACAATGTTCCTGCCACACAAAGCTCGATGAAGTGGTGGTTAATAGCTGACACGAAGTTGAGCCATGGCTTGCTTAACAAACGACTAGTCTGAGCTCCACAATGTGCTTTTCAAATATCAGCTATGATTATTGTTTCAGAAATAACTTATCCCACTGGGCACGGAGGAGGATAATTTCAGAGTACTTTGCAAGCCTATTGAAGTCAGCAACTGATAGGCTTGCCTAACGCCAGGGAGGTGTCTCAAAGTTCAAGGTGCCGTCAGAAGGGAATTTAAATAGCACGAGGGTGAGTCTGAAAGCTGAGGGAAAAGAAAACTCTGCCCGTTCAGTGGCATGCTGTGCCCCCAACACCTGCACTTGGAGGGCCCAGCACTGAGCACCACCCACCCACAGGGTTTTCAGGCCACCATGGTGAGGATGGAGCATCCTGCAGCCATGCCCCGTGACCTGCTCAAGCCAATGCCAAGCTCCAGGAAGGGGGCTGCCACATTGGGTGCATCCTCACAGGATCACAGATGGGTGTTTCATCCCCTAACTGGGACCTGCCAGACATTGGCTGTGTACCCTACTGTGTACCCATGTGCCATGGGGTTGCACATCAGCTGCCCTACAAAGATCCTTCCATCATCTGGAACATCCTAGTCCTGTATTACCCTAGGCAGTGGAGCAATGGAAGAGTTTACTTGTTCTAAGCAGCGATCCTTTTTGGTTATTTTGACTTGACATTTATGAATCAAAGCGAATTGACTCTCTCTTCCTCGATTTCAGTGTAGGGTCCTCTGCGCTGACAATGCTATTAAAGATTTGTCTATGAGCCCATAATGACTTTGTGCAGGTAAGTGCCCATGAGCTCTGAGTTTGCTCTGAAGCCGGGTGAAGGCAGATTAAAATACATGATAAATGATCAGTCGTACTATCACCCTATCCATCGACCTACAGATACCCTTTTTTGCTTATTGCTAGCAGCGAGTTAAGGCTGCACAAACCAGTCACTTCTAAACGTGTGCAGAAAGCTGGTGACAAAGTAGATGCACAGACAGACTTCAGCTTAATGAGCCTAAGCAGAACAGACTTCATTTTCTTCTTGCTTACATCACCTGTGACATCCTGGTGTGTCCCTACATCTCTGTCGCTGACCGTGGCAGCCGCTGCTGAGCAATGGCTGTGCAGCAGTACCTCTTGAGAGCAGGCAGAAAACAGTGTCCTCACCTGGCAGCTACTGTACGGGGGTATGGCCAAGGAGGTTTTGGGGTGTGAGGCACGTTCAGTTCCCAGTGTGATGGTTTCAGATACCCATCTGAAGTGAGAACGTGAGCTGCAGTTGCCACATGTGCAGCCCAGGCCTACAGCTCTGCTCAGAGGGGACAGACCTCCTACCCTGTCTGACTGTTTGCAGAGCAGCACAAATCGCTGCTTCAGTTCAAGCTTTGCAGAATTGAGGCCTAAAGAAGCACGTAGGGCAGTGAATAACCAGAGGTCCAGGCATCATGCAGAGACACACACACCCATTGTTCACCCTGCCAGGGCAGGGCGATGGGGAACGTCCTTTCCTAAGCACAGTGTTTATATTGCTTGGCCTCTGAATGGCCAGGCAGGCTGCACTGAGCTGTGCACCAAGTAAATTTGAGTAAGTCCTTCATGGTCTTGTGTCACGGTATTAAGAAAGGGATTATGCAGCCCACAATAGTAGCTGAAAGGACAAGAAGCTGGATTAGAAGACCCAGGAAGACATTCCTAACTCCACCTGGATGTAGAGATGGTAAATCCTTTGATGTGCTTTTCTTCAGGGGTAGGGAAGAACCAAATGTATTCTCTTGTAAAAACAAAATCCTACAAAGAATGCCAACAGCCAGCCCAGGTTATCCTCCCCATTCCTTTCCCTCTCAGAGAGGACCACCTCCCCACGAGGCTGGCAGAGAAGCCAGGACTTGCTCAGTGCCAATGCAGAGGGCAATGCTGGGCTTCCCAACGCAACTATAAAGCTCATCTGACCAGAAATCTTTCCCCAGGGTGGAGAAGTTGTATTTTGTGTAGCCCGGTCAGGGCAGATACCCCAACAGTTCCAGCTGGGAAAAAGCAATCACGCCTGATGAACCTCAGCATTGTGTCAAAATGTATAACCTGACAAGTCCTGAAAACTCCTCACTGTGTATGAATTGATTATGGGGTTGAGCAGATGCAAAGGGAATATGAATTGCCTGAAATGTCATGCTATTAAAGTAGAAACACTGACAGGGCTTGGTGCCAGGTCTTGGACCAGTTGACAGGTAATAATAAGCAACAACCTAGCTCCACTGGCAACTTTCAAGTAATGAACTACAAGGATGTAGTTCAAGGATAAGGACATCCTCCTGAATAGCACGAGATGCAAATGAGCAGCATGGAAACCACTGTAACACAGCCCCAAACTAACCCAAATCCCAGAGGTGCAGCAGGAACAGTTAGCTAAAGAATCAGGTATCAGTGAAATATTTTGGCGTCTCCAAAGACTGTGGTCTTCCACCTGAAAGCTTAGTTGCTGCAAAGCCATGCACAGCACTAGTTTCCAAAAATGAATCTGTGGTGCGGTGTCTGTGGGTTTTTAGAAGCATTAGCCCCCTCAATGTGACGATGTGATGTTCCTGGTTGTTACTTGTGAGTGTGGAGAGGCTTCATGTGCATGTTGTTTTCCCCATGGCAGAACACCACCACAGAAGAAAGAGTTCAGAGGATGAAGGAGCAGTTCATGTCTGCCTACGATGTCACCGCAGATGGACGCTTGCAAATCCAAGAGGTACCTCCCTCCGCCTCCCAGCACAGGCTTTCTTTTACAGAAGGAGGGATAATTAGGACCTAGAGCAGACTTGGAGATAGAGCCTGGGTGGGGAGGTGGTGAGTCACAGAGTACAACATTTACTAGACCTCTTGGTCTGGGGTTTATTTCCACGGCAACAACCTGCCCACCTTGTACTTCCCAGGCTGGGTCAGCAGCCACCCAAGTTTGTTCGTATCTTTACTTTCATAGTTTGGGTTTGTCTTGGGGTTTTTTAATGTTTTGTGGTGTGGTGTGGGTTTTTTTTTTCCAGCTGGCAAATATGATCTTGCCGGATGATGAGAACTTTCTGCTGCTTTTCCGACGGGAAGCTCCCCTCGACAACAGCGTGGAATTCATGCGGGTCTGTATCTCCACACTGTCTCTTCCCCCTTGCACATGAACAGCTGTTTCAATACCTACACTTCTACCTTCTGTACAACACAACATGGAAAACAGGCGGTTATTGCGGAAGCAAAACACGTTCTGACCTGTTCAGGTGGAAAACAGGATAGGGTAGAAACCTCCGTAAGCTGGGGAAACTGAGGAGCACAAACCCACAAGTTTTCCTTAACTGTTCCAAATGTCCCCCCACTCTCTGCCCCTAAGTGTCCCAGTGCAGAATTTCCAAGACTGCTTTCAGTTACTTTCATTTCCCAATCCGAACTGGGGACTTCCCCGGTCACAATGGCCAACTGTGACTTTAACTGAGGGCAATTAAGAGAAGCTGCATGTGCAAATTTGGTAAGAAACGTGGGATGGTTGCTCAGTCCTTTCTTCCTTTTATAGGCAGCGTGCCTGCATTACGCCTGTGACAGCCGCCTGCCACATGCACAGCATCCTAATGCCAGTAAAAGCCATTGTGTGGGAAGTTCCCTTTATTTTGTCTACAATCAATTAAATATTGGATAATGCAACGGCTTGCTCATTATGGAAGCCCTGCTTTGAGTCTTGATGATCTAGCACCCAAGCAGATGATTAACTGCATTATTTATGTGGTCCTGTCAATCTGTCCCCATTCAGATCTGGCGCAGTTACGATGCTGATAGCAGTGGATTTATTTCAGCCGGAGAGCTCAAAGTAAGTTGTTCCAACAAGTCTCTTTTGGGCTTGATGATGTCAGCGGGACCCTTTCCATCAACTTTATCAATCTGTTGCCTTTTTGTGCATTTGACAAATGGCATTTCTAGGTTGTTCACGTCAAGTTTATGGTTGGAGAATGTCCCGGCCTTCTGGCACAGCTGCGGGGCCCTGCCAGGAGGGAGGATGCTCTGCTGTTGGTCTTGATGTCCTGCTTCCCCCTTGCCTTGTCTCATGACCCTACTTGTCTTGGTGTCCCTCAAGCAGGTGGGCCCTTCAGTGTGTGACTCACAGAGACGTGAGCATGATGCCCAAGTGTCTTGCTGAATGGCAAATATTTGTATTTTAGAGAGTCATTTATGACTTATTCCAGTATGTCTGCTCTGGGGAAATTTGGTTGGTTTCAAACTCATTTTTAAAAAAAAGTATGTTTCAACTAAAAAAAAATGTGAACTTTATGTGAAATTGAAGACAATAGTGCTAATCAGGAATGTGAAACATGTAACCCTGCCGAATCTGGTTTGAATTTCTTACTGTTATTTCTTGAATTCACTCTAAAGAGTAAAACTTGTCTCCATCTTTACTACAGGATTTCCTGCGAGATCTCTTCTTGCAGCATAACAAGATGGTTGCTGAAGCAAAGCTGGAAGAATATACTGATACCATGGTAAGAAAAGACAGTGTTAATATTGCTTAGGTTATAGTACAACCTAAAAACTCTTTCGGGGTCAGTGTCTGTAGGGATGAAAATGTCTTCTTAAAAGGTGTATCTTCTCCAAGAGATCCCTAAGGAAAGTTAGCTCGTGCCTCTGCTGTTTCTTTGCACTGCGCTGGGTGTCAGCTCTGAACAGCATTTCAGGTGGTTTTGCTTGGAGTTGAACCATTTATTAGAAGAAAACATCTCAGCTTTATGCCAAAGCAAACTGACCCCTAAATCCGTTTTGAAAGAAGCAGTTGAGGTGCATCCTTCTTCAGGGTATATTCAGCTTCAGCCAGATCTCTAGCTCCTTTCCTCCTTGAAAATCCTTTTGCTCCCAAAACATGCAGGTATACGACTCTCATGCTCTACAATGCCCAGCAAGCCTTTCTTACTCCCTTCTGCTTCACTGAAAGGCTGGGAGGTTGAAAGCTTCCACTCTTCCCCTGCCTTATCACAATACAGCTTTTATCCTGCTATCAGCAACATAATATTTGGTGTAAGTTTAGGATCAGACACCTGGATTTCGGAGTAATTTATTATATCAAACCATCTAAATACAAGAAATGGGAAAAAACTCCACAACAACACAAGTAGTTTCTGGTGTCATTCCCAAGGGTATCATTTGAGTTCCACTAGCCGACATCACCATTGCAATTTTCTAAATGATTTTCAGATGGGACTGCCTTGATTCTTGGCATAAAATCTGTGTTTGTACCTAAAAAACAGCCTGGCATGTGAGCAAGGAAGGAGCTGCCCACATATTTTGGAACACCGTGTTATGTATGCATGATGCGCCTGCGCCTAGAAACGTGACCCTTCAGAGCCAAGGGAAAACTGTATCATTACAGAAAAATGTACTTCCCCCCCCTTTTCATATTTATAGGACAGTGAGGGGAGAGGAACACAAACTACAGAAATTGTTTTCCAACTGGCAGAACTTGAAAGCAATAAAACCCCGTAGACTACAGCTAGAACAAAAACCCTTCCTGGTAGTGCCTGCAGGTAGCAAAGAGCTTTTGTGTTCCTCCATTAAGGTTTCCTTCTCTAGTGGCTAATCTCTGATCAGGTGCTTAGGTAAAAAAAAGTGATCTGAAGCTTGTAGACATCGGGTGGTTCATTTCCTCCAACTTCTTTCCCTTTCCAATAATATCCCAAGGAAGGTGTGTGATTGCTGCTGCCCCAACGCAGCTCAATATCGATGTGGTCTGGTGATGCAGCCAAGGGCTGACAGCCACAAGGTCTGTTTTCTGTCCCTGTGGTTTTTTTATAGATTGGCTTTATGTACCTTTGGAGGAGCAGTTTAGTCTCTGAGCTACAGGCTAAGATTTGATCTGGGAAAAGGGATGCTTGGTATACCTGGGGAAATCTATGATCTGAAATGCAAAGCTGGCTTGGGAGGACAAAAATGTATGGAGCCGCGTTGACAAAAGACTCAGGGATGTCGACTGCTGCTAGAAAATGATGTGGATGGGGCAAATGACTTTGTTCCCTTGCGATTCTTTGCTATAAACTGAAGATCAGGGATGTTTGCAAACACACCCGACGCCAACAGCTGAGGCAGGGTGTGAAATTACCACTCGTGCAATCTTGGCCCGTGAGGTGCTGTAAATGGAGGATACGAGTTCTGTAGGTCGCTGCAGTCGCAGGTACGCTGCTCGAAGTGATTGCACGGGTGCTTGTTTGAAGTGGTGGGGCAGGATCACAAGGAGGGAAGTGTTGGATTAAAAAGGGAGAGGAAGTGACTCGAGAAGCCAAGAGCAAAGATATGAGGCCAAGGCCCGGGGCGATGAGAGCTCTCTGCTTTCTACGTGGAGCAGGGAGCTGCTGAAGTGCAGAGTCAGCAGCATCCCAGTGGGACCATGGCCTCTGCCAGGGAAAACGGGGTGCAGTGGCCCTGACAGACTTTGCTGCAGAGAAGGAACTTTTCATTTCATTCCTGAGGCTTTCAGAGTGTTGTGTCTTTAGTAACCAGCAGCACCAATTCCTTTACTGGAAAGTGGAAATCCTTGTATTTGTCTGCACTGTTACTTTACTCCCACCCTTTTCTCCATTTGGAGTGCAGGGTTTTGGGGACAAGGACCTGTTTCTGTTGCACACAACTCCAGGGTGTCCCATCTATCTAAGTCAGGGTTTTGAAGCAGCCCTGTGATAACATTCAGCTGAAAGAAGCTGTATCTCAAGGAGCTCTAAACCCATCTGTCCCCACAGGAATTTACAGATCTCTGCCCTCATCTCTGTACATCCACATCCAGCTGCACACATCTTAAGCAGCTACTGCTATACTGAGCAGACCCTAGAGACTTCTGGAGGAAGGGATAAAGCAAAAAAGATAGAAACTGTCACTTTAAAGAAGCTAGCCCAGATACAAAGTAGAGGGGGGGGGAACAAAGGCAATTTATTATTCTGTGCTGAGTGTTTGCAGCTTTAGTTTGTGAGAGGTGAGAACAGGTATCATACTGACCAGAGCATGATAAATACTTGCCCCTTACTTATGCTGCTATGAATGGCCTTACACCACATTAGAAAAAGCTAGAAGAGGGAGAAACTATTTCTTTTGGAAGAGATTGGTTGTCTCCAGAAAGGAGCATCACTTTATCAGATTGCTTAGAAGCAATTTCCTAAGAGACCATTCTGTTTACTCATGACCTTGACATCCCCTTATCAGTGAACACTGATATAGGTCAGGAACCTGACTAAAAAGTGATGAACCCTTGGAAAAAAGCCAAGTAGACAATGTACAAGAACATTGGAATTTTCGAGACCCTTCATGAGGGAATTAAAGTAGCAACCCTATGCTTGAGGAGGCCCCTTTGAGGGCAGAGTTTTCATGCCTCTGTGTGTGTGTGTATGTTTGTATTAACTATTAACAGTCATTAGGCATGTATTAATATGTATTTACACGCACCAACTTGCATGAGAAGATGAGACAGCCACATGCAGTTCTGAATCCTTGACAACAGTCCGTGCATTTGTTGTCTTCCCATGGGCATAGACCAAGAGCTGTTGGCAGGGAGCAAGGTGCTCAGAGGCAGAAGCAAAGCCTTGTGTGTTTCTCTGAGCTTTGCCAGACAAGATGCTCTAAGAGGTCCTGCACTGCGTGCTCCTGGAGCTGGGTGGTCATAGCTGAAAATGGAGCTGTTGGAGGACATGGTGAGAATGTTCTGCTTTCCTGAAGTAACACAAGCTGGAGAAATGAAAGCTTGCCCCCTTACAGCCCCCCACAGTCATGCTGTTATTAGGCTTCTGGGTCCTGGTGCAGTTTCAGCCCATGAACACCCAGCTCCTGTGCGTTTGACAACATGTTGCCATGAGTGACAGCCTCCATACCCGTGCACACACACAGCTGCCTGCTTAAGCAGGATGCTGTAAGTGCCTGGATATGAACCAAGCTGAAGAGATCGCTTCTGCTGAAGTATTCCTCCTTTTTTCTTCTGTAAGGACAGAATTCTCACCCAGCTTTTGCACCTGGGCATGACCTTGTTCATGGAAACACTGCCCAGAGAGCAGCATGCTACTCTGATTTCGTAAGCACACTGTCTACAAGCCATAGGCAGGGCCAGCTCGTTACCGAGGCGAACCTCACCAGCCCAAGTTACACATGCTGCTGAGGCAGTTGGGCGCACAACACTGACACCCAATTTTTGCCTTGCCTTGTGTTGATAATGTCAGACTGAGCACAATAATGTCCATCAATTTGTTACACTTTAGCAAGTTGTAAAGGATTATCCCCCCCACACAAAGCCAGCACACCATCGTTGCCCACCACAAGCTGAAACTCTAGAGGGGGGATGAGGCAAATTCAGCGACTAATAATTCAACAAGCCATGACTTACAGCACTCGAAAGTTAGTCAATGGAGTTGGCTGAGGATGAAATCTTAGCCCCAGAGAAATCAAAATAGGAATCCTCCCAGCTGTGATGTTGTCAGGGTTTTGCTGTGCTTATCTGCAAAGGTTCTCCTGGAGCCTGAGCTCCACACCACAGGCAGCCACTGCCCCCACACTCCAGCCTGCAGCTGACCAGCTGAGGGCTCCTCACCTTCTCAGTGCAAAGGAGAACATGTTGATTTCTCCCTGAACGTGTTCTGTGACCAGGAGTATGCATTGTGGACCACCCTTATTGTATATTGGGGGTTTCTGGTGGTTTTGTGGCTGCTGCCTGTTCTCTCTGTGAGGACAATGCTGGAGGCTCAGCATGGTCACTTCTTTGGCTGTGAAAACCTATCTGTCTGTGCTTAGTGCCATTGCTGCTATATTTCATACACAGATACATGTATACATTAATATATATATCTACATCTACACTTCATATATGTATATTTATATTGCATGTTGCAATAGGACAAGGGGAAATGGTTTTAAACTCAAAAAGGGTAGATTTAGGTTGGATATTAGGAAAAGGTTCTTCAGTATGGGGATGGCAGATCATTGGAACAGGTCGTTCCAGAGAGGTGGTGGAGGCCCCATTCCTGGACATATTCAGGCTTGATGGGGCCCTGAGCGACCTGATCTAGTGAAGATGTCCCTGCTTACTGCAGGGGGGTTGGACAAGATGACCTTTAAAGGTCCTTTTGAACCCAATGCATTCTATGATTCTATGATTCTATTATTTATAGATGCAGTATAGCCTAAAAGACTGGTTGCCTAAAGGAGCAGTCTTTATACATCTTTATACATCCCTTCTCCTCTATGTTGGCCTCCCTTCCCTATGTTGGCCTCCCTTCCAGGTGGCTCTGTAAGGACACCATGCCACCCAAGAAACTATATCTACAGTGATGCACTGACACTGCAGTCATCACCTCTCCTAACCCCAGCAACCACCACAGGAAGTCCCCATCCCTGAAGAGCCTCCTCCTAGCTTTGGGTTGGTGTAATGCCTCTCATTGCTTTGCTGTATGTGATAAAGGGAGGATGCACACTGCTGACGAACACAATGGAGGCAAATCTGCTTCCCATGTCTCTTCTAGACTTAATCCTGGAGGTGCTGTCACCTCCAGGTTTGTGCCACACTCACTGCAGCATCAGCCAGGGGAAGCAGAAAATCACATTTAAGCTCAAACTTTGTTTCTGAAGATCAAAACCTCCAGAAGTCAGCAGCCTGTACTTTTGAAAACACAGCAGAAAATGCCTTGGTCTTTTAGGAACCAGAATGCTCTTGAAAATCCTGCACTAAACAATTCATCTAGATCACATGGGCACACTGTTAGAGCAGAGCACTGAGCTTTTGTCCCGAAGGTAACTTCCTTGCCACGGGGCCCTCCTGTCACTCTGCAAAACCTTCGGTCCCTGTCCTTCCCTCAGGAAAGGAGCCACAGGCAGTCCTGCAGCTTGGGCACGTCCTTGCACACCCTTGTTAACTTTCATACTCACTGGCTGATTTTAGTTACAGCTGTTGGGTATAGATGCCCTCAATGTATGTATTTGAGAGAGCGGGAGATCAGGCAAGAGCCAATTCTTTCCCTGTCCCTCCTGAGGGATAAAACACTTTATTACTATGCCCAGAGAATCAGAACCAAAGCAGGTTTAAAAGCAGACTCTGAATCCACTGATCACAGAACTGCTTTTTTTGGTTGTTCACTTCTTTCCTTATCTCTGTCACAGAAAATAATTCAGATTTATGGTCTTACATTTGTCTTCAGACAAGCATGTTTGTCATATCATGGTGTTTTGGTGGTCTTCTTTACAACACTGGGCTGGGAAAGCAGAGGTGGTTCCTTTACTGAATTCAAAGCCAATGGCAATTTTTATTTTGCACTTAAAAAAAGAAAAGAGGAGATGTAACAATTCTTATTTTGCAAACCCAGCTCCTACTTTCGCTCTGCCTGCCTCAGCGTGCATGGGCTACATCCAAGCAGAACTGAGACTTCCCTGGTGCACTGACACTAACATGTCGGTGAATTAATCTGTGCAAACACTTAAAACCAGGGGGTAGCTTGACAGTAAAATAAATGCATCATTTTATAAAGCATACTGCTAGATGCAACAAAGCTTTTAGACAAGCAGAGTGCTGTTTAAACATGCCAGACCTTATCCTTACCCACATTGAGATGTTTCATATCAGCCTGGCAGCATAAATATACCTTTCAAGAGTGTAAACTGAAAATCCATCAAGTTTAATGTATCAAGATGGTGTGTAAAGGCAAAAGTTTAAATTAGAAACAATCTCATAATGATTTCAAATATCATCTTCTCCCATGATGTACGCTTCCTCACAGGGGGTGGGTACCCTCTGTCATTCTTTGTGTACTTATGTCTGCAATTAACAGATCAGATCAAACACTCGCATGCCTGAAATTTGAAAGTTTAATTAATGAACATTCTCCCAGGCTTTTATCAAGTAATGCACCCTGAGATTGACAAGTATGGGCTCCAGTTGTCCAGATAATAGGATTAATTCTATCTTATTAGCTGTGGTTCCCGAAATAATTCAGTGAACACTATTCCATCTTCCCTACATGTTTTCTGTCTTTCATGTGGAAGTCATTTGACAAGAATTAGCTTGGCCTAGCTCCCCCAGCCAGCCAGAACTGCAGAATGATAGGGGTTGGAAGGGACCTCTGGAGACCATGTAGTCCCACCCCCAGACTCCACTTTTCTTTCTGTTGACTGGTATGGGCAATCAAAACATTGCATATGTTTAAAAATTTTGTTCAGGGTACTTGTTGCAGGAAAAGTTGAAACGATCTGAAAACACAAAGATTCTCTCTTGGTAGTACAAAAGCAAAGCTGAGTGAAGGAGGTCAGAGAGGGGAGCTGGGTAGCTGTGAGTAGACATGGTCTACTGAAAGTTTAATGGTCAGCTCAAAGGGAGGGTGCAAATGAAGCAAAGTGGCTGGGGGGGGTGTTGCTTTTCATTAAGTGTTCCCCTAAGGAAAGCGTTATCTCTGCAGATAAAAGTGTTTTACTGAGCTGCCCTGTCCCAGGCAGAGGAGTCCCTGAGAGCTTCACCCCACACTTCCCACTGAACTCTGTCTCCTCACACCATGCCCAGGCATGCCACTGTACCATCTGGGAGCGAATGCTCCTCCGCGGCCTAAATGGAGGGATTTAGAGCAACATTTTCAAAAGCCCTTGAGTTACTGTAGGGCCTGGGGACTATGGCATTGCCACCACCAAAAGCTGGTGTTTTCTCTAGCTGGCTAAACAGGGGTTGCCTCTGTAAGCTTTCTTTATGGAATATTTTCAGAGTAATAGCACGAGCTGGGTGTTGCAAAAGTGAGCCAGGAGAGGTGTCTCCCTCTTTCCTCACACAACAAAAAAAATCAGGTTAGGCACTGATGTCCCATTTGGAAAGGGGCTTATCTGGGATGATTTATTTCTAGAAGGAATATTAACCATTTTCTATTGCCTGCAGAGTAATTCCTTTATCAGCCAGGAACTGAAAGTTCAGGTTTTTGTCCCGCTCGGCAGTGGGAGGCTGTCATCGCAAGGACATTTCCCTCCTCATGGCACCAGGGAAGCCAGCATTGCCCCTCCATGGCCCCAGCAGAGGCCAGGGAGAAGTCCCATATTGCAGTGGGATAACTGATGGGGCAGAAGGCAGCATGGAAGTTAGATAAGCCTGAGAGGTACAACTTGTACTGATCTAGCTTGAGAGAAATCCTCAGGACAGCTTGGCAGCTTTATTCATCTCTCCAGCTCTAGGGCTAAGGAAGATTCAGAGGTCTTTCTTCTGCCATTTAGTGGCTCTGCACAGAGCACACGCTTGGCAGGGGCCAGTGAAATGGGAATTGGCTTTCCTTGTGCTGCTGAGCACCCACATGGCTCTCAGGATGTGACTTTTCCAAAGATCTCAATGTGAGCCTTACATCATTCATAGGAGTTTTATACTGTCTTTCAGTGGGAAGAACAACAAGCCCATACCAAGCACTCTTCAAAAATCCCACCCAAGCCTCAATAGTGTAAATCGTGCAGAATAAATAATAGAATAAAATGACATTGTAGAATCTTATCTAAACCCAGTGCAATAAAGGGTTACCATAGTACCACAGGCTCACCACCCCCTCAGTGCTATCTCTAAGCTTCCTGAGATGGGGACTGGTATGGGCCTTCTCCAGGAGGTGTGCAATTAATTACACCAAAGACCTCTAGTGACCTGGTTACTTATAACCATTAAATAAGCAAATGAGATTCATGAAAGTAACATTAAAGCCTATTCCATCACTGAGTGTCTGACAAGGAATAGCAACTGATCTTAGAAAAGTATTAATCTTTTCCCCCTACAACGTGGAATACATTTCTTCTAGAACTTTGACCCTCGAGTTACTCAGGTTTGCAACCCATTAAACACCTCCCCTCTTTCCCTGCCACAGATGCTTTTGTGCCTTGCACAGCACCAAATGCACCAAACAAATAAATTCTTCCTGATGCTCACGCAGCAAAAGATCAAATTAAGGGAAAGATAATATTAAGGAATGGATAAATTTTCAGTTCACACAGACTAACCTCTTGACATTGGCATCCTGAACCACCTTCCCAGTCCTAGCACTTTCCTACAGCAGACTTTGAGCCAAGCAAAGCCCACTGGCCTCAGCGGTGCAAAAGCCTGACCTCAGTGTCTATCAGAAGGTGTCATCTGCACCTCAGCCACTCTGCAGCCACAGCAACACTCAATGATAAGGATGGAGTCGGGCTGGAAGTGTTCAGAATGTGTACTCTCCTCACAGCCTACTTATTTTATATCGTTTTTCTTGATTTTCAGATGAAAATCTTTGACAAAAACAAAGATGGACGGCTGGACCTGAATGATCTGGCAAGGTAGGCTTTAATAGTATCAATGGGGGTGTTACAGCTCACAATGGCAGATCCAGGCAAGGTGATATCCCCCTCTGGGGACACACATTTGAATCCTGCCTCCTTTCAAATTATATTAGGCACTCTGGTGCAGGTATCCCAGGTCTCTAACACAAGGTGCCCATCGCAATAGCCCAAGAACCTAGAGTTGGGGACAGTGAGGAATGCCAGGACCTCTCTGTGCATCACCAACACGTTCTGGCATAACCCATGCTAACTCTGTGATGCTCCCCAGGAGGTGCTGAAGAAACCAGTGGCACCATTTCTCAAAAAAAAAAAAAAGAAAAGGCTGGCAATCCCCTGCAGCAGGGATTTATTTCACATCACTGGGCACAGCAGGGATTGCAAAGAAATTCTGCTGCTTGATTGAGGAATAAAAGTGCCACTGCAAAGGAGTTTGCTAAAGGCAGTAAGGAAGGATTTGGAGAGACAAGGAGAATGAAAAGAGACTTGTGAAGGAAGCTGGGTACTCCATCATTGGCCTCTGTCTCTTTTTTCTCCTTGATACCTCAGCAGCTTGTGTGTGATACTCACTGTATACAGAGAGCATGGCTCTGTAAATGTGTCTGCAGTGACTGGACAGGACTTTGAATGTGCAGGTTCAGTCTTAAAACACTGTTTTGGGGCATGAGAGGAGACAAGGGCTGGTTTGCCACTGTTGCTTTCTGCTTGGGATCACGATGAATGCCAGCACGAATCACTGCAGTTCCCTTTGACCACTGAATGTATTAAGAGAAGCAGAGGCAGAACAGAAGGTATCTAAAAGAGGGCTGCTCTTGCATTTTCCTCTTAAAGATGGTTCACCACACCCCCCTTCCCAGATGAGGCCAGCTGAGGCTCCCTGTCCTCTCTGGTCTGAGCACGTTTCTCACTCCCCAAGCCCCTCTGTGTGCAGACACAGCTCAGCATGCCCAGTGTCACGGGCTCTGAAACCCTCAGGGTTAGCAGAGCAGCTGGAGAGAGAGAAGCTTTTATCACTGCTGTGAGGGGCTTTATGAGGAGAGAGGAATTTGGCCATTCTTGGTGCTCAGGCCAGTATTACTTTGTCCTTTACTTTTACAACCACCAATTCTCCCCCTAAAAGCGAACGATAAATTACACTCTCCTTCACTGCAGCTCAGCAATCCAGCTACAAGGAATTATTGTCTGGTAGCTCTTCCTCCAGAGGCTGACCTCTTCCATTGTGCTGGACCACCAGAAATACTCTGAGACAAGCGACAGTGCTAAGAAAGACATTTGCCTTGAGCCGAAGGGTGCCCGCCATCCCCCATCAGACAGGGAGGGACGCTCCTGTTCCCACAACAGCCCTCCCTAAATAACCCCTCAGGAGGTTGTCTCTTTTAAAGGCCTCTAATCTAAAAGTCTCTTTGCTTTACAAACCAGAGGAGTTGGGAATAGCTTGTATGTAGATGATAAAGCAGACTGATGGTAATTGAAATCTCTCCATTCAGGATTCTGGCGCTCCAGGAAAATTTTCTTCTTCAGTTTAAAATGGATGTAAGTAGTGCTCTTTTTGGATCCATCTCTCTCACCAGAGATAACCTGGGCTCAAACTTCAATATTTTTCTTTTTTCTTTGCAATTTGCTTGTCCTCTCCACGTGCAGGCTTGCAGCACGGAAGAAAGGAAGAGAGACTTTGAGAAGATCTTTGCACACTATGACGTTGTGAGTCACAGAGCCTGTTGTCATGCGGTCTTTAAATGACACAGATCTAACACACGTGGCCAAGACTTCTTCCTGCTGGGTGCTGTGAGGGGTTCACACAGGACCTGCAGCTTTGCCTGAGCCCAAGGGCCAAAGGGGTCCAGGTGCCAGGCTGGGGGTTGAGGGCGACGAAGGGGAGCGATGCTCAGGGAAGTCATGGCAATGGACCCATTTTGACTTTCTCCATTGCCACAGCCAGCACTGCTGCATTAGCAGGATCTCCCTGCAGGAGGTGTAAGGGATGTAGAGGAAGTGGTGGCTTCAGCTCTCACAGTCTCTGGCAGTTTGGGTCCTGCATCATCACCACCTTGAAAAATAACACCACTCCCAGTACTGAACCCAGTGATTATTTAGGGAGTTTGGCCCAAACCAGACATGACCACCTAAGTGCTTGTTAGAAATCAGAAAGCCACTGTCACTTTTGACTGTGACACAAGTCCTTCGGGGTGCTGACCAGCAAGACTCACAAAATGGTGGGAGATGTTCATCCCGTTCGAGGGGAAGTCATGGGTTGGGAAAAAGGAAGGGAATTTAAATATTAGATGTAAGGAAGAAATTCTTCCCTATGAGGTGGTGAGGCCCCGGCACAGGCTGCCCAGAGAAGCTGTGGCTGCCCCCTCCCTGGCAGTGTTCAAGACCAGGTTGGATGGGGCTTTGGGCAGCCTGGTCTAGGGGAGGGTGTCCCTGCCCGTGGCAGGGAGTTGGAACTAGATGGGCTTGGAGGTCCCTTCCAACCCAAACCACTCTATGACTCTATGATCTTTACACTATAAAGCTCAGTGACCAGGTGGAACTACTGACCAGTAAATGTTGATGCGTTTTTGACTTACTGGAGCACTTTGATGTTTCTTCCATCTTTCAGAGCAAAACAGGAGCACTTGAAGGCCCAGAAGTGGATGGTTTTGTCAAAGACATGATGGAACTGGTGCAGGTAGCTTCATGGCTCTCTCTATTTATTAATACCCTGTATTTCCAAGAGGAATGTTACTGGTTTTGTAAAGTTATGTAATAGAGAGTCTATTAAGAAAGTAGAGTCAAATTTCACTTTGATGAGCAGAAGAAATGAATGCCATTGTCTCAGCATAGATACTGTAGAGCATTTCACTGTATCACAGAAATTCTGCCTGACAAATTAATACACCTTCACTCAGCAACTGTATTTAAGAAAGGTTTTTTCTAGCTTGTAGTCTGGATTAGGCAGATGTTACAGCATCACAAACTGGTG
The DNA here is from genome assembly GCF_964237585.1 of Gallinula chloropus. Lineage (NCBI taxonomy): Eukaryota > Metazoa > Chordata > Aves > Gruiformes > Rallidae > Gallinula > Gallinula chloropus. Next base: position 64,725,308 of record NC_140086.1, read on the forward strand.
GATGCGCATCAAGCATCTGAAGTTCAGTCTTCTGTTTTCACTGTGAATGTGGTCCTCACCAACATGACATCATGGCTCATTAGCTAATCACAGGCCCACAGTTGAACACATCTCAAGCTCTACCTCTGATCAAAAATACCGTGCCCAGTGTGTCACCAGTTTCTTACAGACAGCAGACTCCATCTGCACTGGATTACCTTGATTTTCCAGATGCAGCCCAAGGGGCTTTGGCTCCCTCTGAGCCTGGGCTGTTGTGTGTTTCCACACAACATGACCTGCTGCAGGGATGCCAGTGCTCCCATGTTTGGTTCACAGAGAGCAGAGACTGTAGCTGCACGCCGATGGCTGCCTGTTGGTGAACATAATGGGCAAGTGGAGTGTAGGGGACAGTGTGAGGACGGGCAGGATGTTGGATTTGTGCTCTGTATGTGTGTCCAAAGAGGCAAAGGTCATACTTTCCCTAAGGACCTTCATCAAGCATCGTCCTTGGGCACTGCAAGCTGTGCATCTGAATTCAATCTCCTGAGGAAGTGGGAAGCAGGGGAAATGGTGCAGCATTAGGATCATACAGAGACAGCGTAGCCTGTAAAGCTTGCCTTTAGTGTTCATTCGACCCACTGAAGGTATTCTTCAGTTGCTGGATAGCCAGTAAAATAGAAGCCTGCTGACAAAAATGCCACATCACTCCTCATGTAGCAGGTTTGAGAGAGGAAATGAGATGAAAGCACAGGCCCAGCAGTGCAGCTATCTGTATCGCACAACTTTCCCCAGATTTTTCCTTGATCCCGGTCAGATACTGATGGCCTTGACTAACCACAAAAATCATGTTGCATTTCCTTACTGTTACTCACAGTCCCAGACCTCTTCTGGTTTTGCAGGGCATCCTTTCCTCATTCTCTCTTCCCTTCCCCTGCCTTGTATGAGCTGTCCTGTGGTCAGGCCATTTGGTCTGTCCTGGTCAGGTGGATTTCCCTGTTGCTGCACAGCCTGCTGCCTTACAGGGCTGGGGAAATCCAGAGCTGTTTTCTCTCTCTCAACACCATTATTCTCTTCTGTCTGCAGCCCAGCATTAGCGGGGTGGACCTGGACAAGTTCCGCCAGATCCTGCTCAACCACTGCGATGTGAACAAGGATGGGAAGATTCAGAAATCCGAACTGGCTTTGTGTCTTGGGCTTAAAATGAACCCGTAGCCGGAAGAGTGCTCGTGGTTGGTTGTGTTTCCCTTGTGACATTTGCCTGCTGCTCCTCGTAGAAATGTGTCCGTGCTGCTGCATGAGCGGTGGGGAGCAGGGGCACGGCGCCGCTGGGCTGGAGAGCCGCTGCATGAAGATGTGGCTCGATGGGATTCCCATGGAGGGCCTCCCCCGCTCTGCCACTCCCTTTGTGGTGTTCGCTCACTGCCACCACTCGCTTGTGGGTCCCCTTAGCAATGTCTCTGCCCACCAGCACACCAGCTGCTCAGAAAAAGGGGCTGCTGTTTTTCCTCCTGCTCCCCCTCTCCCACCCCTGAAAGGCTGACCTGCCCCTGTCCCCTAGGATAGGGACAAGCATCTCCTTAAAAACGTCCTGTCAGTGCTCTCAGAGTGCAGCTACTCGGTGTTTCTGATGGTCGCCTTGTGTGTGAAGTCAGTTATTTTGGTGAGCCTTGCAAAGCTTTGTTTGTGCATTTCAAATACTGGATGGACGGCCCTGTGTTTGTGCGGAAATAAAACCGGCAGTTACAGACACCCAGCGAGCTGATGTGTTGCGTACAGAAAGCCACCTGCCCCAAACTGGCAGGCCATACACTGCAGCCACTTTATGTAAAACACACGGGAGGGCAAGAGGTTTTGGGATGCCTGTCAGCCTTTCCTCTGAGCCAAACTGAAATAATAATACACAGCGTTTCCACAGACTGAAAAAACGGATGGACAGAAGTGTACTGAAAGCCAAGCTCTTAAACACAGAGGGGTTTTTTTCCAAGTCCATTAAGAGTTAGTAAATATTTATAACCTCCACTGAACTTAAAGCTTCCCAACTTAAAGCTTCTAAGCAACCTGATCTAGTTAAAGGTGTCCCTGCTTACTGCAGTGGGGTTGAACTAGATGGCCTTCAAAGGGCCCTTCCAACCTGACACATTCTGTGATTCTAGAATTCTGTGGTCACTCCCACACCATGAGTGTGATCCTGGAGCCTAATGGCAGCAGCAGCATTTATGCCACATATTTCCCTATTCCAAGGCCTTTGACATGGTCCCCCACCACATCCTTCTCTCTAAGTTGGAGAGGTATGGATTTGATGGGTGGACTGTTCAGTGGGTAAGGAATTGGCTGGATGGTCACATCCAGAGGGTGGTGGTCAATGGCTCCAAGTCCAGTTGGAAGATGGTGTCAAGCAGTATTCCTCAATGGTCTGTGCTGGGGCTGGGGCTGTTTAATATCTTAATTAATCATATTGCCAGTGGGATTGAGTGAACCCTCAGCAAATCTGCTGACAACACCAAGCTGAGTGGTGAAGTTAATGTGCCAGAGGGACAGGACACCATCCAGAGGGACCTGGACAGGCTGGAGAAGTGGGCCCAGGTGAACCTCATGAGGTTCAACAAAGCCAAGTGCAGGGTCCTGCACCTGGGTTGGGACAATCCCCATTATCCATATAGGTTAGGAGATGATGTGCTTCAAAGGACCCCTGAGGAAAAGGACTTCAGAGTACTTGTGGATGAGAAGCTGGACATGAGCCACCAATGTGCATCTGTAGCCCAGAAGGCCAACTGCATCCTGGGCTGCATCAAAAGTGTGGCCAGCAGATCGAGAGAGGGGATTCTTCCCCTCTAATCTACTCTGGTGTAGGCCTCACCTGGAGTACTGAGTCCAGCTTTGGAGTCCTCAACACAGGAAGGACATGGACCTGTTGGAGCTTGTCCAGAGGAGGGCCACAAAAATGATCAAAGGGCTGGAGCACCTCTCCTAAGAGAGTTGGGCTTGTTCAGCTTGGAGAAGAGAAGGCTCCAGGGTGACCTTATAGTGGCCTTCCAGTACCTGAAATGTGCCTCTAAGAAATCTGGGGAAGAACTGCTCACAAGGGCATGTAGCAATAGAACAAGGGGTGATGGTTTTAAACTAGAAAAGGGGAGATTTAGGTCAAATTTAGGAAAAAAAATCTTTAATATGAGGGTGGTAGATCACTGGAACAGGTTGCACAGAGATGTAGTGGAAGCTTTAAAGGTCCCTTCCAACTTTACACATTCTATGACTGCATAGTCAGAAAGTCCTGTGCCTACACTGTCATGCCCTAATAATTCTGTCTTCATTTCCAAAGAGAAAACCCCCGCACATTTCAACATTTATGTCTCCTACAGATGAGAGACCCAGATTTGACACCACAAGTGTCTTTCTGGTCACGTTCTTTGTACAAGGCTGTACAATAAACCACTCCCTTTATAGACAGTTTTATAGAAATTAATCAGAAATTACCTTTGGCCGACACAAATAAAGATGGAGATGGTGAGTCAGTGAAGTGCTTAAGAACATAAACAACTTTAGAGATGTGCTTATTTTCTATTCATGTGGATGATGAGATGACAGACAGAACAAGTGCTCAGTGCATCACCAACCGTCTTTTCATTGTACCAGCCAAAATAATTATGCCTTTAAGTATATTCTTCTGTTTCTCTCTCTTCTTTTAGTACTTATATCATTCTCATTGTTATTATTATTTTCTTAAACTTCAGTTTTTATTATTTTGGGCATGGGAGAAATTTCTTTACCATCCCCTACAATCTATTTTGTACATGTACAATTATATACTATTAGTATTTTTCAGTTTTAACAGGCCCATTCTGGTTTACACCTGTTTAATCATACTGGTATCACTAGAAACTTCTTTCGCTTTATTAAAGTATAAATACAAGAATATCCTGCCTCACCTCACCAAAAATACACCAACTTTTAACCTAAAATAAAAATAATCTTTTACAGACTGTATACAACCCCATCTCTCCTTTCAAGAATTATACAACACTGCATCTTTATTAAAACCTTATGCTTCTTATGTCCTCAACAGCCAGACAGATACTGAGCAGTGATGAATTTGATGTGTCAGTGTCAGAATGGGTTCTGCTTCTTTTTGTACAAATCACAGAATTACAGAATGTTAGGAGTTGGAAGGGACCTTGAAAGATCATCTAGTCCAACCTGCCTGCCAGAGCAGGGTCACCTAGACTAAATCATTATGTCCAGGCAAGTTTTGAGTGTCTGCAGAGAAGGAGACTCCACAGCCTCTCTGGACAGCCTGTTCCGGTGCTCTGCCACCCTCACAGTGAAAAAGTTTCTCCTTATACTCCCATGGAGCTTCCTACGCTCCAGCTTGCACCCACTGCCCCTTGCCCTGTCACTGGCCATCACTGAGAAGAGCCTGGCTCCATCCTCCTGACATACACAACTGTCCTATCAGTTTATCATCTTCACCATGGTGACGCTTTCAATGCATGCTGATTTGTTACGTCTCCAGGTCCACAGCCAAAAGCAAACCAGGCTGACACACTTAATGCCTGATTCCTGTAGATGTAAGTGTTATGTTTGAATCAAATCAAGATTTGGATCTGGGGCTTTTTTATTTTTTTAATGCTGAGTTTGCTGAAGCCTCCCTCTCTGCAAGCTCACACAAGTAACTTTATTAGCTTAAAAAATAAAGTGTGTAGCTTTCAGCGAGTGAGTTTACAAAAGCATTTTCCAAAACATTAGGGAAAATGTAATTTGGGATCAAAGGTTAAAAGTTTATATACAGGACTCAGAAGAGGGGATTTTTTTGTTGTTATTTTAAAAAAATGTATTAAGCTTTGCATTCCCATGAGGATATCTCTTTTGTGTCCAGAGCAAAGACTAGCAAGCAGGAAAACAGGCACACGTGCTGCCCTGTTTGCAGGGACCAAAGGAGAGAGCCATACCCTGGTGGGACACCAGCCCAAGTGCACTGCAAGTCCCCAGTAAGCAAAACAAAATGTCAGGAGATGCAGTGGGATATGAGCCATTGTTACAAAGGTCAGCAAGACAATTATTAACCAGCCATGGTCTCACAGCCCTCTAGTCTCTAAAAGTCAGTGTTATTGCAGGCATTTTCAGACCTCCTGTGGAGAAGACATATTCCTTGCCTGCCCTTTGGTCTCAGGCTCTGGTGATTTTATCCCTTCAAGCTGCTATAGATGTGTAGGCAGGCAATACATTTTGATGAAACCTGAATATTGGGCATTTTGCAGATTTAAATCATATTTTAATGTGTGGTGTGAGATGTAATGTATCAAAATATGAGATGTTAGTTCACATTTGGGTGGTTATGCAGAAATACCTGTTTTGCATTAATTACATGAAAATATATTGCCTACAATGCCAAAAACATTTATACACCATCATGTCTTCCATGCTGGAAATACAATTAAGATATGCAAGGAAGGTTTGGAGATGTTAAAAATGCCACTCAAAAACCTGCCAACAAAATTCTGTGCCTATCATGTTACTTAGGAGCCTGCAGCTCATAAATAACTAGGTAACTAGGTATTGAAACTAGGAATTGAAAGCATAAAGTGAATGATATGTTTTGCATTATATTTTCCCTTGGTATTTTCAGGTTTTCCTCTAGAAAACTGGGACTAAGGGTTACAGTTTTCTATTTCTTCATAGCATGCAAATTCAGTGAAATCAGTTTTAAATGATTTATATTACACAGCTGTATTTCAAAAAGATATTTATCTGCCACAAGCAGAGTGGTCAATATGCACAGTGCTCCCAAAGGTATAATCTTAAGGTTGGTGGTTTTTCCTTTAGTTGGCAAACTGCTGAACCTGGAAATCAGCCTGTGAATTTCCTCAAAGCTGTTCCTTTCCCTTCCTTTTCACTGTGGGTTACATGAGATCACGCCCTGCACTCCCATCATGCTCCCTGCTCATCTCAGCCCTTCTCAATTTCGGCACTTGACAGAGATTTTTTTTCTGGATGACTTGCCATGACAACTTGGTTCAGGAGAAGCTGCCTTTGACAGCTTCAGCTGACTGCGGAGAACTGATACCCATGGAAAATGAACATTTACAGGGCTTTTAAACTCAAATCCACGCCTCGTTCAGCCTCTTTGGTTGCAGTGGAAACGGTGGTATTGAGACACAATCTTTTCTCCTGTCATTTTGAACCTCAACAAGCTGCTTGCTCATCCTTAGCCATCACTATGGAGATCTGCCACTGGAGAACCCCCAGTTTCCTGACCCAGCTTTGCAAACCCAAAAAGCTCACAATGCCACCTTGCCCCTTGGTCTGTGCAAAGATTTTTTTCCCAGAATAAGGAACCCTCCTGTTCACCTCATGCCCCAGTCTGAACACACTCAAGCAGTCTCACATCACCAACATCCAAACTGGAACCAGAGGAGATGTTTAGAAACTGTAGCATTTAAGTTTTGCCAGAGTTTTATTTTCAGTAAAACAATTCTCTCCCCTTGTTCTTAAAATATTGGTTTAAATAACATGGGTAAAGCTGCCTGCATGTCTTGCAAAAACTACTTTTTATTCCTACTGAAAGCTAAGAATTGAGCATCAGCCCCAAATAAGGGCGCACAGCATAGGAAACCAGCACAATATTTTGATTAATCTGCTTTTCTGTTTGTATGGCAAGAGAATAGTGTCAATACCAATGAAAACAGTTGTGACTAATGCAGCCAACGTGACTATCAGAGAACCATCTCCCATGTTATAATAGCAACCCATCACGAAAAACACCTTAATTACAGCTATTATCTCTTAAAATGGCTGGGTAACTCTTACATTAATCTGATTTGAAACAGAAAGTTGCCGTTACCTAGTGAGATGTTAAACGGGGCTTTGCTGTGTAATTACATGGGGTAAAGTAACCAGGAAAGTAATTTTTTTGTATGAGGGCTACACTGACTGCTAATGAAAAGGTCTCATTTTCTGGCACCTGTATCTTCAGTAATTCCATGGCCAAGCGTGTCTCATTTTAAGGAACATTTGTACATGGGAAAAGGGCAAGAAAAGAGTACAGTTACGAGAGAAAATAAGGGAACCATTTGCCTAATGCCAAGAGACATCTACAAGGAGCTCCCACTGGTTCCCAGAAGCAAGACCATGTCCCTGCCCTCTCTCACTTACCTGGGAACCACCGGTTTTCACAAGCTCGTCCCATGGTGACGTGTCCTGCTGCCCACCTGCCGTATGCTGGGCTTTTATGCTGGCTTGCAGGCGTTGCCTCTCCTTCTGGGGCTTGTTCCTTCACATTTGTTGTTCTCCAGGAAAACAAATTTCCAGCTGCTGTGCTGGAAACTTTGCGCGGGCGATGGGAGAACTGGAGCAGATGCCTCTGCCCAGGAAAAATGGCTGGCACGATGGCACACACAGCGAAGAGGATTGCTCGGGCTGTGCATCTGGCATCAGGCAGCATCTCTTTAGACGAGCTGTTTCAGCAGAAAATGAATTCAATTGCATTTGATGGAGACACCACAGCCCATGAGAGCTATTGTTATTAGGTAACGTGGCTGGAGAATGGGCATCTGCCCCAGACTCAGAGAGACCTGTTTTAGGATCCCTGCTCTGCCTGGCAGCCTGGCTGTGAAGCTCACACGATTTCAACCGATTCGTCCTTACCAGGGAGAGGACTGTGTTGTGAGTGATGTGAGCACATCATTGCACCTTGAAAATTAGCCACCTTGGTTTGGAAGCATACATTCAGGGGGTATACCAAAAATAACGGCGGATAAAGGGGAGCTAAAGGTGCCAGTACCCACAAGCAATATGAAGGAATGCATGCGCTGCACATCGTGGGGAACCTGGTCCCCCCTTTGAGGTCCTCCTGCACCAGACCCTGGTAACAGAGCCCAGGAAGGAATTCCAGCTGTTGTAGGTGAACACAGGGAATAGTAATGTTTGTACCAACCCTCCATGGTTCTACTTTGTACACCAGAGCATAGAGAGAGGGAAATGGGCCACCACTGATAGGGACTGAATTAATCATCCCTCCTGCATTTCTTCATTTAATGGGAGATGGGTTGTAATGCTGCTGCACAGACAGAAGCTGCAAGAGGCAGTCTGAGCCCTCTGCCCCCAGGCTACTGAGCCCTCCTGGGCCCCATGGAGCCAGGCCACCTCAGGATGGCAGGATATGTGCCCGTGGCTCCATTACAAGACATGTTTTAAAGCTTTTGAGGCTGGAGGTTTCTAAATTAAGTACTCCTGGTGCTTCAGGGCTTGCTTAAGCTGGCAACGCAGCCGAATACCTCTAGCTCCGAGGGAGGCTGTTACTAGGACTGTGTCTGCTTTATATGAATAAAGGCCTGTAACACAGTTGTCAAAGGGTTTATTGCAGCTGATAGAGCTAAGGAGAACATGTTCTCGTTTTTTGATTCCCTGCAGGGTCTCATGGAAGATACCACTCCCGGTGCCTGATAGAGAGGAAGACGGAGAAGAGAGATGTACTCAGAAATCCCGTTGGGGTTGCTGTACAAGCAGTCAACCTTGGCTAAGGTGTCTCTGACTGTGATGGTGCAGCCAAACATGGGTTTTATTTACAGTTGTTAATCCTTAGGAAACAGGTTCATTTCTCCAGCAGACAAAACCTAGGAGCCAGCAGACTGCCAGGGTTTTCTCTGCCATCAGGGGCGAAGATGTGCCTGGAGAAATCTTGGTTTTGGAGGAGGATCTGGGCAAGACCCAGGTGGCAGAGCCTGGAGGGACGTATCACCTAGTTTAGGTGAGTCCTGCTTCAGCTGGCAGCCAGAGCAAGGGCAGCTGGTTGCTGCTGCTGAGGGCAGGATCAGTGACTCCTTCAGACAGGCTAACCCAATCATTGGGAAACCCACAGATGCACATGAAAGTTCAGGCCAATCCATTTTTTTCCTTAATGTCTTCCTGCAAGCCGAGAGCATGCACGCGATGGCTCGGATGACACGCGGCGCTTTCCAAGGCACCACAATAACTTGATTGTTTGCCTAAGACCTAATTAATGAGACCGTCCAAGGCAACTGTTTCCTTCTTCCTGATGAGTAAATATGCACAGGAGCACAGGCATGAGTCCGGGATGTTTCCTGGTCATTAAGCTGAGAGTGATCTGCTTGGGTTTAGGTTATGTAGAAGATCATAAACAAAGCAATAGATACTTCTGCATTTATCATAAGGCACAAAATGCTAAAAAGCACGGCATATTATGAGGTTCTTTAGGGACTGAGACAGTGTCAGGGTGGCATTTAGAGACTCACTGTTAGAATTTTGTTAACCATCTCCGTATACTGCAGAGGTGGTACTTTTTCAGGGAGGATTTCCTTTTACAACTAAAGAATGGAAGATCCTATGGACTTGTCATCAATGACATTCATATAACTATATTTTCATTTTTAAGAGTTAGAGCTAGAAATTACCTCATTTCTCTTTGTACATGTTATTTTTTGGTTCCAATAAATTATAGCACTCTTCTGTCTCCTCCCTGCCTGCTGACTATGAAATTTAGCATATGTTTTCCCTGGCCACCACTTCCACTCTTCTGCTGGTGGGATCCAGAAGTGCTATTGCCACCAACACCTGGCATGCAAGGGTTATGAATCAGGCCACATGAGATCAAAGCTGGCTTTAAAACCTACAAAAATCTCTATTTTTTTCCATTCTCCTCTTCCTGCCTCCCACCACCTTATCCTCGCTTTTCCTTTCTAAAGGAACCTGTGGGATTCTTTCTTTTATGCCTTCTGGGTCCAAACGCCTCTAAACTGCCACATCTGCAAGCTTTGCTCTGCAATGCAAAGCTCAACACCTGCCTATGGCTGTTGATATTTTTCTGGAAAGCTGGGAGTCTCCTTCAGTGTCCCTGTTTAGGGCTGCAGGGCGATTCCTTGCAGTGGTGTATGCCATGCCATCACTGAACACGCATCCCTGACTAAATCCACACCTTCAGGCACGTCTGTTGACTCTGCCAAAGATGCAGCTCTCCCTTCTCTGTGCTTTGGAGATGCCTCTGAGGTGCTGGTTATAATCTCACCAGGCTCCCATCAGAGCTCAATCTCAACACAGTGTCACGTAAAGCATAAGAGTCTGATGTGTGGCTGAGGGGGGCCCTCCCGTTGAGTCACAAGGTTCAGAAAGGACTCCCTTGCTTTCTAAACTCCCCAGAGAGGAGCCTAGGTGCTGCTAGGTCCAGTCTTAGACCCAAAATTGGTTAACAGCTTAAGTTTAAAGGATTATATATAAAACCACAAATCAAAGTCATTGTTTGGCCTGTCTGAGCCCCCAAATGACTTTCACTGAAACACTGTGGCAAATTTGCAGCTAACAGAATGTTTGTAAAAGTGACAGATATAAAAGTTTGTGATTGCCATTGAGAAATGCACTTGCTGCCACAGCACTAATCTACAACTATGATTATCATTCAAATGCTATGATTATAATAAAATCCTAATGAAATACTACCCTGGGCATTCTTACCAAAAGGGTGAAATCACAATTTCTTACCAAGAAGGCGTCCCTTTCTTGGGTAGAGGAGAAGGAGCACAGCCCATTGACTGCCTTTTCAGAGTCTTCAACTTCTACCCCCATGGAAGGTGTAGCTTCCACAATACCCTTTATACCCTAAACTTAGACATTCCCTGCCAGGGGTGACATTTAACATGATTTAGGTAGAGAGTTGAGTATTATAGTCTTCCATGTTTAGCAGGTACTGCTTTTTGCTCATGAGCATATTCAGGGGTGTCAACTTTAGTATTCATTTTGCATCTAACAGACTCACAGAATCATAGAACGTGTAAGGTTGGAAGGCACCTTTAGAGGTCATTTAGTCCAAGCCCCCTGCAGTAAGCAGGGACATCTTCACTAGAGCAGGTTGCTCAGAGCCCCATCAAGCCTGACTTTGAACATCCCCAGGGATGGGGCTTCCCCTACGTCTCCAGGAAATCTGTTTCAGTGATTCACCACCCTCATATTGAAGAATTTTTTCTTAATATCCAATCAATATCTCCTCTTTTCTAGTTTAAAACCATCACCCTTCATTCTATTGCTGCATGCCCTTGTGAACAGTTCTTCCCCAGCCAAAATTCCCTGGTATCTGCCACGTAGCATTTCCCTGATCTGTTTTCTACAGAGGAGCACCAGTAGTGCACAACTGATGGCTCAGCACCACACCTCTCCCAAGGGAGGGGGCAGCTCACACACTGGGGTGATTTTTACACTCTCTTGAACGTCAAGCCTTTTCCTGCAATTCATTTTTCCATAATAAATAAATAAATAAATAAATCTTTCACAATGGATCTATTAGTTGATGATGAATTTTGCCACTTACCACCTTTCCCTCAAAACCCTCCCTCCACTAAAATTCAACCCTGATGCCACAATAAACTCACAGAAGTGGGTAACACTTGAGCATAAGAACCTATCATAAGAACCTAGGTAACAGCAATCTTCCTTGAGAAGCAGGCAGTGAGTGAAACTAAGTCCCATAATATTATAGAGAAGCTTCAGCAACTACAGGCAGTGACGAGGCAGCACTGTGCTATATAGGCCCTCTGCCTGGATCATCCTGCTGTGCTGGTGGGACATCCCTTGGTCGGGTCACCTGGCAGGGCTCATACCTTTGTGTTCAAGAGGTCACAAGCTGCAAAGTGTTTGATGGTCTGGGGACTTGTTACCACTTCACTAGTCCCATGCCTGTGTCTGGCAGCGTTTCCAGTTGCCTCTTAGCTGTTGTTCTTCTCACCCTAGCTGTAGGGTGCTTTGCTTCAGCTTCACAAATAGACTTTGCTCTGCTTTTTTGGTCTCGAGCTGCTCTGCTTAAGGAGTCTTTAATCACTCCGTGGCGAGCACGGTCTCCGGAGGATTTAGAGTTCAGTCATGGGTTATGTGTGCTAACTGCTGCTCGTGCCAACTGCAGCTGGCAGAGAGTAGCACTGCAGAAAATACAGGTTGTTTCAGGAAACAGCTTGGGAAGAGGACAAGGTTTCTAGAGACAGCAGGTCCATACAGGCTGCATCACAAGGTAAGATAGATAGGCTGTGGGCATCTGCTCTATATGAAGTGCTGTGGATGATCCCTGCCAGGAACAGCAACCATCAAGCATTTCCCAGATGTCACAGAAATACCCCAGGCTCCTCTATGGCCAACCATGCGAGCAAGCTGGCCGATTCACCCACACCCACATTCACCCTTTCAGGACGCACAGTCGGACACTTCCCAGGTCAAATTCTGTGCTCACATCAATCCATGCTAGCCCATTAGTGTTAACTGAGAAGAAATTAGATCTCAAATCCGTAAGGGGCACCACAAATGCAATAGCTGGGCTATAAGCTGCCCTGCTGAGCTGCTCAAAGACACCCATCAGTGTAGGTGCTACACCTGGCTCTGAGGAGCCCAAAACCCAAGCAAAGTGACACAGATGGGGGTCCCCACAGGGTGAAGAAGCACTGAGGAGGGACAAGCTCCCTTCCTGTTAGCAGGACGGCATTGCTTTTCTGCAACAGTGATGAACACTTCGACAAAAACACGCAGAAGTGCCCAAAACCACATTGTGTGTCAGTAGAAATGGATGTGGAAAGAGCAATGCAGTGGATTAGTTGGTGACAAAGATGTTTTGTACCCTACTGGAAGAATAACAAAAAGAAATGTCTTGTGTTAGCATCCTTCCTGTATGTTATCCTGTTCTGGAAAACAGAAGATTAGTATGTTAAAATACAGTATGCAGCTGTCATCTTCAGGAAATATTATGGCTTTCCTTATTTTAAAGGCCAACTCAGTAAGGAGCAGTTTTCTATCACGCTGGTAATTTCTTTTGGGGTTTATTAGGGAAGGATCCACACAGTAGCTGTCAGCTCCAAGCTTCAGCAAGCTCCGCCATCTCTGCATTTGAACCATCGCCCCAGCTAACTTGGTGTCCATAAAAATAACAGGAAACTCAGCTTATTTTAACCCACATAGATAGGCCTGTCAATCTCCTGGACATAAAACTTCTTACAAATAATTGGTGATGAATAATTGATGCCATTAAAATATTCACTTTTCCTATCAATGGGAGCTTCTGATTGCTTCAATGTTTTCCAGAGTATCTTTGATCAGCTTTGTAAAGCACACTGTACATTTCCATTTTCTGCCTCAGGTAAGTTTTATCACTGGGCTTAAGGAATTAATTTAGCCAGTGAGTGTGTCAGGCTTAGATTTCAGTCTGGAAAGAAATGGAAAATTTGAATGAGTAGGCAGGCCTTCCCTTTAAGGACCATGTAAGCCTGCCAAGGAACCCTCCTTTGAGAAATGAGTGTGCTATAAAATGCAGTGTTTGGGTGCAGAGCTGATGAAGCCCATGGTGGGTTCAACCACACTGTTCTTCTGGTTTTGGTCCTGTTTAATGGTCATGTTTGAGACTTAGGCCCAGCTGCTAAATAAACAGGCATGTGTACGTATGTTTTGATGAAGTATTACTACGGTGAAGGGAGTTTTTTGAAAGAGAGGGAAATGAATCTTTGGTTAGCTTAAATTGCTGCATATTTCATTGTACCCTCATCGAGGGTACTTAGAGCATCCGGGTCGGATCTTAATTCTGTTAACATTCCCATAAACTGCAAGGCTACATCTATACAAAACCATCACAATGCATAACACTAGCTTTGACAAATCTAATCTGGCTTTGAAAAATCACCTTTGGCTGGCTTATTCGAGTCCCCAGTGGACTATTTCACAGTCTTAAAATTCACTTACTGCGAGCAAGCGTGAAAAGCAAACTTCAGCCAGTCATAAGCACACAAGAACGAACTGAGTCTGGTGGCCAAATCTCTCTTCAATTTCAGCCAGATCTCATGGAAATGCTTTCACATCTTCATTTCTACAGAGGACTGTGCACAGGTCAATGCTAAGACAAATTATAACTCTGGGCAGGCTCTGTCTCACATGTGTCGGAGCCATTTCCTTCTTGTCAGCACAGAAACTATACTTCTTGTAGCTGTACATACAGCAACGCAGCCAGTGTCCGTTCCACACAGCCCATCCTCTCCCTGCTCCTTCCCCAGGGGAGCAATTAGATGTGCAGCAAGACGGTGTGGTGGGATTTCGTAATTGATACAGAGGAGTGCCAGGAAAAGCAGCCAAAGTTCACAGGTTAACTCGGTCCTGTGGATCGCTCCAGCAGATGTCAGCTAATTAAAATTAACATTAAATGAAATTAACTGCAAATGAACTACATTATATTTGAGAATCGAGGCAAATTGAATGACTCCCCATTTCCTTCCCTTTATGTTGTCTATTGGTAATGCTGCCACTTAAAGGTCATGATATTCTTGGAAGCCTTTTCATCGGGTTTGTTATTTTTGCCAGTGCCTTTTAAATCCCACAGCCCAGATGCGTCGCGGTCTCCGCTTGCATGCCTGAGCCCCCCTTGCCCACAGGCATGACTCCTCATGCAAAAAAAGCACTTGAAGCTACAAATCAGAAAATGAGATGTGATTGCCTCATGGCACTCAAGGAAATGGTCGTTTCATGCACAAATTAGAGGTTTTGCAAAGGTGGGGGATGTGCTGAAAGTGCTACTGGCAGAACATACACCCACAGTAAGGGTGTATCCAGGGTGAGGACAGATTTTGGACATTTGCTCCTGGCTGGAATACCTTGCTGTGCCTGCAGTGGGCTGCACAGCCACCCCTTTACCGCCTGCATTTGCAGTGTAACATGGTATATTTACATCACCGTGTGACGTAGTCAGGCTTCTACTCTGCCCTGTGGGGCTGGCAGAGCTTTTCATAACTTTGAAAGGACTTTTATCTGGGTTTCTCTTTGAATACAGAAAAGCAGAATTACCATGCTGCTTTCGGCCAACTAGAGCGACAGCAATCAGAGTGCAGCTTTTTCCAAGGAGGATATGGTCTGTAACGCTTATTAAGTATCAGTTTAAGCCTGTCTTAGCCTTTATTTCACAAGCTATGCACTTATTTGCTAATAGCAGATTTCTATCCAACACAGCAGAGCCAGGGGTGATGTTTGTCTAATTTTGACTGCAGTACTAGCTGCCTCTTGTGCCTCCAACCCCATGGCATGTGGCTGAACATCTCCTGGCTGGACCCGAGGGTAGTGCAAGGGTGGTGTCTTGCAGGGCCTAGCCTGTGCCAAGCCAGGCTCTTTCCTCAGAATCACAGAATCACAAGGTTGGAAAAGACCTTTAAGATAATTGTGTCCAACCGTTCCTGTACTGTGCTATACCGTATTCCTAAGTACCTCATCTACCTGTCTTTTAAACACACCCAGGGATGGTGACTCAACCACATCCCTGGGCAGCCTCTTCCTGTGCCCAATAACCCTTTCAGTGAAGAACTTTTTCCTAACATCTAATCTGAACCTGCCCTGGCACAGCTTTGTGCCATTTCCCCTTGTCCTATCTCCTGTCACCTGGCTGAAGAGACCATCGCCCACCTCTCTACAACCTCCCTTCAGGTAGTTGTAGGTGGTGATAAGGTCTCCCCTCAGCCTCCTCTTCTCAGGCTAAACATCCCCAGCTCCCTCAGCTGCTCCTCGTATGATTTGCCCTCCAGCCCCTTCACCAGCCTGGTTGCCCTTCTCTGGACATGCTCAGGGACCTTGATGTCCTTCTTATGGGGAGGGGCCCAGAAGTGGACACAGCACTCAAGGTGCAGCCTCACCAATGTTGCGTACAGAGGCACAATCACCTCCCTAGATGACTGTCAGTCCAATGTGCCAGGCTCTCACTGGTGTGGGAATCCTCCCACCCCGTCCTCAGCTTCATTCTCAGGGGAAAGACCAGTCCCTTTGCACCCCTCTCCTTTTATTCTGTGCTTCTTTCCTTTAAGAATAGGTAATTTGGTTCCTCTGTTCCCTGTTTATAAATGGTACTGAGGGATAACAAAGCTGCATTTACAGCAGCTATGCCAAGCAGCTGTAAGGAGACTGCTTTTTTCACAACTGGAGATGAAGGATCAGTGAAAGCCAAGAGATTAGTTCAGGTAATTACAACGCTCAAGGAATTGCCACTTAATCACAAGGCTTTCACTGCTCTCATCCCATCTCGTATGAACACTGGGAGACAGTGTTAAACCGGCAGAAGAGCTTGTGAAGAATTAAGCAAGACTAACTGTTTTCACCTGCTTTCCCCTCTCTCCACAAAGCTCTTCTCCCAAACACCTCTTGCCTGGCAGTGAAGGGAGATGCATGGGGGTTCGTGGAGCTTGCAGGCAGTGAGAAAGTGACCAGGCACGGTGGAGGTGGCAGTGCTGTGTCTGCAGCTCAGACACAGGTAAAATAAGTCCCTTTTTATCTTGTTGTCCAGAGATCGCAGCTCAGCGGCACGAGCTTTGGGCTCTTTTCTGGACTGGAGTGTTCGGTTAATGCCACAAATGTCAGGTTAATACCTCATAGCTGTTCAGAACTGATCAAACTTGGAGTAAGTGTTTTACAGAAGACACTTGTGCACCACTGTGAGCTGCTAATTTGTAGTCTAGGAGCGTGCGTGGAAAAGTCGGGCCAGAGGTTCATCAGAAGGCTTATGGTTAGCAATAATGAGATATGCTTTACTTCTACCCTGATGCCAAAATAAATCACACATTCCTGAATTTTTCCTGGTTTCTTATCTATCTTATTTAGCTGTTTTGCCAAAAAACCAGGTTCAGACTTCTGCTTGCATTCATAAGAGGTCAGAGCCAAGACCTGTGGGCTTGCCAGTCTTTCCTGGCTTGTGAACACTTTCTAGTGGGTACAGTTTGGGCTGAAAGCACCTGCCTCTGACTTTTGAAGCCCTGTGTACCAAGGAGGCATTAGTGCCAGTAACACCCAGGGTGTGTGACAGGGCAGGAATCCAAAATTTGGTTGTAACATGAATTAGACAACCCCAAATTTCTGGGGTAAACATGCATCAGTCACACATTGCTATACATAGTGGCTGTGTACATGGGAATATATTAACACAAATGCACAGATTAAAGGCCAGAAATTCTGTATAGTACTGTGTGCATTTATTTTACTTCGAGGGTGCATGTACTCTTCAATCAAAGAACACCCAAGAGGGACGTCTTATGGGGAGAACCATGACAGAAGTATGCACAGGATGCCAGAGACATAGTAAAATTACCCTCTAAGCAATTCAAATCTCCTGGAGGTTTGCTTTACACTGCAATTTAGCATTTCTGGTGTAAGCAACTCAGACCAACATTTAATTTTGATGGTTTGGAACTGTGGAGCCAGTGTGGAGCTGGGAATAACTGGCCGCCACCGCGTCTGGTCCAGCCCGCTCCAGCAGCCAATTTCTGCTGTTGGCAGGGGATGAAGGCTCTGACATCCCTTCTCCCCAACTGCAGGACTAGGTGACACGCACCCACTGGCCACGTGGCCAGGGAGCTCCGCAGCACCTCCAAGTAGAGTCCCTGAGTAAACAGGGTGCCTGACATTAACAGCACCTTTCAGACCAACCGATTGTTAGAGCTATCCTACATAATAATTAGTGCACAGGTGGTAATTGTTAGTAGCAAGTAATTATTAAATTAGGCTTGAAAACCTTGTTGTGCCAGCTCCTGAATCAATATACCAGAGGAAAGATGTCCCTGCCCCAAGTTCTTACAGCCCTGCTCATTGACTGCTCCCAGGGTGTGGCCAGAAAAATACAAAACACCTTTTGAGCTTTTATAGTTCAGGGGAAATTCTGCAATAAGGACTTGCAAATCCCTCGGCTGCTGGATGCCATGGCTCCCAGAGGTGAGCTGGTGAAGGCAAAATTTGCAAAAAGCCTTGCAAACAAATTTTTGGGGAGCATCCCGCCTTAAAACAGACTTAAAAACCCCCAGGGGGTTCCAAAAGCAACCTGATGTGAACAACTTTCTCTCAGCTGTGGGTTCCTGCTTGCTCCCTGCAGCCAGCAGATTGCTGAGCTGGCCTCCATAACTATCCCTGGAGAGGGATAAGCACGTTCAATGTTTTGAAAGGAAGTGTGCAAAGTATTAAATAATGGCAAAGCATGGTGAGGCTAGGTGATGACATGTAGATGAAAAGCATCCTTTCACTGCGTTCTGCCTGACTGGAGATGTTTCTGTGGGTTTCATAGGGTGGATTAAGGACAGAGTTTGGATCATGTAGCATCATGGTCCCAGGGGACAGCTTGTTCAGAGTTATCTTCATGTAATCATTGCAGCATACAGTGTAAAACAAGAAAAGGATTACAATCCACTTCTGTCTGGATATGTTTTCTCATCACAGAAATCACCACTAAAACTTTTAAGTAAAAACAGTATCTGACCACCACTGGGATAGACAGCAGCTTTCTCTTGGGTTGTCATTAAGACTATCAGGTCTGAGAGGGACTAAACCATCTCACGTGTAAGGGCTCAGAAACTCAGCCTGAGGGGTACAACCCCAGTTAGGATTCATTCTGGGGAGCTGGAGTGCTCTGTGCCCTACTTGGACTCCTGCACTGCTGGGCCTTTGCAGAGCAGGTGGCCCTTTCCTTCTAGGGTCAGGCTGTCCTCTCCCAAGCCCTGCACTTCAAGGGCAGGTCATAAAGAGGCAAATCCTCTTGATGTGTGTTGGACAGCTGTGAAAACCCACCTGAGCAGAAGCACAGACACGTGGGATCCCAGTATGAACCCTGGAAAGACATCACTGTGAGGTCATTTTGCAGGCCTGCTTGGTCAGAAAATCCATTTACCCTCTGCACTGAAGAAACACTCATGTCTGACTTTTTCCCTTAAAGCTTTGCCATAGTCTATGAAATCTACTGTGCTATTTTGCCTGGGATATTTGTCCATTAAGCATCAACATCATTATTGTCAAAGTAACGGCATTTAAAAGGTATTGCCCCAGGGATGTCAAATTAGAGCAGGGTCACTGCCCTGCCAGGCACTGTACGTGCACAGAGATAGCTGCCTGGCTGGGAGGATTTCAGACTCTTTTTCTCTTAACCTCTTCCCAGCAGACCTTCAGATGCTCATTGAAGACTGATGATGACGCTGGTGGGTACTGTCAGGATCTGGCTGACCTCAGCACGGGGAAAATCATGAGTGGCTGTGAGGATATAGAAAATCCCTCACAGCCAGGGACAGCTCATCAGATGTTGCTTTAAACATTCAACCTCGGCCTGACCAGAGCTACAGCCAGCAAAGTCAAATAAACATGTTTCCAGGGCACAAATAAAGCACCACAGAGAGCCCTGTCTGCCGGGGTGAGGAGACAGACCTAGAGCGAAGCATTTAGGCTGTGATAGGGCCATGTGACAGCTTAACCATAGCCCCCAAAATCCAGTCTGTCATGATGCAGCTGGTCTGCATAAAATAGAAAGTGGAAATTCACTTGACCAGCAGAGAAGCATTCTTTGTCTCGCCCACTGCAGAGCAAACACCTTTTTTCACTCTCTTCTTGTGCTGCTCTCCCCTGCACTAGTAAACACTCCAACACATCAAGGTCCTTTTTCACAGTACCATGTTATTCCTGCATTGGCAAGAGCAGGTGCCGAGGACATAGGCAGGCACAATGTCTACAGCATCCACAGAATGGTCTATTACCTGTTACTGGTGGTAGGAGGGGCTGGTGGTGATCTTTCTCTGACATAAAGCCACAGCCACTACAGGGTACCAAAGCCAACATATGACATCTCTACCACTTCACCCATGCTAAGAAATTTTCAAAGGCCACAGGTTCACTGCTGACTTTGGCTGCTGTTAATCACAGAATTGTAGGGGTTGGAAGGTACCTCAAGAGATCAAGTCCAACCCCCCTGCCAAAGCAGGTTCCTTAGGACAGAATCCCTGCAGGGTAGTGGTGGGGTGAACTCCTCACCAGTCACACACAACTGAGAGCTTAAATCCCCGCAGAGGGATGCCTGGAGAAACAGCCATGACACTCAGCCTTCCATGGAGGCCATATAGAGGCACAAGAGAAGAGCAAAGCTGAAAAAATTGTTTTACCTCAGAATGCCCCCCCAAAGGATGTCCCAGGCCAAGATACTCTGTGCCAGGTGAGTAAGTGGTCCTGAAGAGATTAGGTTTCATTGACAAAAATTGTTTCATCCCTTCAAAAAAGCCATGGTGAGCAGAAAGCTCAGAGGAGGAACATGTGCCACATGCTAACAGCAATTACTGTTTGTCCAGTTTAGAGTGCCCACTGGTCTTAAGCCAGACTTTTAGACAGTGTGAGCTAGTATTTAATAATATTAGTACCCTATTTTAAATCCCAGGTTATGGTGATGTTGTAAAATAATTTATTGCTTATTTCCATGCTGTTACTTTTAATTGATTTTGGGATTCACAATGTACCTTTTCTACTTTCCTAGAGAAGCTGAGGTGCTCTTGCTGCTGTGTGGTGTTAGTTGAGAAGCCAGAGTCATCTCATCACAGACCCATCTCCAAGTTAATCTGCATTACAAAATGGCCCTGCCACCAGTCACTTATTCAGATGTACTAAGTAGGGGTGAAGGCAAGTGGGGAAATTCAGGCTCCTTCAAAGTCCTTGGCCATTGCCTTTCACATGCAGGGCTGTGTCCACATCTCCTGCAAGACCTGCTTCATCCCAGTGTCCCAGCTCTGGCACCTAAAGGCAAGGCAGTGATGAACTGCTCAGACCATCTGCTCTCAAACTTCCAGGCCAAGGCTACCTACAATGTTCATAGCAAAAGGTAGGTATCCAGATAAAATGAAAACCTGTAGTAGAAGGTCTCTGTACTTGTCCGTAGCTTCTCTCCTGGAGTGGATAGTTTCATGTGGACTTCTGTAGGTCAGGATACCAATTCTCTGGGCCTCTACATTCATTTAGCTATGAATTCACAGAAAAGGCTCAACAAAGCCAACATTGTGTTTCTAACTATAAACTCCAGCTATTTAGGCAAACATTGCTTAGCTGCAATAGCACAGGCTTAAGGTGCTAGTTCAGTTAGCTGAGTCCTCTCATGGCAGAACAACGAGAACAGCACTGGAAGGGCAATTTACCTTCAGAGCTATTTAGATGCTTCTCTGCCAGGTAGCCATCAAGAACAGCATACACATGACAAAACTCACCAAACAAACTGGGAAAGCTCACTGCAGCAAATGAGGCAGATGCATGCGAAGCTTTTGCTTTCCTGGTGCCACTTGCCCCGGCATCTGAGCAGGAGCAAATGCATCCTTGCTGATAAGCATGGGCTTGCTGTGTAACCTAGTTGCTCGGCATGGCTTCTAGATGACTCCTCTCTCATCCATATAAACTCTCCCTGGTGGTATTAACACACCTCATGTGTAAATGACTGCAATACGGTCTTGGGAATAAGTATTTGCTTACTTTTAATGAGGCATACCAATAAATAAGTGGATGATAACGTTGTTAATATAATGCCAATGTGAATGTTTAACTAACTCACTTAAGTGCAATCAACTGGTGACAGCTGGGTGAAGAAACTTCCACTATCCCTTTTAGAGGCAAGGATTTTAAACCAGATATGAGCAGTAAAGGAAGTAACAACCTAGGCTTGTTCAACCAGCTACTCACACTCCCGGCCAGGAGATCTGCTTGGAAAGGCAGCGTGGTCTGGAGGTCCCCCCAGGAAGGAGAGCAGCCAGGAGCGTGCCACTTCCAAGGAGCCCCTCAGGAGGCTGCAAATACCCTGTGGGGATATCAGTTGAACGTTGCTAGCCTGGATGTCACTAAATCTCTGCAGATTATTTCTTGCCTGTAACCTAGAGATAAGATTCTTGGCATGACAAATGCATAGGAGATCCACAATTAGGCTTCCAGTGACACACAAATGGTGTGGTTTTCCTTAGCATCTGAGAAAGAGGTTGCCTGAAGTCAGCCTTTGCCAACCAGTATCTTAGCCTAGGAGCATGCCTTACTATGCTTTGGATGCAGTAGTCTAACTGCTGACAAAGCTGTATTTGTGCTACTTGATTCTCATGTTGTGTACACTGGGGAAAAAAAGGCATTTCAAACTGCAAAGCACACTTGAGGTAAATAAGAAAATACAGTTGTTACCAGGAAAGAGCTGAACAATATGCAGTGTGACCAGAGCACATGGAGAGCAGAATAAACCCAGACTTGTAATAAAGGGCTAGCGGGAGTCATGCACAGGGTCCTCTACGGCTGAGGGACAGCAAAAACATCTGTAAAAGCGAAGAATCATAATAGGCAACAGATTTTTCTCAACAAAAGCAAGGTTCCTACTGGCCTACAAGAGATTAAATTCAAAATGGGTTAACTGGACAATAAGGACCTCTCAAGGAATTTGGAGCCGTTAGAACAAGTCTAGATGTAGCTGATGATGATCACAGAATCTCTGAATGTCAGGGGTTAGAAGGGACCTCAAGAGAGCATGGAGTCCAACCCCCCTGCCAGAGCAGGATCTCCTAGATTTGGTGACACAGGAGCATGTCCAGGGGTTGCTGAATGTCTCCAGAGAAGGAGACTCCACAATCTCTCTGGGCAGTCTGTCCCAGTGCTTTGTCACCCTCACAGTGAAAAAGTTTTTCCTTATGTTCACATGGAACCTCCTGTGCTCCAGCTTGCACCCACTGTCCTATCATAGAATATGATCAAGAAAAGCCTGGCTCCATTCTCCTGACACTCACCCTTTGCGTATTTATAGACATTAATGATGATTAAAGGCTGATGAGGCCATCAGGTGTCCTTAGCTACATCGCCTGAAAAAAATGGGCAGTGATAGGAGCCATCTTTGCTTGAAGCTTTGATGAGGTGGCAAACCCCCCTCTGATTATTCTTTTCTGCTCCTGATTTACTGTCATCAGGAGAGCAACAATTCTCCTGGGTTAAAGCAAAAGTGACCCTGTTCTGCTGTCTTGTGAAAAAAATTCTCTGCCTTTATAAATCTCTCAAGGTTTGGTAAAGGCACTGAACGGCTGAAGTCACGTCATCCGCCTCCCTGTTCTTCTATTTCAGATCTACTCTTCACTGTCTGGTGTCATCTCCTTAGTGTTGTGTGTGTTTGTTGCAGGGCTGAGAGAAAGAATTTTGTTGCAGACCTTTTCCCTTTCCTTGGCTATATACACCTTCTTTGCTAACTCATCTCTCTAAAAAACTAACTGGGACCATCTAGTTGAGTAAATAGTAGGTATATGAAGTAAAGGAGGTTTATCTCACGTATCGTATAGTTCTGCCATCTTTCATAGTGTAATAAGGTATTTTATGGAAGTATTGGGACATGGTTCTAGAGCAGGATAGTTCCTCAAAAAATGCAATCTGCAAACGGCTTTGGTAGTTTATATATGTTGTGTTGGCACCAAAGTCTGTGCTGATCAAACAGTGGACAAAGCGAGATTGTGGGGAAGTGAATCTATTTGGTGGGTGTTTCTTTAAATATATGTCTCCCCTATCATCTTTCTTTTAGGTTGGCTGTATTGGAAAAGCATTCTGATCAGCCAGTGCTGGTGAGAATTCTTTCTACTGTATGTAGTGTACCTCTTGCAGAGACTGGGACAGGAGCAGGTTGTGGAAAGGGAGAATCTGGAGGGCAAAATAAACCTAGATTACAATACGAGGACTAACAGGACCCACGCACAGGACTGCCTGCATCTGAGAGACAGGAAAATGATCCCAAAATGAAAGAATTAATTTCACTTCTTGGATGGAGAATGTCTTCCTTTTATCAATATCCTCTTGTTTGTGCAGACATCTTCATGCTAATTAACCTGTCAAAAGGCTCACTGTGCAGGATGAAGGGAAATTTAGTCAATAGCAAGTCTAGAAAAATCACTGCAATCTTTATCACTTTCCCAGTTAATTCTGTGTTGATAATGGCTTGTGTCTCACTGCACAAAAACTTTATCTTGTATTGAACCATTGCTCAATTCTGCCTGCCCTTCCTGAAAGACCAGCACAAATAATTCCTTCTAGGTGGAACAACTTATTACTTGCTTAAGGTCTAAGTCCTGCAAACACGTCAGCTTGCTTTTAACTGTCCTCTGGTTTCCCAACCCATTGACATCAGGGAAGGTGTTCAGACAGGGAAAATTAAGTATTTACGTGCACTCTGGCAATACGAAGTTTTGCCCTTGCTTTGCTATATCAGTCCTGGCTCTCCAGAGTGCCTGTAAAGTCAGGAGACTGTCCAAGTGTAGATGAGCCATGAAATAAGCTCTGAACAATTAAGGAAAGTCCAACTGTGCACCCATGGCCTCTGCTTTCAAATGCTCCTTGTAACAGTGTAGCTAGACCAGTTTTAAAAAAAAAGCAAGTTTTCTTTGCAAGAGGAAGGATTTGTGTCAGAAAGATTAAATCACTCATCAAAGAAGCAGGAGCAAGCTTGGTTACCAGAGGTTTTCATTCCTCCTTTCCTCCCGGTGCACAACTGCTGCAGAGACACGTACACTTTAACACTGGCTGCTGATGGGAGAAGGTCACAGCCTCTGGATCTGGAGGGAAGGATCCCAGGCACGTTGTGTAACAGGGCAAAGGCCACTGTGGTGGTTGTTTCTGGCATGATTTATCTGATACAACAGAAACTTAGTTGGAAAACACGACAGTCACGTGCCATGTTAATACAAATGGGGAGGGGGGGGATAGATGAGGAGACTGTTTGCCATCAGGGCATCCCTGTGCATGTCCAAAAGCAGATCATGATGGAGATGACTTTAGCAATATGCCTGAGATGAACCACAGCAGGCTGCCAGAGGGTGAGGTCTAGTGATAAAACTGCAGCTTGCTTGCAAAACAGTCCTGTTAAATTGCTTTTGGACAGTGGATGCTAAGACACTACTCTGGTACCCAGTTCAGGCTTGAGTATGCCATGAGCAGGGGCACTGTCCCTCAAAAATCAGATTTAGGAAGTTGAAGGCCTCCTAGGGCTTTTTATATACACACTGTTGGGCAATTCAGTTCTTCACGCTGACTGTGTGACTCAAGGTGTGGTGGAGCACTGTGGTACCCAAGCCTGGGATCTGCTCCGAAAGGCAGGAGGTGGAGGAGAGCTTGCAGGCATCAGACCCAGGTCTCTGCAGCAACCACTCTTTAACAGTTTAAAGTGCAGTAACCTTGGGTGTTTGGTGGGTTTTTTTGACAGTTAAAGAAAAAAAAAAAAGCAGACTGACATAATAAGAAAAACCTGATTTTGAAATGAAGTTGAATGAGCCCAAATATTCCATGTACTAAATTAGCTGAAAGGGAACTAGGGCTCTAAGTTTACCTTTCTGTTTATTGTAAGACCACATGCAAAGATGAGTGACAGGCAGTGCCCCCATGCTGTCAGTTCAATAAAGCAAGGGTTTGTGTCTCTTATCATGTTTAATTAGGCCTTGAAAACCTTGTGGCGGACAACACTTGCAATGGCTGTGTTCACTTGTAATTAGCATGTCAATCCTTTCTGCTTTAACCCACTGCCAGTCTGAAAGTCTCCAGCAAGCCACCATCCACAGCACAGATTTTGGACGCTGTTCACTGTTAAGTCTATTATGCCCC
Organism: Gallinula chloropus; assembly: GCF_964237585.1. NCBI lineage: Eukaryota > Metazoa > Chordata > Aves > Gruiformes > Rallidae > Gallinula > Gallinula chloropus. The sequence goes on from NC_140086.1 coordinate 64,750,661, forward strand.
TGCTGAAAGAAGCGGTGCCCTCCCCAGCACTCTTCATAAATATTCCTGACTCTTCTTGCCTCTGCTATTGTGTCTTGCTCGTGCAGGATTTGATTATTCATTTCTGAAAGCAATTTTAAAACATCTGGAAGCAATTACCCTGCTTTCAGGGTTGGGGTTGTTGGGTTTTTTATACCTGACTTTTTTTTTTCTCTCCTTTTTTTTTGCACTTCAATCAATTCCATTCAGGCACAGGGAACTCTGAAGAACCCGTTGCTGTGTATACACAGTGAAATAAAATATCAGACTTTGCTTGCTGCCACAGGACAAGTTTTATTTCAGCTTAAACCTTAACTGATGTTCTCAGGCTTAATCCTACCTTTCCCCACAGACTCTTGTATGTGGAGTATTAGCCAGGGTAGGCTGCAAAAGCCTGGTGGGCTTCTGTGTACTCATCCAACAAGAGCCCTGCACCAAAAAGGATCGTATTATTTTCATTGTTTTCTTCAGACCTCATGCTGGGTAGGTGGCTCTGGGGCTTCTGTGGGGACCTCTCCCACAGGTCTGCCAGGGACATCTCCATTACAGACCCCTGTCCCAGTGTGACATCTCCCACTGAATCAGTAAGGGTGTCTTTTCAGCTGCATCCATGCAGAGCCACCCATAGCTTCTCTCCTGATTTCCACAAGATGGTGCTAATAACGGCCCATGAGGAAAAATGCCACCCTTGGAGAAACAGTTACTCCACGCCAGTTGTCTGAGGTTCTTGGGTAGCACCACTGTGTAAGCAGTGCAAGGTTCCCTGCTTCTTGGCTGTAGCCACCAGAAGTTTCAGGTGGACGTGGAGGACATGCCACCAGGACATGCTGCTGCTGCCCATGAGAAGTTGTTTCTGAAAATGCTGAGCACTTTGGGTTGTATCCTAACATGAGTGCACTTGTAGCCCTTCTCACACCACTCCCCATCCTTGGCTGCCTGGTTCATCAAATGTCCTCTTGTGTGAGCCCAGCCTGGCCAGCAGATCCTGCCTGCAAAAGCTTTGCTCCTGCATGACTCCTTGTGCATCAGGGCTGGGGCTGAAAGTTAACACATTACTCTGGAGCCCCAAATGCTGTAAGGGAGTATTTCTGACACACTTATGTGTCTTCAGGAGCTACTCTCATTCATGTTTTAACTTTTATTTTAACTGTTGGTTAACGCATCCAATAGAAAGGATTAAACAATGCAGGAAATCAATCTAAAATTGCTGAGAGATTATTGCTAAAACATGTAATTTCTAGGCTAAAGAAATGTATTTTAATTTAAAAGACTACAAGCAGTTATTTTGACCATACAAATGGTAGAAAAGGAATAATATACAATACACACCTCATTCTCTGAAAATGTCACTTCCATTTGAAAAATATCTGATGCTGCATTGCTTGGGATTCTTTCTTAGCTTTTTCTGGTAATTTAATTCAATGGGGCTTTTTTTTTCCCCCTTATTTAAGAATTTTTCAAAGGTTTTAAATATTTTGCTTCTGAATGATGGAAGATCATTATCTTTACATATATATATATAAAAATGTATATATACGACACATATACTGAGTAAGTGTGTGTGCTATAACACAGATGTATATATGTGCATTTCAGTATGCTTCTAGATGCAAAACCACAGGGAAAATCTCTTCTCCTTGTCAGCTCTTGGTGTCTTTGACACGTGTGTCTAATAAAGCAGAACTACGCAATGGGTTAAATCCCAGTTCTGCTGGAGTCAGTGTTGCTTCTGCCACTAAGTTCTCAAAAACCCAGAACTGCCCTGACTCCAATCTCTGCCCAGAACCAAATTAACAGAAATGTTAACATCTCAGGCTTTCCAGCTGGGTTTGGATTTAGTGCTGATATCACGTAATCCATGACCCCTGCGCTATCCCTTCCTGAGTACTGTTAGCAGCTTGAAAGGCTCATCTCCAATGTTATTAGAACAAGAGAAGATATTTGAACTCAAAATGTAATTTGCTATTGCTTAGGCCTCTGTCTCATGTTTTCTTCTATGGCAATATATAAACCCCAGATACATTTCCTTATTTGCATATTATGTCAATTGACCACTTTTATACAACACATTAAGTATGACTCCCTAGCTTTATCTCTAGGAGACAGAGCAAATGTCCCCAGATTGGGGGTAGCATGGGGCACTTTGCAAAGTGTCTGAATCCAGAAGTAATTTGGAAAAGCATTGCTTTGCACCCGAGACTGTAATTCTGTCTCAGCCTGCATTTTGCTCTCCTCCTTTGATGGGAAAAGTTTGGGGGTTTTGCTAGAAACGTTTCTGCTACCCACCCTAGCTTCTGAAATGGTTCTGTGTTAAAGTTAGAGGGAGACAGGAGATGTTTCCCCTCTTGTTGTTGTTTTCAGAGCAGCCCCAGCATTGGTTCTGCCCGTGGAATGCAGGGGTACATCTGCTCCACATCAAAGCTCGTTCCACATTTCTCTGCCCTCTGTCATCTTTTATTTGCAGTATGTTCTCCTCTCTTTCCTTAGCTTTCCTTTTCTTTTCCCCATTCTTGGCAGGCTTCAAGGACACTGGAAAATTCACCGTCATATGTGTTACAAAAACAAAGAAGAATAAGTCTTTGTTATTTGAGGATCATCAGAACAATTTCTCATGAATTCTCAGCACCCTTGCATGTGGCCTGCTTTGCTGATGCTATTATTGATATAATCTCCAATATAAACTCTTTCCATCCACTATTTATTTTATTGGGTTTTGGTAAGCTTTGCTGCAGATCTCCAGATGGATTGCAGTTTAGATTACAAGGGTACCTTTAACCCTGCAACAGCAAACTTTGCTCAGTAAAAACGCAAGTTTTTCTTCTGTTTACAGTGCAGAAGGTGCCAAAATCCACACAAAAGTGTGACAAACCCCGGTAAAGGTTGACTCATCAGCACAGCACATGTTTACCAAAATGACATGCTGCTGAGCTCTCCGCTTGCATAGTATGTTCCTCACAGAAGAAGCATGTGCAGGTCACTGTAGTATTTTCCTCACAGGGATGGAGTCAAATGGTTATTTGACTGTGGCTGAACTAATCTGTGAATGAGCAAGTGCTCAGAGTAGAGTTAAAATGTCAGATAAATTTGTTGCCTGGACTGCTGCTGGGTTGTAGTCCTTTAACCATCTGCACTGTGCGGGGGATACTGAGCTCCAAGGGTCTCCTTAGGAACAAGCTCTCAGATTTCCTGTAGGACAATGTCTGAAGCTCATCTTCTAAATGACTGAAGGATTCATGTTCTAAAAAACAACACTGGGACTGCACTAGGTTTCAGTCCCACTGGCCATCATAGCATTTTGTACTCACAGGCTGCTCCTCCATGAACTTCTCCAATGTTGATTACTTTCCCATCTTCATCTCTTCACCAATTTCCCTGGTGTGGGTCACCTCCATGGGGTGCAGAATGTCTCTCAGACTCTCAGTCCCAGACTGCTCCAGCCTGATCTCCCATGGAGTCACAAGTGCCCCCAGCAAACCTGCTCCAGTGTGGATCTCTCTCTCTCCCTCTCTCTCTCTCTCTTTCTCTGTGTCTCTCTCTGTGGGCTCCTGCCAGGAGCTTGTTTCAGTGCAGGTCACAGCATCTTCCATACGTCTCCACCTGCTCCAGCTTGGGGCCTCTCCATGGGCTGCAGGTGGGGTCCCTGCCCCCCATCATCTTCCATGGGCTGTAGGGGGGACACCTGCTCCACCATGGGTTTCTCCACAGGCTGCAGGGGCATCTCTCTGTCTGGAACCTGGGGCGCCCCCTCCCCGCCTCTTCTTCACTGACCTTGGTGCCTGCAGTTTCTTACGTCTTCTCACTCCCTTCTCTGGTGGCAAAAGCAGCTGCTTGTAGACTTTTTTCCTCCTAGACGTGATTCCCAGAGGCGCTGCAACCGTTGCTGATGGGCTTGGCCATGGTCAGCGGTGGGTCCGTCCTTGAGCCCAGCTGGTATTTATTTACTCTGCTGGGTCTAGGGAAAGCTTCTGGCTGCTTCTTGCAGGAGCCACCCCTGCAGCCCCCCTCCTCCACCAGAACCCAGCCACACAAAACTACAACACATGTTCAAGTATGCAATGTGTTAACTTCAGCACCCTGCTATTCAACACCCCACTCTGGCTGCAATACACTCATTTCAGATGCACTGAAATGGCAAATAAAGGTATTTTTGGGGAGCCCCATCAGGTACAATAAAGTCAGGCCACATGCTTTGCAGGGCAGGTGTCTGGGGGTGACCAACATGAGTGGCATGGAGGAGCCCTTCTCTGTGCCACTTGGCCTGGGTACTGGGGATTGCATCCTGCCATAGATGCTGTTGTGGCTGCAGAGATGTATCTGAAGATATTGCAAACAGCCCCACGGGTGATGCCAGGCATCATTACTCCTTCCCTTTGCACAGTGAAACATGTAACAGTCCTTAGCATCAAATTTGCTGAGCTAGGAGTGAGATTCTCTTCTGGGGCAGGCATGTAGGGAATCAGGAAAGTTCTGAACATCCTCCCTACCAGGTTCTCCCTGCTGAAGTCTGCAGTATGCCAGGTTGGTTTGTTCTTTGTGTCTCCATGTGAGCCTTTCAGGACTAGGATGATCACAGCAGGTCAATAGCTAGGTCTGCATGTAAAATGCTCTGAAAACATAAGATCTTTTTCTTCTCTTTGCACAAACCAGTTTGCTCATCCATAACTAATTCCCAAATGACTTCACTATTTGTCCCTGGCTTTCTTATCCTTTATGCAGATTCTGCATGCATAATTTGCCTGAATTTGAGGTGGGAGAGGAAGACATAATTTTAGTTTTATGCAAGTTCAGATGTTAGACACTGGTATGGGAAGCTTAAGACCAAACTCCTAGAAGGGTCAGCTGGGTCCTACTTCATCTTGTCCATCTTTTATCCTCTTCAGGCTCTTTAACAGCTAGCTCTCTCAGAGAACAACAGACTTGAGCCCTGGTCCTTTTTCTTTCTCTTCTGTTGCCTTTTAAGTCCGGGAAGGCCACTCACCAGTGTAACACTTGATCATCTTTCAACAGCTTAGCCAGTGTGACATGGACCATTGCAGCTCTGAGGCCCCTGTAAAATAGCAAGGGAGAGAGTCTGTGGTTCTTCCAGGGTTCATCAGTGGTGTGCTTTCCTGTAATTCCCATCTGCATTATATTTGCGCCTCCCGTTCCGCTTTGCTTTTATTTTCAAGAAAACAGAAACACTTTGTGCCATCACATTGCTTTTCGTGTCTATCATTAGACAAGGGGTAACTGGTAAGATACCATTCACGGAGTCTCCCTGAGCTCCTCACTTCTCTGTCTATGAATTTTTTGGCTAAAAAACCTCCCACTCCCTTATGCCTGTGAAGAAACACTTCAGTGTTAATCTCTCTTTTTACACTGCTCTGCTCTCAGTCCCACCGCTGGTTTCACAGAACACAAATAGTTGGAATGTGCCATCTATGGGTCTGAGGCAGGCTTGCATGCTTTAATGATGGGTTATACAGGGCCGTTCTGCTATTTAGAGGGAGGCAAGCTGTATATCCCACTAAAGAAGTAATGGCAATGTTTGGAGGCAACTCCCAGCCCTCATCTTAAAACCACTCCCAAATATAAACCTGCCCAGCCATGCAAGTGCTTCCTGTTAAGAAGCAAAGATTGATCATGTCCCATTCAATAGCACTATGCAGTAGGGGACAGAGAGGAGGAACAGAGGAAACAAAACACTCCTGATATTTGGGTGGGTGGGGTTTGCTAAAGTACCAGCTTGTTATTCATATGGATTAATGGCTGACTCCACACAGCTCCCACCAAAGCACGTCTGCCAAGCTTGCCTAAAACCAGAGTTGGACTTTCTGTTACTCTTCAAAGTCTTGTCTGGGGATAAATAAGGCTCCTCAGGCTGGCAGCACCTTTTTAAGCGAAACAGTGTTTTGTCCAATAGAAGTCTGCAAAGTGAAGACCTGAGATGCAGCTAACAAGGATCCACACAAAGGAAGCTTTTCCTGAAAGCGCAGAGCATGATGAAAACAGGGAAATCTTAGTGACTGTATGTGATCAAATCTCAGCAGCAGTGAGAGGTATTCATGAGGGGACAGGCTAATATTCATAAGGCTGGATTCACTGCCTTTCAGACTGGAGATGCCCAAGGATCAGTAGAGCCGGAACCCGTCCTTGATCCGTGGTGTGCACCTCATTGACAGAGCGGAGCAGAAAAGAGGATTTCAGGCACATGAAGTAGTCAGCATTCCACGTGACTTGTGCTAATTACCCGTGTGCATGCTTTCAGCTCAAGGTAACTTGAGTTAACCCTCAAGGAGAGGTGGTTAGCTGATCAACTCCCATCACTTGAAATTTGTCTTGAGCTTACAGCAAGCATGGGGACACTTGTTACGTACGAGCAGGATCTGTAGTCAGCTCTTAATATCTCTGGGCCTGCACTTCCCCACACCACCCAGCTTCCCAAATTCTTTGCTCAGTTACACATGCCTATAAAAACAGATACATCATGGTCTGAGATCAGCAGAAAGTGGTTCATGTCCTGATTTATGTCACAGCCAGCAGGAACTGACCCAGTGAGACATTAGGCATATCGGCCAGTGCTTTAAAATTTGGAGTCCCCGGTGCAGGCCCTGAGATCTATATTTAGAACCTTTTGACAAATGAAGGGACATTGTCTATCCAGCATCTCTCAAGAGAAAGCAGCTTACGTTGGTTTTTAAATATTTCAGGCATTCAAGTCAAAGAGTACAGCTGTTACTCTCTCCTCAGAAGTTGCCTGTCTACCGTGTGTCAAGCAAAGTCTTTCCTGGAATGATCCTGTTGTCCTGTGTTAGAGTTTGCCTTAAGTCTGTGTGGTTTGTTCACTGGTGCCAGAAAGTGTTCCCAGAACAAAAAGAAACATGAAAATCCCCAAATCCTCATGGGGAACAATAATACTCAGAACCTATTTCCTAAAATAAAAACCAAACTACAAAGGCACACAATAGAAAATGCAACCTGGTCAAGACTAGTCTGTCACTAGCAGGCACGTTACAGTGGATGCAAGACACCAAGTATACGCACAAGAAGGGGCCCTGTGTCAGAGACACTCAACGTGCTTGTGCCACAGTCATTAGCAACCTCTGAATTAAACCTGCTGCCACCTTGTTGACTACAGCTGGCTTTCACTGACATGCTGGTGTGGCTCATCGGATGCTCCCTCAGAGCAGAGGTGATGCAAAGCCCAGACGTCCTCCTCAGCTAGGCTCCAGGTGGTTCTCAGTTATCCCTCCCGGTGATGCTATCTTGGGGTTATTTGCCTTGAGAAATACTGACCAAGTCAATTATCCTCACTCAAGAGAAGGGCAAGGCTGAAAGCAGAAGGTTTTAAAGGTGTGTAAGAAGTTTCTATAAATAGCAAGCTAATCCACACAGGGCAGCTGCTCTGCCCTTTCACTTAATTGTTTCTGAATAAACATGATCCTCAGCAAAGTGTGGCCATTGATTCTCCTAAAGGTGCCCTTGGTACCTCCTCCCTTGCTTGCCGTCACCAACACCAACATTAGGCTCCTCTCATACATCTACAGCTAATCCATCATCTTTGACCTGCTACTCTCTCCCTTCATATCCTCAGACACTGGCAATGTCTAAGTCATGCCGACTTTCTGCACAGCTTCTTACTCAGCTCATACGCATATCCAAACATTCAGCTTTCTCTAATCTCCTAGACAGCTGAAAGCTCTCCTCCAGGCTCATATTACTTTCTTTGCATCCCTACTATGGCTCCCATTTCTCAACAGCACCAAATATGTGCATTTTCAAATCCTCTTCATAAGTAAATTAAGGATCTGGTCTCCCTTCCTGGATACAGACTGGAATCTTGATGACCTTCAGTGATGGGCAGAGGCACTGAGAGGACTGTGGGTGTCCACTGCCTGTAAATTAAAAAACAAAAAGAATAAAATGACAGTTACTAGCTGCACAAAATGAGTGCCAGCGCTCCTCCTTATCACATGGCTCCACAAGAGCTCCAAGGGTAACTGCAGGGAGACGCGTCAGAGCAGCACGAGCGACAAGTCTTCCCTCCTTCTTGTCTTTCCCCAGTGAACATAAATCATGGAAGAAGGAAAGCAAGTGCAAGGAGGATATCAGGATCTGTCGCAGCAGTTGCTAGTGGCCATTTGGTGGGTCTCAGACCTGCATCTCAAGAGCTGCACATTGGGCTTGAGACAACACGGACACACCATCAGGGGCACAGCTGTGAGGGGCGGATGTTGAGCCATCATGGCCTTACAAGATTTGTGCTCCAGCACAAAACCTGCCTGTGCTCCTGCAGAAGCCCAAAGCAAGGCAAAAGGGTTCCCTGTGCACTTCCCTTTTGTTACTCACAATTTGTTAGATGGGGCAGGTAGTTTGCTGGAGAGCTCTGCTTTGCAGATTTGTATAGTTGCTGGAAGCCATGGCTACATTGCTATGCCTGGTGCAGAGGGGTAGGCAAGAGTACTTGGCTTTTTATCCACAGACATTTCATCTGGCACAGGTGTTTGAAGTGGCCATCCCAGCATTTATGTTTCCTTGTGCTTAATTCCAGTATTTTTCCTACAGGTTGGTTTAGGAACACTAAGGAGAGAAGGTTTGTAATTTAGTAATTACTGTAACCTTCCAGGGATAGAACAAGGTATGATTGTACATATGTGCTTTGAGGTGGGACATGGGAGGGCAAAAGAACAGGGCAGGACAGAGCAGAATCTCAGGTTTGAAGCAGAGGTGATTTTCCACAATGGCCTACGTTTGTCCACCATGAGTGCATTCTTCCAGATGCAGACCCTAAGTCTGATAGGCGTAAAATATAAATCTAAACCAGATGCTGTGAACTGACGGGCCTGACGGTCTGAAAAATCCAGGATACCACAGGATAGAAATCCCATTACAGCCTGATGCCTGTTGTGCAAAAGCTTTAAGTTCATATTTTATTCTTACCCTAACGATCGCGGACGTCAGGTGGAGAGCAGAATGCTCATGTTTCGTTGATCTGGCAAGAGATGGCTGTGTAGCCTGGGCATTCAGCACTCACAAGTTTTGTTGCTTGATTTGTGGCCGCCTCACCTCGCCTCGCCTCGCCTCTCCACTGGTGCAAACACCAGTAAAACCCAGCATCTCCAGCCAGCGGAGCGGATGAAGCTGCAGCTTATTAGAAAAGCAGCCCTTGGAAGTGTGAAGCAATTAATGCCTTCAATAAAAGCCATAAAAGGAGTAGTGGTACTGCAGACATAGAGGCTTCCCAAGGCCTCAGCAGGGCTGGCAACACCAGCAGCAGAGCCCATGGCTCTCCCCACCGGGGCTTGGCTCTGGCCACCTCTGCCCCGGCTCAGCACTGCACTCGCTGACCCAAGTACTAGGCCGGTGCTGCTCTTGGCCCAACTGGGTTCAGAAGCAAGCACTTTGGGGTTTAATTCTGCTTTCTTTGACTGGTTCAGATTCACACAGCAGTGAAAACACACCAATAATGTACATGGGTGGGAAACATGAAGTTTTGGGAGCTTTTGGGTGCCAGCACAAACGGTAAGTTAAATCTGATCTAGTTAAAGGTGTCCCTGCTTACTGCAGAGGGTGTTGGACTAGATGGCCTTTAAAGGTCCCCTCCAACCTGACACATTCTGTGATTATTTATTTTCCTTTATTTTGTGGTCTCACTGGTATACTGCCTGTCTCACCAGTTAAGAGCTGTGGACCTCCATCACGCAGTGCTTGTCACCTAACTCCAGATGAGCTCTGACATCACCTTTTGTTATTTCCAGATGAATAAAACAGAAGAAAAATCTGGTGCATATGGAAGAATTACATACATCTTGTGATTTCAAAAAGACTACATCTTCATCTGGTCTTTAGGAAGAAGTGGCTGTTTCAGGTGTCCTTGGACATCTTCCATTTGAGGCTCAGTGGATCCAGGTGATACCCAGTGCCTCCCTGCACCTCTGGGAGGGGCACTCTGTCTGCTCAGTAAGTTTTACCACTGTCAGAAACCTGGAAATTGTAATTTATGCTTACTCATGTGAAGAAGCTGCTCTTGCAACAGGAGAACCTCCTCCTGAGTAAGAAACTTTTTACTTTGCAAGGTGTTCAGTCCTGCCCATCATTTCTTCCTGCATCATAGTACCTGATTCGGAGTTGCCCCACAAAGACTGGCTTAAAAGCTTGCACCATTCTTGGTTATGGACCACTCTGAGCCCTTCAGCACTTTGGTACAAACCCAGCCACAGGGAAAGGATTAAGGCTCGTGCTTCAGATGTACAATAACACTCCACTCGACTTAGGCTGTAAATACTAACAAAGTCAAAGAGAGATGTGCTAGAAGTTATTTAGATGTTTCCATATGTTCTGGAGCAAAACCCCAGCCTTCACCATCGTGTAAAAAAGAGCAGCAAATGCTTCATGGACATAACTCTGGGACTGGTGAGAATGTAGGTAGAAAGTACTGGAGTAGACAAAACAGCATAATGTTGGTATCAGAGACCAAACCCTAAGGAAAAGGGAGTAGAATAACATTTGGTCATTTTTTAAACTGCTATTTATCAGATAGATTTGAAATTAACAGCAACATTAGTCAAAAAAAAAGAATCTCCTTAAATCTGATGGAGACAAGAAAAAAGAGGGTCTGGCATTGAAATGTTTACCAGATCAGATTTCATGTATGAATGGGAAGGTTGATTTGGGATTTCAAAGGATAGTCCATATCAAAACAGAGCAGCCCAAATGCCATGTCAAAATACAGAATTATTTTTCCTCCCTGTTCTCATTCTTGCAAAATAATAGGCAGGTTGGGTAAATGATGTATGGCTCTCTCCTCTCTTGGATGCCTCCACTGCGCCACGAGACAGCTCAGCACTCCTCGGTTCTGGCACAGGCAGGAAGAATTCCTTTCGTAACATCTGCCTACGTGAGGGTCCTGGAATTTGCATCTTCCCTGAGCCTGCTTTAGCTCACCTCCCTGCCTTCTTGGCATTCCCTTCTTGTCCAGCAGATAAGAGCACATTTCCAGAACCAGTTTTGCAATTACCCATCTTCTCAGTTTCCTTTCCTGACCTTTAAAGGGGATGCACTAAATAAAAGCCTTTGTACAAAAGCCAGACGTTCTGCTGGGTGGTTATTTCAAAGGAGCAAATATGATCTTTTCATAAATACCATGTCAGGCCCATGTAACTCACAACTTATTTATAACAGTCCTAATGCACACCGTGGAAGCCAGGGCTAGCGTTGCACAAGCACATTCATCTAAAGCATTTCAGAGCTGCAAGGCAAGGTAGAGGGCTAAATTTTTGAGCAAGCTGCTCAGCAGTTGTTGAGTTCAGCTTTTACTTGAGTTTCACTAAGCGTTTAAAACTAGTCAGAGTTTAGAAGAAAATGATAAAAATATCACAGCCTGTGAATTATTTGTTAAGCATCTCATCTTGGCATTCAAAGCCCAAACTGGTCACCTTGCTGCAAGGATAGAAAACTCTTCTGTGACAGAGTCTAACAGTTTGTCCCCATTGAGCAAATATTTCACGCCTCCTTCAAAGCCTTTTGGGGTTCACACATTGGGCTTACCTGGACTGGACAGAAAAGAGCCTTAATTAATACTTTTCTTGCTGTCATGCTATCTCCAGAGGGAAAAAATGCCCCCTTTCCTTCCTGTGGTGTGTATCAGCTCCACGCTTCTATCACCAAATCTGGGCAGTGCGAAGCCAGCAGCAGCACCCTGTTTTACTCAGCAGCTCTGCATGGACCTGGGGTGCCCGTAGCTACCTATTGGTCAACAAGCAGTATTTTTTGGGAAGGGTGGCAGTGACACAAGCATCATTGTTTCAGTTAACCCCTTCATTTCCCAAATACTGGATTTTTGCCCAGTGTGGAAGATCCCTGAACTCAGAGCATCATGCCCTGTAGCTGGCTTCCCTGCTACACACATGTAGCATAAATCATCAAATCTTCCTCTGCTCACCAGTCTCCCTCTGGTGTGCACATGGGTGGTAGAGTGTCAACCTTGAGGAGGTGGTGGGTCACCGGACTTCAACATGGTTGTGTTCAATACTTTTGCTCAGAGTTTCTGTGGTGAAAACAGCATCTAACAGATTAGGGACAAATAATTTATTCTTAGTAGAAGCAAAGAAACCAGCTTAGCTTTTTTTTTTTTTTTTTCCTAAGTCCCACTGAGTGTCCCTTGATATTTTTAAAGGACTGGATGCTTCTTAAAAACCTGGTCCTAATGCCTTTGGTGGAAGCAATAGAGATTCCTGCTATTTATCCTTAAGAGGCAAAAACAATCAAGATCCTTTCTGTCTGCTGTTGTGCCACACAAAGCCAATAGCATTTGCTACATCCCGAGGCAAAGGCTGGCATACCAACACCAAATGCATGAGAAGAAAATAATAATGAGTGAACTGTGCAGCCCTTGCATCGCTCTGTGCTTCGTTCACCAATGCTCATAGACAGATCTTAGTCTGAAAGGCAGTGATGTAACATAGGCTGTCCCCGAGCCTTGAGGATACTTGTGTACTCTTCATCTCACACAGCCTGACTCTGTTTATGGAGACACAGGAGGTGCTAGCACTTAATGCTTAGGTTTCACCTTTAAATCTGACTTTCATAACTAGTGGCCAGGCTCCCTCCATTATTTTGTTTTGATTTAAACCTCAATTCTTTTTGGCAGTGGAAATGTTTTAAAAGCAGCAACTCCTCCAAGAGTTTTCAGGGAGCTTGAGAGCCAGCTTGCTTGAGAGCAAATATAATAAAATTGCAAATAACTGCTTTTTTTCCTGCAATCTTCAGAAGGGCAGAATAATTCAGAACCACAAAAGGGATGTTACAGAGTTGGCAGAGCCAAAGCCATTTAGAGTGTAGTCTTCATTTAGCCATTCCTTCTTTCCTCTAATAAGATAAAGCATTTTGTGTGTCTATCAACCTTCCCACAAATAATCCAGAAAATTGTACTATCTACTGGGCCCGGGGGTAACTTCATTAGTACTCACCACATCTTATTTGAATTACACATACAGTTGGGTGTTTAAATTACAGGAAGACTTTGTGTTTAAGAGTTTCCGCATCACGCTGAGGCTTGGGAAAAAAAAAAGTTGGGTTTGACACATAATAGGGATTGATGTGCTACTTCAAATGCTGGTGTTACTGGAAAGGAAGGAACTTCCACAGGAAGAGCAAGGGAAATTATACAGGAATCAATAAAGGATGCTAAAAATAGTGCTTGACTTATCTTCTCTGTGAGTCAAAATACCCTACTCAAGGGATGCACACGCTATGCCTTGGCTGGTATATTCAGACTGCTCTTACTGGTGTACAGGCTGTCAGGATTTCCTCATAAGTTAATGGAGAGAGGCAAGTGTCTCCAGAGGACAGTTCATCCCACCTACCTAAGGGACTGCCAGGAAAAAAAAATAAAAAAAGGTAGAGCCTGCCCTTTTCTTAATTGCCATCAGCCTCACATGCTTAAAGTCAAGCATGAGCTTAATTGCTTTCCCTGAGAGAGCTTGGAGACTTGAGTGCCTGTCAGGACTGAACTGCTAGCTTGGAGGAAAACAAAGAAATCAGTAAATATTCTGGATGAACCTGATGAGCAAAACTGGGAAGCGGGGAGAGCCTGCCTGCAAGGATGACTAAGTTGCAAGCTCACAAGCATAATAGGTCCCAGGAGAGAGAATGTGATTAGTCAGGTAATTTACAGGTAATATGCTTTCATCATTTTCTACTTAGCATTAATTTCTAAAATGTCAGGAGGGAGCCTGCTTAGAGGGAAGGAGGGTTGCAGCAGCATGGGACTGGACAGGCCTGGGGCAGCAAGGCCTGGGGCAGCAAGGCCTGGGGCTGCCACGCTGTGCAGGGCAGGGAGTAGAGCTGTGGTCCCTGACCCCACCACCCCCAGCCTTGTGCCTGCTGTGCTTTTGCTTAGAGAGAAGTGCCCTGGGCTGCTTCACTTCTGTCCACCCACGAGGTCCCTCTCTGCACCAGCACAGGCCAGTCACGCTCATGACATTTGTGATTATGGAAAAGGGGAACCACTGCAGCCGTTTGCCCACATGTTGGAGGAGACCTGATCCTTTGGGATTTGAAGGAGGAGTTTCAGCTCAGAAGTTCACAGGGGTTTTGGCTGAGCAAAGCAGAAGTAGAACTGGGTAATGTGAGTTTGGAGATGCTGCTGTCAGCTGAGGCTCTGACAAACAGCGGAGCATGTGAAAGGGAAAATGATGGGTATATAGCTTATTTGGGGGGAACAGAAGGGTGTCACTCAGCTTTCTTCATATTTGGGATGTTCTTAACATTTCTATGCTCTAGTTGCTGTTTCATCTGATAAGTCAACTGATCGGATCCATTAATTACATCTGCTTTAAGCCAATATTTACATGAACGCAGATTATACAGTTGCAAAATACATTAGTACCCAAGGTGCTTCTGCAAAATGTGAGAAAAGATGGTTTGGGTGCAATTAAGGAGGGTTTTTTTTTGTTTCTTAGACACTATTAAAGGCTATTACACAAACTCCTCCAGGCTTTCTGTGCTCCTTCACGGGAATTATGTGACTAGATTGAGAGCAGTACAAGGCCCTAAATTTGAAGATTATAGACTGTAACAAGTCACAAAGTTTTTAACATTGCCCCTGTTAATCAGCACCAGGCAAACATGTGCAAGAAATACTACCCTCACAACGTGCCCCCCACCTCCAACCTCCCCATCTTGCTAACAAAAAACTGCAAGAGCCAACAGATCTGTTCCGGCTTGTTTTATTTCACTTTGTGTTTATTAAAATGCTGTGTTTGCAGTTTATATTTCTTGGCACGCTGTTATTTGAATGACATTTAAACAAGAACAGTGTAAGTAACAGGCAGACTGAGAGACTGGGTCATTTCATTCTGTGTTTTGGAAGGATCCTATGCAGTTTTATAATCATCAGTTATGTTATCTGTGCCGTTTATTTGCTTTTGATTTACTTTGGAGGGTGAACACAAGCTCAGATGTTTCTCTTTGTTTTCTACTTGTTTTCACTTTCAGTTTCTCAAGTATCAGCATCTCAAATAGGGCAACAACCGACTTAATCTACCAGAAGCAAATGTTTACAAGCCTAAAGAATTGTCTGCGTGGATGTTTTAACTCAATAGCAAAAAAACCCCCACAACCCCACTTTATTAAAAACAGTGTTTGCAATGTGTGATCTCACTTCCTTCTCCACAGAGCCAGCACTTGGTATCCAAACTCCCTGGCACGGAGCGAGGACGGCTTCAGTAGCTGGCTGTCACCCAGCTGATAGCTGCTCCCTTTTTCACATGAGTTTTTGACAGGGCAGCAGCAAAAATTGCCTGCAGCCCTTCGTGGGCTGGTAACAAGCAGAACATTGCTGTAGGCTTTTGTTTTGGCTTGGTAAAGTCCCTTTTTAAAAAAAAATCCCTGTAGCTTCCTGCACTGGCTGTTCAGTGGCACGCAAGGGAAGCTCTGTTACACTCTCCTCTGGACAAGTTGTAGCTATGTCCACACAAGCAAAGTTAATGTGCCCAGCAGCATCTCTCCCTAGCATCAAGTGCCCCGTGAATGTACAGTTAACTTCTCACACCCACCAAAGAGTGTGCTGAAACCCAAGATGTCTCCTGGTAATAATCTCTGAGCCAGGAAGATGTTCTGTGGCAAGAGCTATAATAACAGTTTAACAATACTTCGCAATTGTTCAACAATTTGAACAAAATTGTTTAACAGTAGGACAAGCAATTTCTGTCTCCTGGGAACGGTCCCTGGCATCGTTTGTGGTGCTGTGCCTGGGCTACTAAATCAAGGTCTGTGTGTGACTCCTCATCCTACTGCTTGCTGAAGCTCATCTTGCGGGTCTCACCCCGGGTTCATAGCCAGGCAGTCCAAGCTTGGTGTCACCCACAAACTGTTTTGCTTCCTTTGTCTTTCCATCGTTTGGCCCATCATGGGACTCTATTTTGAACGCTCTTAATAAATGAGCTGTTTTTGTGGGTACTGAGCATATGCAACTCCTGGCAATCCATACAACTTCTTCCTGAACTTCACAACCCAAGTTCAGTAGACTTCAATGGTACGCTGTTGGTATCACAGCTCTGTGGATGCCCTGCTTCCTCGGCTACATGGGTACTTTCATGCAGTCAGAATTCAGGTTCCAGTTAGAAAACATCAGTGTTAAGATAAGCAAATTAATCTTAAGCTGTGCAAGGCAGCTTTAGCTCTGACTACCTGCTGCAACCAAGCTGAGATGAGAAGGCAAAATGCTTCCTTTCCCATAGTCCAGCAATGATAACATTTTTTGTATCGTGTCCTCCTAGGAAAAAAATATACTGTGCCTGCATATTTTATTAGGATAGGAAACAAGCTTTTTTGACTTCATCTCCATAATTTCTTCCCTGCCTTGCCAGCTTCTTATTTTCCATGAGCCCTGAGAAATGAGGAGTTCTTCCCTTTTTGTCACTGGAAATAATCAGCCATTCCATGTGAGCTTCTGCTTCAGGAAGTCAAGCTGAATCTACTATTCTCCTAAACACTGAATATTGAATGTTGGGTCTCTTGTGTGTAAGAGTACTTTCTCTGCCCTGTCAAGGGTGGAACCAACAGGGAGATGCCTGACAAAGGTCAGAGAAAATTTTATATTAAAAATGTTATATATAAACCTTGGAGTGATACCAGGGCAGGCTTTCCTGTCTACCAAGAGCTCCTTCATCCTCACTGGGACCCCTGGATGTCTTTCCTGTTTTCTACTGAGAAACACATGCTAGCCATCTTCTAGTGGTGAGGGAAGCTGGAGTGACAGCTAATCACTCCATGGTGGACCTAATGTAGGTTACTGTAAAAGCGCTAAAACAAGCCAACATGTAAACCACAGGAGAGCTTTGCCTTCCTCTTAAAACAGAATTGGGGATGCTTTACACCAGACTGCCCAAATAGGTAGGGAAATGGGAAGAAGAGTCCGGAATTATTAGGACTTGGTAAAATTAACAGAAGTCATTTGGAGAGTGAGTAGTCTATGGCTTGAAGAAAAGAAACCCTTGCACCAGGCAATGACAAGATAATGTGTAAATGAAGATGGAGAAGGGATGATGACATTTGAGGTGGCATGTTCCCAGAGGTCAGAGCATTTATCATGGCATGAGGCCTGGTATCAAAGCCGCAGCCTGAAATCTGAGGAAGTAAATGCAGTGTGGTCTGATGCCCTACTACTGATGGTGAGGAAGACAAGGAACTGAGCAACAGGGTGCAGTCAGTCACAATTAAAATACCAACACAGACATGTTACTAGTAACAGAATAGTTCAGTCCTAAACTGGAAGATGCTGTTAATCTGAAAGGTGTGAGCCCATATTATCAGTGAGTGGGGGCAGGGTGAGAATTCCTTATAGCTTTTTTCCTAGGAGGAAGCATACTCATATCACAATGTCACCAGGGTATCCCCAGCTGGCAAAACAAGGTCATGACTCGAAATTGCCTGGGCTGCTATGTGGAGAACAACAGCTGTGGGGAACATCAAGGCAAAAGTGAGAAGCTGTGCTATGCTGTGCCCAGCTGTGGTGGTCACTTAGTGCCATCAGCAACCTCACAATGAAACAGTGGTGGACAGTGGAGGAGGCAGAACATGGGGTATCTGAAAGATGCAGCTGTCTAAAGCCACTCATTCCCACTGGCAACAGATTTGAGGTCCTTTATTTGAAGGTGGGATGACACTGGATGAAACCTGAAAGCATCAGATAGAAGTGTACTAAGCAGCTTCAGACAAATGCCTGCAGGAGGAAATACATAAACAAGAAGGACGCCTGGCCTGGATTTGCTGTTCTTTCATTCATACAGGTTCGTTCATTAGCAGCCAAAATTGTCCTGCAGGCAGCGTAGGCTCTTCTTCCTCACTTGGCTTTTCCAGCTTCTCTGACAGGAGATAATGACTTGCCAATTGTCTTAAGCTCATTAGCAGCATAATTTCACATGTTTTAACTTTCCTGCTACTATGTCTAAGGCTCAAATCCTGGTTTACCCATCCCTGTGAGCTAACTCTTCCTGTTGTAAGAAACCCTTGGCAGTATATTAAAGGGAAAAGACATCTTTGGAGATTATTTTTCTTTTTTTTTTTTTCCAGGAACATTCTTCACTCATCCACCTTGAAGCTGATTTAAGCTGGGAGACCTGCAGCTGTGATCTGGCGGCTGGCTTCAAAACTAACAGGTTGTAAGGTAGTGCTTATCTTCTCAGGAGTATTCAAATCACACGTGATAAGCTCGGCAACGCAGAGTTCACTTCTCTTGCTTTATATTTATCCCTGTCACCTAGTTCTCCACTTAATCTTTTTCCAGAACACCTACTACTGCTAGCATATTTCCTGAAAATAATTCAAACCAGCAAATCTAGACATTTCCCACAAGAATCCTCAGGAAGAAAAATGTCGGTTTTATCAGTATTAATTCTTAGCTGGCACTTTTCCTCAAGAATTATTGTTTACCTAAGAAGTAGTTTTGAGGCAATTTTATAATATAACATAAAGCATGCCATGCATTACTCCAAATTTCACACTTTTTATGAAAAGAGAAGACTAGATCCAGCCAAAGCATACTCTGGACTAGTCTTGCTTATTGCTATGTCATAGACCATAGCCTTTCTAAGGAAGCTCGGTACACCAAACCTAGCTGGAAGGGACTGGTGTGCCAACCAGTTATTTGTAGTGGAAAACAAACAGTAAAAATTGATCCCTGGTGCAGCTCTGCTGGTGCTGTGTTAATGAACATGCAGACTAGAGAACCTCATCTTGACCACGCTGCTTTTCCAGCTGCCTCAAAAGATAGACGGTGTATTTCCACAATTACTGCACTGTAAGTGGAGCAGTAACCATACGTGAAATACCACTCAGCCTTTAGTCTCTGAAAAAAGATTGGGAATTAATGCAAAAGAAAAAAAAACACCAGCCAAGGAATAGGACCAGTGTGCAGTGCTGCTCTTCCTGGTGTGCTTTTCTGGCTTCCAGCAACTGGCAGCACAGAGTTTTGAGGCAAAGGACGCCTTTTGTTTATTAGCTTTGATAGTCTTTCTTCAATGAGTCTTAAGTGCTTTTGAATTAATTTAATCTTTTAGCCTTCACAGCATCTTGCGACATCCCACTGTTTAATGATGTGCTATGGGAGAAAAATACTTTCTCTTCTTTGTTTTAAACCTGCTGCCTGATAACTCCATCTGAAGCTTCCTAATTCTTGTGTTACAAAGAAGTGTTAATAATTACTCCTTATTCACCTTCTTCATTCACGTAACGATTTTATAACCTCTCTAGTTTCTCCTCTCAGTCTGCTTCTTTCCCAGACTGCAGAGCTTTAGTTCATCATCCATAGCAGAGAAGCTGTATCATGCCTCCAGCCAGTTTTGTTGCCCTTTTGTGCACCTTTCCTAATTCTGCTGTGCCATCGTTGAGGTAGGGGGACTCACATGAGAACCACACCCCAAGATATTCAAGAGAGATGCTCGCTGTAGTTTTATATGGTGAAGCTTTGCCCTTCCCATCCTAATAAGCCCAGGAGTTTATCTGTCTTTTCAACTACTACTGAGTGCCGAGTCAATGGCCTCACACAACCCTTCCTGCCTCACATATTTGGTACTGCTTTGCATTTAAAAAAGGAAAAAAAAAAAGAAGAAAGAAACGTTGCTGAAGCTGCTTTTCAGCTGCAGGCTTGCCAGCAGGAATTCCTAATAGACACTACCTGCCATATGCAGCCAAGGCACCCAAAATGGGGTGTGGAGCACCCAGGCCAGCTGCAGCGGGCAAGGAGGGCAGTAGGCCTCGGGTTCAGGTTGTCTGGTGTTGGCTGGCATGAGATCCTGCCTCCGCTTTCTTATGGCGCTGCCAAAAGTGAGCAAGCTGAAATCTTCTGTGGGTGCTTACCTCAGGCTAGTTTAGTCTTGTTGGGAGCTGATTTCAGTTTGGGATTTTTGTGGTTTGGAGGGGGTTGTTTGGGATTATTTTGTATTGTTAGTTTCAGGCAAAAGAGCTCCACGATTGCCAAGGAAGAGGCTAGGGAATGTACCTCTTATCCATACTGAAAAGAAAGAAATTGTGTGATCTTTCATTTGGAAATTACTAATATTATTGGGAGTTGAGAAAAAGATTGTGTTTATACAGAGGATATTTGTGCAGCATTTTGTTGAGTAACAACATTGCCACTAACATGTGTCTTAATTATTTCCAAATCCTTAGCCTGTGAGAAGTGCTCATTTGTACAGCCTTCTTAGACTGGGGTGGTTGTATTTGCAGAAACCCCTCCCCAGCTTAGACATGCTTAGCTCCTGCAGGTCACCTGGGCCTGGACACCAAATGGGGTAGGAGGCCTGTCACTCCTATGAACAGCAGGAATCCCAGGCTGGATGGGAAACAGCTCCAGGCTGCACCAGAAGAAACAAGCATCAGGCTGAGGAGAAGTGAAGTGAAGCAAAGGTGGCTGAGAAACTGCAGGTAAGCAGCTGGGGAAGAGTAGGAGATCCAAGACTCACCTTGATGTGAAGGACTGACCTGCTTTGTAGAGGAAAGAGAGTAATGAGGGAAGTTGTTAGTCATAGGATCCTGTTCAATGCCTGTCCTTCAGCCTGACTCCAGTCTAGTGAGCTTCCATCCCTGTTGCGGTTTAAACCAAGGTGGCAACTCAGTCCCAGACAGCCCCTTGCTCTCTCCCGCCCCCCATGGGAAGGGAGAGACAGTCAGAGAAAACTCGTGGGTTGGGATAAAGACAGTTCAATAGGTAAAGCAAAAGCCACACACATAAGCAAAGTGAGACCAGGAATTTACTCCCCACTTCCCATGGGCAGGCAGGTGTCCAGGTCAGCAGGGCTCCATCAAGCCTAATAGTTACTTGGGAAGACAAATTTCTTCACTCCAAACGTTCCTCCCTTTGTCCCTCTTCCCTGAACTTCATATGCTGAGCACGATGTCATACAGTATGGAATACCCCTTGAGTCAGTTGGTGTCAGCTGTCCTGACTTTGTCCCCTTCCAACTCCTTGTGTCCCCCCAGCCTACTAGCTGGTGGTGTGGAGCGAGAAGCAGAAAAGGCCTTGGCTCTGTGAAAGCTCAGCATTTCCCTAACAAGTTACAAGTTTGAAATATGGAGCAGGCCAAAACCAAATACCATCACTCCCTATGACAGACAAAAACCAACCAGGACCTGTCAGTGTTTTGCTGACTCCTCCCAGTCACCCGTTCTCCAGAGACTGCTTTCTCCTGGCACCCAGCATCATGGATAACGTCAGATCCCAGCCAGTCGCATGGCGCCAGCACCAAGTGAACAGAAGCCAAGGCCGTTGTGGGAAAAAGGCCATTGTTCCAAAAAGTTCAAATGATGTCACTCTGCTCCTTAACAGCATCAATAAAACATCCTTTCCAATGGCAAGTGCTTTTCTCTGCATTTGTCTGTGGTAAGGGTAGAAGGCATGGAACCGATTAGTCTGCTTTTGAGAGGCTAGATGCCTATCATAAACCACCGTATTTCAGCACAGAGTCCCTTGCCCCCTGGACATGGAGCTGGTGTAGGGCCGTGCGGACCGCAGCAATGACTTGAGCGTGCCTGTTCTCAGAGGGAGGAGAGACGCTCGTGCTCCTCATTACCGTACTTCCACTTCCCAGTCATCACCATTTGCATTATGACATCTGCTAGAAATCTTAATCATGTGTTGTGGCCCCAGTGGAGT
This sequence comes from Gallinula chloropus, assembly GCF_964237585.1. Lineage (NCBI taxonomy): Eukaryota > Metazoa > Chordata > Aves > Gruiformes > Rallidae > Gallinula > Gallinula chloropus. The sequence continues at coordinate 64,772,313 of NC_140086.1, forward strand.
AGGTATGAACAGATGTAAGAGTTGCGTTTCTAATTATCTTAACACCTTTCCAGCAGGGTGTCATAAACACAAGTTAATTAAACCTCGTGCTAACCCCATGGTGTGGAAGCACAGCTATTTTTTTTTTAATTCAGATTTGCAAATAAAGAAGCTGAGGGACCATCTTCTATCTGCTCCTTGGTCCTGAAGCCCAAGCCCTCCCTTGGCCTCCCCAGTTCAGCTGCTAGCTGCCTTCCCACCAGCCGGAAGGTCAATGCGTTTTGGCCTGTTGCTGATAAAATTAACAGATCACATACTGTACCCCTGCAAAATCCTAAGAAAGTTCTATTACAAACACAAAATTTCTCCCTATGTCAGTGCCCTGAAAACATGTCCAGCCTGGGCTGCCCACTTTCAAAAGCCCAAGAACAAGCCATGGCCTCACCATGGTGCTCTCCCAAAGGGATACGAGACCCATACCCAAATAAGTCATGAGTCAGGTGAGGGATGACTCTTAATTGTCCATGAATTGTGTCTCTCCCTCATTGCCCAGCATTTGGCCCTCATGATGCTTGCAGCTATAGAAGAACCCACGGAGTGAGCCTGTGTCCTGTGCGCCCTACCAACCACCCACATTGACCTGCTTGCACTGTGGTAGATCCAGCCAACATGAAAATCTAAGCAACAGATGACAGCTGTAATATCTATGCCTTGTGAGAGACATCCTGGGAGATCAGGGTATCAGTGCTCTTTAGTGATGCATGCCAGAGCTACATGTGTAGGACAGGAAAGGGCTGGCACGACTGCAGAGCCATGCTGAGGTACCAGACATGCTCAAAGTGAACTTTGGGCAGGAAAAGGTAGAATAAGGCTTACTAGATAACTTGCCCTCCCTCTGGACCTTGGCAGGGAAGGAAAAAACAACCTGAACCCCTGGTTTTGGAAGACATAACTATCTAAAGGATTAATGTCAAGAAGATAAGCCAGACTCTTCTCAGTGGTACCCAGCAACAGTATGGGGAAAAATCTCAGTATGAGGAAACACTTCTTCACCCTGAGGGTGACAGAACACTGTCAGAGGCTGCCCAGAGAGGCTGTGGAGTCTCATCTGGAGATATTGAAAACCCTCCTGGAAACGATCCTGTGCAGCCTGATCTAGCTGATTCTTTAGCAGAGGGGTTGGACTAGATGATCTCCAGAGGTCCCTGCCAGCCCCTGCCACTCTGTGATTCTGTGAAGAGCCTGTTGGGAGAAACAAGTCATGTTAAGCAGGGAAGTATCTCAGGTGAAGCCTCTCCCTGATTCACAACTCCCTTCCAGCTCTCTTGCCACTGATCATGTGTTGGGTCCTTTGAGAGCCATGTAAATATTCCCCTGCTCCTCTAGCCATGGGGAAGGTGCTGGAAACAGGGAGGCTGAGGCAAACAGGGCTTGGTGGGTATTATTCCTTGTCCCCTGGCAAAGTATTCACACCAGCAAGACTGACTTCCCAGCCAAACAATGATCTCTTTCCACTGGCAAGAATCCCCTGAAATTGCATTTTATTTTTCAGATGAGTTTCTGAAAGGAAAAGTGCAAGGATGAAACTTCAGGTTTTCCAGACCTGTTAGGGGAGTCTTGAATAGTCAGATGGAGAGATCATTAAAAGAACTTGAGGTGACTCAGAGCAGACACTTAAAAATTGAGATATGCAGAATTAAGCAACTATAAATCCCTTATGTAGAGATTCCAGAAGTCCTTCATTCTCCTTGCAAGCAAAATTTGCTGATGTTCATGGAGATGATAAAAATCCCAGACACCAGCCCCCAGTTAGGGGAATCACATAAATTAAATTATCTTTTATTTTTGTAGTCTTTTTATTGAAATCATTCTTGTAAACTGGCCTAACCCTAGAGCACTGCATTCAAACACCCTTTGTTCAAAACTCTTCAAGCTGTCAGAGGAAAGAACAAGGAAGTTTATTTCAGCCCAATTTTAATCCACCAGTTTTGAGGTTAATGGTTTGGGGTTTTTTTATTTATTCATTTTATGTGGATTTAGAGGCACTGGCAAAACTGATATCAGAGAAGGCTTAGTTTAAGACTAGTTGGTGTAGCACTGTATTGCTCTGCAATGGCATTGCCAGCCAAAACAGTATTTGAGAATATACACCTTGACAAACTTGCAAATTGTTATGAAGCCCTTTTTACTGGTGTCTTGTATTTTGAAGAAAAACCTTGTCATTGAAAACTGAGGCTCCTTTGTTGAACTGCTTACACTGGTGAGCTACAGGCAGAACCGTCCTTAGTGGGAACACAGTCGAACAGATGGGATCCCTGTTTTGCACATGATTCTGGAATGCAGTAAAATTGTTTGGTTCTGGGAAACAGTTTTTCCTCCCATGACACTATCAAAATGGACAAAAGGCCTGATTCTGAAATCTGTACTCCCACGAGTAATCCTTGTTCATGTTTCAGGAAGATGCGAATTATGAAGGGGAAAAAAAAAGGGAGTATCACCTTCACTTGGAAATACTCTCATTTCCTGATCTTAAGAGGGTGCAGAAGGGAACTTGCTTTGGGAAGAAGCATATATAAAGAACCCATATAAGTTGCTAGCAGCAGAAACACGGGAAAGAAAATACATGAACGAACCACAACCAAAAACCTGCTCTGACTTCAGCAAGCTGGCCTGGAGTGGTGGTGTCAGGAATGTTCTGAGAGTTTTCTCCTTTCAGCACCTTGAGCCAGCAATCCTGAACTCTTCCCACCTCTGCCCACCTAATGGAGGACATCAATGTGGGACGGGGGGTACAACAGAGATTACAAAACTGGGCGCTTCAAGCAGCGAAGGTCAAGGAAGTGACTTGGCTGAAACGCTTAGCACCAGACTCTTGGCTGGTTTAATCATAGTGGCCCTCAAAAAAAGGTCACACTGAGGCTTTTCTGCTTTACACCCACTGAACATCTGGCCCTCAGCCTGTGGGAAGAGGATATAATGTGCCTCATACTTCATGCTTTCTAAACAGCTGCTTTGAAGGACTCCTCTGAGCCTCACATGAGACTGTTTGCCCCCGCTGAAAGCTCTGGGAAGGACTGACAGTGCATGAACCATTTAAAACCTGAGTGTCTGCAGGGCGTGAAGGCACACTGAAAGACCTCTCAAATGTAGTAAGCTGCTTCTTGGCAAATCACTTCGCAAATCAGGTGGGTGAAGGAGAGATTATGTCCAGCCCCAGGACAATTAGAAGCTTCGCAGTGTTTTTCCATACAGGAGTTTGCTTCAGTAGTTCTGACAGGATAAGGTGATTCCAGCCTGGTACAGCTATGTGCAATGGTTTGGCAAACATTGGATGCATTTTGCTATGTGAATATACATGAACTTTCCCTCTAACCTTCTGTTATTACCATTATTAATCAGTAACGGCATCTTTGAATCTATCTTTATCTTAACACAGCCACAAGTTTTGCAAATCTGCCAAAAAAAAAATTTGCAGAGGGACTTAAAAAGTCATCTGACAAATTTTTTATTTTTTTTTTTTTACTAAGAAGCTTTCGGCTGCAGCATGCTGCATTTTTCAGGGAATCAAGTTAGCAAGTGAACAGATTCATATGTTGTATGACTCGCATGGCTAGGTCAGTTTCTTATTATTTTATCCCACTAGCAGGTGAGACCACTCACTACCGCTGCTGAGAGGGCTTCACTTAAGAGCTAGACATGGTACCTTACAAATTGCTTGTGGCTGAAATTCAGGAACATTGGGGTAGCTTACTTAAAGTTACCTTTCATCGCTTCCCAAATGGAAGTTCTCAATAAATTATGCTTTCATTAAGATTCTAGTTCCTCTTTGCATTTAATTGTGTGCCCATGCCAGGCTAAAAACCTCTGTGTGCTTTTGGTGATGGGACTGAGTTAGGCTGGGCAAAAGTTGTGCTCTCTTACCTTGTTACCAAAGCCTCAGGCTGCCAGGGTTAATAAAGATGGTAGAAGGCATTGGTATGAGTTAAATGGTTACCCAAAAGAGATTAAAGCCAGTTTGTAATTGAGAAGAATTGCAGAGGGGTGCCACAGGCAGGTTCCTCTGTTCACTGGCAAGTTGGATAAGCACTTGAAAGGAAGGCATGATTGCACCTTCATAATAGCAGCCTTCTTGTACAGGCACTATACAAGTATACCAAGTATTACTTTTCTTTCAGGTTTTTTTTGTTGGTTGGTTGTTTTTATTTAAAAGAGATCTGGTCAACCTAACTATTAGAAAATTTGCTAAGTACTGTAAAAGAATGACTCCAGTATCATGGGATACCATTCTAACTTAAATCACAGAAAAGGTGCTTGGGAAGATAAAAATTATGCCAGCTGCATAAATCATTTGGCAGCACTGGACTAATTAGATGTATTCTGCACTTACCAACTTGCAATTATGCTCCAATTTACTGTAGAAGTAGAACCAACAATGAAGGGACAAAGCGAGGCACAGATTTCTCTTGGGGAGAGAAAACAAGGCAAATGCTCCCACACCCCAGACTTGTGATCAGCAGTGCTGTCTTTAAATCAGTGGTATTTTAGGAGTAGTTGTAGTTGTCCTTCTAGCATTGCAAGTAGCTGCTATCTGCACAGCAGTTTTCATCTAGAGACTTAAAGAGCTTTCTAAAAACTAACTCCGTGCTTCTTAACAGCCATTGAGCATCTCAAACCCATACTACTACTAGTAAAACCATCTTCTTTGCTATAAACTCTGCTTTCTCCCTTTGTCTTCTCCCTCCATTTTTTAATTAATCTGTGACACTTATTATCAAGCCATAAATGCATTCAGTGGACATGGAGACCTTGCTCCGTTATGTGAGGGGTACAAGCTGCTGCACATAAAGTTTGTGTTGACTCCAATGCTCCATGGCAAGAAATCTCATTATAAACAACATTTTTACTCCACATGGCAGTAGAAGGAGCTACTTCTGGACAACTGGTGGAGGATGAGATCTATTTTTCTGCTGAAATGAATGACATCTGGGAAATGTTACTGTTTTTTTCATGTTTGTCTCTGTAGTTAAGAACAGAAAACCAAGAATCAAAGCACTTGAAAGGGAGAAAAAAAATAATTAAATACAACAAATACATTGGCAGAACAGATATAGTTCCAATGTTTCTGTATTTGGTGGACAATGTGAATCCTAGCCATTCACATAGTCCAAGTGGACTCTGAGGGCAGAGTAAGGAGCACAATCCTCTCTCCTCCTATCCCCAAACTCACCTCTGCAAATAAAACTCACCTTTGCCATCCTTCTACAGCTCTGCTGCTTTTAGCCCCAATTTAGGTGTAATTTGGAAAGAGAACAATTGGTGTGATAACCCACCCTGCTCCCTATCTGGTGGTGCTCAGTTTGACCACTGGGATTATCCTAGTATCCCAGCCGCTCTGGTTCCCAAATTAGAAGCACACTGAGATACGTGTCAATACATAATGGGTTATATAATATCCACCAGTTAAGCTAAAGAGGTAAATTTTCAGCTGAAACACGAGTGCATCGATCTTACCTGCTGAAGCCAGGGTACCTGCATGGAAACAGCTTGGGGACCTCTGCCCGCTACCCCGGCATTGTTTCAAAACAGAAGAAAATAGAGCTCTAAAATAGAGTGCCCTTGGCATCCTTTCATGGCCATGTTGTCACCTCCAGTGCTTCATCTGGCCTTTTTTGAGCAGGCACACGTTTGGAGAGGGAAGGTGAGCGTGGCTTTCCCCCTGCTTTTGGGCAGAGCATGCCATCCTGAGACCTCTTGAGGCATGACCAGCCACCAAGTGGTGATGGCAAAGCCCACCAGTGGGATGGGGAGTCAAATTCTGGAGAAACAAAAAAGGGAAAAGACGTTGGTAGTGTGGAGCAGTTGTCTGGAGCAATCCTGGGAGCTGCAATAGCACACGCCTGTCTCTGTGCTTGCTTGTGAGCTCTGCAGTGCAGCTCAGTGGGCGCCATTTCCTTTCCTTTCCACTATCTCTAGGAGTGTTTTGTAGTAGAATCATGCAAGAGGTTTCCTCAATGCTTCATCATCCTGGTAGAAAAGAAGCATCAGGTTTCCCCAGCCCTTGGGAGCAAACACCCATCTCTCTTCACTCTCTTCCCTATTAAATGCACATATATCTCTTGAAGGCCTGAAGGAGAAAGCTCTTAAAAAGCAAAGAAAAAGAAGACATTTCACCCCAGGAGGGATGGGACAATGGAAAACCAACTGAAATGTCTGGTCTCCTGTCCTGGAGCATTCATTACTGCTGTGGCTGGTGGCATTATCCTTCCTGTTCCCCACTTAGGTAGGCTCCTGCACTGGGGCAACTCATGTTCCCTGGCATTGTCCTCCGTGTCTGATGAAGTAGAAACCATCCTCACTGTGGCAGGAACACTGCTTGCTACAAGCGAAACAATAGCTGTCATCACCCCTCCTCTCCCCCTCACGCTACGTTTCATTTTGGTTTATGTTTAAAGAAACCCAAAGCAATCTGTCATTGCAGCAGCTCCCCCAGGCCCTTAGGACTTGCTATTTGTAACTCTTGCAAATTCAGCACGGGGAAAGGGGGGGGTGGTGGTGGGGGGGGGGGGGGGGGAAGGGGGAGAAAAATAAATCTGGGGATGTGAGTCTGGGGTAGTTTTTCACCTCCCAGAGCGTGCAGACAGCTTGCTAATAAGGCACGCAGCCAGCCGAAGCGAAGCCCCTTGCATGCTGAAAAGCAGCATTGCAGGGGCACGAGTCAGGCACACGTTGCAGCACTTCTTATTGGACTGGGGAATAAAAAGCTTTGCCAACAGGAATATCTGAATATTTTTCAAATGTCCCTGCCATGTTTCGGGCAAGAAAGGAGGGTATTTAGTGGCATCACTGGAGCAGGATGGTGCTGTGCGGCCCTTGCGCTCTGGATGCATCCGGAGACACAGCTGCAAGGAAGGACTGAGAGACTCGCACCCGGGAAGGAATGGTAATTTAAAAAGCTCCATGGGTCAGAAAAAGGGTAAGGTAACTATGGATTACCAAAACAGATGAAGATTTATAGAAATTGTCAAAGGAATGCGGTGGCCTTGGCAAGTGATGAGAATACAAAAACCCAACCAACCCTGAAAGGTGCCTGAGCAAAAGCAGTTAAATTAAAACCATATTTGCGACTGAGTTTGAGGAGGAAAACAGCTGGAAGGGGCTGCAGTGCCTGGTGCAACCTGGGGCCTGGGCAGCCTGAGAGTACACGCAGTGTTTTGGTTCCTGCTGGTACATTGAGCTGAAGTCACTGATCCTGACAGCACGGCGTGGGCATGGGAAGAGGAGGCAAGAGAAGAAGGAGTTTTCTCAAGCCATCTTGATTGTGCTCTGGAGTAAAAGGGTTAAATCTGCAAGTCATATGGGAATGGAGAAAATTAAAACCTAAGATGTAGTACATTATTTAATAAATACTACTAACTGAAGGCTAGAAATCCTAGAAAGCTTTAGATTGGAAGGGACCTCCAAGACCATCTAGTCCCAAGCCCCTGCCATGGGCAGGGACACCCTCCCCTAGACCAGGCTGCCCAAAGCCCCATCCAACCTGGCCTTGAACACTGCCAGGGAGGGGGCAGCCACAGCTTCTCTGGGCGGCCTGTGCCAGGGCCTCACCACCTCACAGGGAAGAATTTCTTCCTCATAGCTAATCTAAATTTGCCCTCTTTTAGTTTAACACCATTACCCCTTGTCCTAACACCACACGCCTGATGAACAATCCTCCTCCCACTTTCCTGTAGGACCTCTTCAAGTACTGGTAGGCCACAATAAGTTCTCCCTGAAGCCTTCTCTTCTCCAGGCTGAACAAGCCCAACTCTCTCAGCCTGTCTTCACAGGAGAGGTGCTCCAGCCCCCGGCCATCTTCATGGCCCTGTTCTGGGCTTGCTCCAACAGCTCCATGTCTTCCCTTTTTACCAGGGCCTCCAGAGCTGGATGCAGTACTCCACAGACAGCTTTTCACACTGTGACCCTCTACCCAGGCATGCGCCCGTTTTAGTCAAATCAATGAGCTATCCAGAAACTGATCGTTCCTTGGATCAGAGTGAATAAAAATTGTTTATATTAATTTACAACAGAATGGATATTTAACTCAAATTTGACTTCTCCTAAGTAAAAGGCTTGTATTTTAAAAGTCTGCTTGTCATTACATTTGAAGTCATGGCAACATATGTTAAAACCTGAACAAAATAAATGAAATAAAATATAATCTTCACGTTAGCAGATGGACTTTTTTAAAGAGGCAAACCGATCAACTGAGAAAAAGCAGCAGAAACCAAGTTTTGCTGAAGTAGTTTGAAAAGAACCTTTGCTACAGGTGGCTTCTTTGGAGGTATAAAGGGCATGCACCTCATGTTAGTGTATTCACCTTGTTTACTGCAAGAAGTGTTTAATGCAAAATTGAAAACAGCAGAAAAACAGTTCTTCTTACGGGTCAATAAAAAATAGAGGGAGTGATCTACCACTTCTCAATTCTTGTAAGGTAGAAGAAATAAAAATGACATTAGCTCCACTCCCCAAATACAGTAATTTGTGTTCTCAATAACCTTTTAGCTTCAAAGACAAGGGTAGATGAGAAGACGACGACTGTGTATTCATGTGGTGGTGGAAATATGCACAGATCTTCAATGGCTGCCGCTGACAGAGAAGGGAGAGTGGAAGTCCCCGTAGCCCTGCTTGTAGATCACCCCATCTTACACTTCAAAAAATGTGTCTTTATTCTTTATGAGCCCAGCATGGGTTACCAGCTTGTACCTCACCCAAAGATATGTATTTTTTGTTAATTTTCATTGAATTCCCATTCTGGTTACACACAACTTGGTAAGCGTTATTAGTTTGAAGAGTCTTTATTAATATAAAAGAGATGGTAATGAAGCATACACACTCCCTGAAGGAAACATAAAATAAGACAAATGTGTTTAATCTGTACTTCTCAAATGAACCTCACAAATACAAGAAGTGCTGAATTTAAACTTAAGTCTAAAATTAAATTTCTTATTGATCACCAATTGTTGAGAACTTACTTTTTCTTAGGAAAAAAACCCAAACCACCCTAACTAAAAATTTGAAAGAGAGATTAATACAAACGTTTCCTTCTCTGTGTTTGTGATTCTGAATTCAACCACATCACCACAAGCCTGAAATGTCCAAGAGCACTGCCGGGGGTTTCTCCTGGCCCAGGAGGTAATGTAAACAGCAGGGTTCCTTTCTGAGGGTCAGCTAGAGGACAGGTGGGCTGGAATAACATCCCACCTGAAGACCCTGCTAATGCTCCCAGCGATGCGGGAAATACCAGTTATTTCCCCCCTTAGAGGTTACATGACTAGACTGGTCCTTCAGCTACTGATGAACTTTGCTTCAGTGAACTGGCCTTTTTGCTCCAAATGCTGAACAACTAAACCGTATGGATACAGCTACTGGATTTCAAGGTCCATCTTTAAGTGAAAACATCCCCAAAAAGTTGCTCCTTCAGCCCCTGAGCACCACAGGGATGTTGTGTCTCCACAGCTCGGCCTTGGCCACCACAGCAGGAAAGCGACGCTGCTGCATTGCTCAGGCCAAGATAAAAAGAGGAAAAGATCAACTTCATACAAATGTTTCCCTTCTCAGCTCTTTAGACTTTATTTTTCCAGTTTAGCCTACAGCAAGCCTTCCAAACACAGTGCAAGCCTAGAACTTGCAGCAAGCATTCATTTCAGATCCATTTTCCAGTAAGCTGGAGCTGGTTTGTAGCTGGGGCATATACTTTGATCCTCCTACTTGGAGTCACATGAAAAGTCAATTTAGTGCTTTCTTTTGCCCCTAAATTCATGGGTATTTCCTGTCGCTGCCATCAACACCTGCCCAGCGGCCCTGGAGATCTGGAGAAGGGAAGATGGGTGATCTGTCACGTCTGCTAGGACTTTATGTTCCTTCCTTAGATGTGCAGGTGATTCCGGGAGATGTCGAGCAGTAGAAAACTGGTTTCACAGGCCTCTGCCTCATCCTCAGCTTCTTTACATCGTGACTGATGTTTTGGGCAGGACCACATAGGAAAAAGCACCGCTCTCAGTCACTACAAGAACTTGACTGAAGGAAGAAGGTCTATTAGAATTGTAAAGGTCCTTGGCAAAGGATGGAAAAAGTTCCTTCTGGATTCTCAAATTAATAACCTACCTAATTAATAGGGGCTGCTGGCAGAGGGAGGCAGCCCACTCATTCATTTCCAGGAGGGAGCGGGGAAGACTCTCCTCCCAAACCTGACGAGGACTCAAATTAGTGACTTTCCAGATCCCGACACTCTTTATGAATAATCAGTGCCGCCCAGGAGATTCGGGGGGGTGTCTGCCCGACACGCGGCGGTGGCACCTCCGCGCACCCCCGCGCCTGGGGGCAGCCGGCGCACCGCGGCCCGGCTGCTGCTTCGCCCGGACTTTCTGCTCCGTGGGGGCTTCCGGCAGCGGCACCACTCACCCACCGCCCGCGAAACCGGTCGCCGGGGCCTAACGCCTGGCCGGGGCAGCGCGGGTTTGCTGCACGCCTGCACCAGCCCCAGCCTCCCCCGGCAGCGGATTAACGCGGCTCCCTCGCGGGCCCTCCGGACCCGGCTACGGCCCGGCCCCGGGGGGACGAGCGCGGCAGGCCGGCCCCGCACCGGACCTGGCTACCCGCACCCGGCTTCAACCTCGACGCAGACAATTCCCCCTGCGACACGGGCATCCCCAGCCCCGGTACCCTGCAGCCGGGCACCGCGCACGCTCCCGGGGCCGGGCCGCACGGGAGCCCCGCGGTCGCCGAGGGGCGGAGCATCGCGGCGGGGGGCGTGGCCAGGCGGCGGGGGTGGGGGTGGGTGGGCGTGGCCATGGGCGCGGCCTGCCGGCCTAGGCGCCCGCCCGCCGCGAGCCGCGGGCGCGCGGCTGTCGGGAGCCGGAGGAGCGCGAGCCCAGCGGAGCGGAGCGGCTGCTTCTCATTGGCGCGCCGGGACAAAGTGGCCCGAGCGGAGCGGGAGCCGGGAGCGGGGCGCCGCGTGCCGCCTGCCGCGCGCGGGGCGATCGGCTCTCGGGGGCGTCCCGGGAGGGAGGCGGAGGCGGCGGTGGCAGCGGCGGGAAGGCAGCGGGGCCGGGAAGATGAACCGGAGTTTCAACAAATCTCAGACTCTGCGGTATCTGGAGTGCAGCGCGGTGGAAGTGAAGAGTAAGGTGAGCAGAGCGCGGCGCGGCCTCGGCCGGCGGCGCCCGGGTGCTTCACTGCCCCGGGCCGCTCCCGGTGGCTCTCCTGAAAATGAATGGAGCCCCCCACCTCCCCAGCCCGGCGCTCGGCACCCCCCCCGTCCCCTGCTGCCTCCCCGCCCGGTGCTGCCGGAGCTGTTGCCTAGCCAGAGCCCGGAGAGCGGTGACGGCCTGGCGGCAGTTCGCGGAGAGGCGGGATCCCCGCTCCGGGCGCAGCTCCCGGCCTCGCCCCCGGCGAGCCGCCCCTGCCAGGCGTGAGGCGGCTGCGGCGGCGCGACCCTAACTCGCCCGCCCTCGGGGCGGTGGCGGTGGCGGGGCCGGGGCGGGCGGGCGCCGGGGGCCCCGCGCCCGCCGCTCCCGCTCGATCTTTTGTTTCGCCGCGGGGACCTCGGCGCTAACTTTCTGGGGCAGCTCGGAAAGTGCCGGTCGCCTCGCCTGGCGGGAAGCAGGGGCTCGGCCGGGGGCACCGGTGTGCGGTGGGGAGGGAGGCCGGAGGCGGTGCTGCCCCCGGGGCGCTCCTGCCCCCCTGCCCGCCGCCGCGGGAGCGCGCCGCCCGGGTGCTTCGGCCGTCTCCCGGGGGCTGGGTCGGGTCCCCCGGCGCAGTTTGGCAAGCGGAGCGGAGGAGTGGGAGGGAGAAGGGCTGGGTCCGTCCCCCCCCCCCCGGCCGGTGCTGGCAGCGCAGAAATCCTACTGTGGATCCCGAGTTGGAGAAGCCGGAGCGAGGCCTGCGGGGAGCTTCACCTTCCCGTGGTTCTTTTAGCGGGTGCTACCTGGGAGTGCTTCCCACCCCCCTCCCCGTAAGCCAGCCCGCTTGTGGTGCCGGGGAAGGAGCTGTGATCCGCAGGGCTGTCATGTGCGGGACCAGCTGTCTGATGGAGCTCGGCTTCTGAAAAAGATGATGTCGGTGGGCTGTGTGTGTGCTTGGTTCTGCCAAGCTCTCTTCAGGAGGCTCTGGTTGCCCTGGGTTGACAAGCCAGCACATCAGAGCCGTGCCTGACACCTCTGTGTGCGAAAATAAGTATGTAGCTTTTAAGCAAAACTCAGAAATGTCCCCGGAAGCCCGTGTTTCATATGCGTGTGACAGAAAAGTCTTTGTGCTCCATGTTCCCACTTTTTGTCCCTTGCTGCTGTTAATATTTGCATTCAGATCAAACAGCCTTGAGCAATGCAGGGGTGGTGGGGTGACTTCAGAGGGAGAACGACCTTCTGTACAAGGGACTCTCCAATCGTTTCTAAATAAAATAAGGCCACCAACCTGCCTTTCCTGACCTCCTGTTGCCACTTGAAGGGGCTCGGCTGGCCTAGAAAACATCCTGCTTTCATTGATGGAAAGGTTTGATTTGGTTTGTGCTGGTTCTAAGGTGTAACCTACCCATAACATTCACCGTGGACCCCAGATGCTCCAGATCCTGTTTTCCAGATACCGTGTGCACTGTATGAGCTTCAAACTAAAACCTTGATCACAGATAGGATTATTTTTTTTATTTACATTCATCCTCTCTTCTACTTTAATATTGCCATAGCTTGAGTTTGTTCTAATAACAACTAAACCCCAGCCTTATACCATGAATACTTCACGCCCTCCTTTACAGCTGTGGGAATCCTGTAAGTGCTACGTAGTTGTATAGATGCAGTGTGACTGAAGGAGGTTGTAAGCGTACCAACTACTGCAGGCTTTTGGAGAGAAGGAAAAGAAACTCGTGTGGGTGGGAAGGGTTTACTGGAGGTCTTCGGTAGCTCAGGGTTGTCACTGTTGATGGCCCAGAAGTTACTTTAGGGAACTCCATTGAAAGGAAACTTACAACAGCAGCTAAATTCAGAATATGCTGCTGGGGGCCTACACTGGGTGATGGCCCATTAACGTGCAGTGTGGGTCAATGGAAGTTGTGCTGTCGTGTTTCTTGACGCTGGTGGGGTTATACTGTTAGTGTGACTTGCGTGCAGTAACATCTAGGCTGTTTATGTAGCAGACTGTTACAGGCTGCTGGCAAAGGAAGGCCGGCAACTGATGCTGCAGCATGGTTTTCTGTTGTCTGTAAAGCTCCTAGGTGCCCGCTCACAGAGTTACTTTCTGATAGTTACAGGGAGATCCAGTGAAAAGCTTTGGCCAATGATACCCAGCCAGGTGCTGTTTTAAAGGCCTTATACCCTTTGTTGAAACATGGTAATCTTGTAGGGTGGGGTTATGCTCCTTTCTGTTGTGTCCCTGTGGTTCAGTGGGGTTGTGAACACCCCAGCACAATCATCTAGAAACACAGATTTTTATTTTATTTCTTTTTATCTGGTGGACGACCCAAGGCCGGGGAAACAAAAAGGTTCAGTCATGCTGCTTTTGATAGCCATATGCAGTCACCCTTTTAAACATTTAGTTGCCTGTGTTTTGTAAGTGAGGGGCCTGCCCAGACCTGCCAGAGAACTCGAAAGTTGAGTCTGAGAACTCATGATTTTGCAGCTATCGCCTGAGAGCGCAGGCTGCCAGGAGAGCGGAGGCGGGCGCAGCTCAGCCTCTGCGCCAGGGCATGCTGCTGGCCGGGGATCAAGGGATTCTCAGGTGGCTTTTCAAAGGCTGGGGAAGTGGCAGGCCCGTGGGCAGGTGGAATCCCTTTTAGCAGAGGAGCCGGGTGTGAGAGAGAGAGCAGCTTTTGCCACAACAGCACCGAACAGCTTTTCTCCTCTGAAGATTGAGTTGGTCGTGGAGGAGGTCTGGAAAAAAAAATAGCTGTGGGGAGTTGCATGGGCAATAGTCTGCAAGCCTTGGGGTTTTGATAGGCCTGCCTCTGTTACGATAGCCAGATGGTTCCTTCCTTAAGGATAAACCACCATCCAACTGGTCTGTTGCATTAGTCATAATACAGAAATGACTCCTATCAAAACAGATTGAGGTTTCCCTGGATTTCCTGAGCTTCTTTCCTTTTCTCCCAAAGAAAGTTTGTGCGAGTTGGTTTGTACCTTTGACTGTTGGAAGGGGAGAGTTTCTCAGGTCCTTAGTACTGTACTGGACAGGACACTTCTCTGGCAATCCCCAGGTATCCTTAAAATTTTAAGATTCCTGATGTGTGTCAGAAGATTATTTTGAAAAACAAAAAAAGGGTGGTGGTGGTGGTGGGGTGGTGGTAAGGCGACAGCATCCTGGTGGCTGAACTCCTCACTCCAGTTTTTCAACATCCTTCTTGTGCTGAAAGGCTAAAAACTGCGGATGGCATTCCTCTTTCCTTGTCCGGTAAGCGTGCGAGCTTTGTGTTTGATCAGATTTCAGCTGGCCTCAACCAGCCTGTACCTTCCCTGGACCTAGCCTGACCTACCACCCCCGCTGGGACTGCAGCCCAGCAGCACACTACAGCTCCCTGCACTTGTGTCTGTGGATATTTTAATGCCTTGTGACTACATGGTGTGAACATTCGCAGCGATACGGTCTCTGGCTTCGTGTCTTTGCGGAAGGAAGAGCTTTGTGACCTCGTGCAATACGTCTTGGTGCGCATCAGGTTGTTTTTTCTCTGGGCAGATTTGTGGTGTGGACTTGGCAGTCATGGGAGCTCTGCTTTAAGAAGTCCTCTCTCTTCAGGCCTCTTCCTCTGTCTCGTCCCCTGAGAGCTGGCCTTAGAATCAAACCACTCAAATGCTTGTTGCCTGATAGGAAAACGGAAGGATGAAGAGAAATCTGCTTAGAAATTGGCACATGCTGTAGGAAAATATTAATTGAATAGTAATTATACCTTATCCCTCTTCTTCTGTCTGTCACGACAGAATACATTACAAGCTCAGTTCTTATCTAGGTGTTGTCTGCGTAGTTTAGGATTAATGCTTCAACCCTTTTAGACAGGATCTGAAAACACATTATCTTGCTGGCTTAAAGCAACTGTGTATTCTCATGTGTCTCTTACTCCCTGGCTCCTTTCCCCCGTTGGGTGACAAGTGAAGTATCTGTCCCTTCTGAAGAAATTCCCTCTAATCTCTGAAAAAGGTTTCCAGATGCCCCTTTCTCTCCCTCTTCTCCAGTGCCTGTGATGTGTAGGGCTTTTTTTTGTTTGTTTGATTAAGAAGTGACACAAAATCCCAAACCTATTTTTCATTTTCTCTCCTTAGTGTCTCGTTTCCTTCTGTTACAAACTGATTTACAAATTAACTATTATGTGACTAACATCCTACTACTAGAAACAAACCCATTAAGATAAATATATCCAGTTAAGTATAACCATATTTTTTTCTCTCTTCTGCCATCCTGTTTTGACTTTGTTCCAGTAAATGTTCTTATTCAGATGGGTGCTGCAAATGGATTTTTAATACATTTTCAGTTATATTCTGAAATGTTCAGAGTACAGACATGATAATGTTACACTCCTCAGACAGAGCACACTTGGGATCAGCTATGCTCTGTGCTCTTAGAGAGCTGCTAGTGGGTAAAATGACATGCTGTGGTCTGGGGCAAGTGTAGAAGTCAGTGCTTCAGCAAGCCTGCCCAACTGTTAGATGGATGCAGTATCCAAACAGCTTGTGAGTGGCTTGTCCTGCTCATGTGTCAGCTCCTCAGGAGGAATGGCTCTGTGCTTGGTACGTGAAGATAGCTGGTTTGAAACTTCTGTTTCCCCCTTCCCTGCAAGTTGCTGATACAGCTCAGGCACCTTAGCAGTACTGCATGGCTGCTTAGCTATTACACTGCATGTACCCAATTTGTGTATTTGAAAGGTATAAAGTATAACATCAAGCAGCATTAGAACTGTAGCAATAGCAATAAGAGTAAACTTGCTTTTACCAGTCCTCTAAAGAGATTTTAAAGCTCTGTCTCTCCTCTGTTTGGTGTTAACTAAGTGGGAGAGGTCTACCAGTTGTGTTCTTCAGTCTTTTGTACTTTGAATCACTAACCCTGAAGCCTTGCAGGCTTTCTGAAGTTTTAAGAAATGTTTTCCATGTGTAGCACACTTCAAAATTGATCAAAAAGCATCACTCTCTTTAAACCTACAGGATGTTAAAACAGACTTTATGTCTGCTTTAAGTTTTTAAGCAGTACTTTAGATTCTTCTAAGTTAAGGTCATACTTGTCATACCTAGAATAAAACTAAAATAAGTGCAGTGAAAAGCCCTGTAACCATCTGATTTAACTTCTGGTTTTGAGCTTCAAAACATATTTGATTATATGCAAACCAAATGTGGCACGGACTCAGAAAACCACAGTGCTTCCCCCCCTTTCAAATGAAGACAGTATGCCACAGCAATAGCAACTTGAGATGGTCTGGATTGTTGCAAAACGTGTCAAGGAAGAGTCTGTAAATGTTGATCTCTTAAGAAATCTTGCCTCTGCTCCTTTTCCCTCACAGTTTGCTGAACTTCTGACAGCAGGTACTGTGTTTGTTCTGATAGGCTAAATAGCATCTGCTAAACTCCTGTCTCCTCTGTTATTAACAAACCTTTGTTTTACATAGTGGAGTGACTTTCTGAAGCGGTCCCTACATAGTTAAACTTAAGTCTGTCTTTAAATGGGTAGGTGACTTGAGAGAAAGTGACCGCAGCTTTACAAGTCACCAGGCAGCAGCTGAGCCACAGCAGCAGGTCCTGTGTGTGCCTGCAGAAGACAAACTTTTCAGCAGAAAAGGTGTTGCATGTTTTTTGGTAGCTCTGTCAGGTGACAGCTGTGATTGATAAGCACCAGCACAGTGTAACTATTCTCTCTGCCCTGTACTCTGGCACTGTGTATGCGATAGTGCCTGAAGAAGACACAGGGAGGGCTGGGACGTGTGCTTTGAGCTACCTGGCTTCACAGAGCATAGGGTGGAGGAGGATATGCTCTAGTGCTAGGTTTATAGTCTCAAACATCATAAAAAAAAAAACCCCAAACAAACTATACAACATCAAAAAAAGTCGCAGTCTAGTTTGTGAAAGGCGGTAGTTCCTCTGACAGTGTTTCCAAAGTTAGTATGTTGTTACAGGCTTGGTGCTTATCGAAATCCCGAGCGTGCGCTGACCAGAAGGCTAGGGCTGGTGCCTTGTGTTTCAGCACCTCTTTATTCTTGATCCTGCCTCCAGGTTCTCACCTTTGCTTGCATAATCATTTTTTAGCCTAATAACTTGAGAATGTCTGATCTGCTTAAAACTTTGTCTGGCCAGTCTGTCTTATGTGCATAGTCTTCTGAATTTTAGTCTCACCACAGTGAAACTGTCCTCAAGGACGCCGAGCAATGGACCTTTAATTTGCTGAGGTGCTCTTTAAAGTTGAAAAGTTGTTTACAGCCAAGTAAGAATGGAATGTCTCCTGTGTCAGGTTAAAATACCTGTGGAGGCTCTGTCTGGCAGGCTGCAGGACTAGCCACCTCCAAGGAGTTCTTGAGGGATGCAATTAATAGCGCTTTCTTCAGTAGTCCCTTATCATTCCCTTTGTAAAACACTTTGTGCGGGCTTAATCTGAGCTTTTAGTAACCAAGAAACACTCCTCCAAGGATTGCCTGCTTGCCCCTAATTACCTTTACAATGCAGGCCAGGAGTTAAAAGGTGAAATATACCTTTGGAGACGTTCCCTCCCTCTCAGTGAAGGCAAAAATCTCCCAGCGCAGAGGTAGTCCCTTCCTTTCCCATTGGAAATTCCTGAAGTTAATTGAAGCAGAAAGGTTTGGGGCAGGGTGTGGTGCAGCAGCCCCAGGGCCACCCAGCCTGGGGCTGTCCCTCCTGCTTCCGCCCTGCACAGCTGTTCCCAGTCTCCTGTCAGGTCTGGCAGGGTGTGTGTGTGCTGTCCCTGTGCATCGCCTGACCTCTGCCGTGTTGGGCCCTGAGCTCACGGGGAAACCTCTGGCAGAGACTGAAAGGGTCTTCAGTAAGTCTGCAGCCAGCCAGAGGCCTCGCTGGGCACGGACGTCTTGTCAGCATGCAGGTATCTCTCTTCATGAATCTTCAGAGAATGGTTTGCTTGTGCTAGAGACCTGTACTAGTGCAGGACTGCCTTTCTGTAGCAAAAGTGTTTGTCTCCTGTTTGGCAGTATCCTGAGTTGGTGGTCTTTTGTCCCTCTGGGTAGCAAGGTGCCAAATGTTCCTTTCCCCCTCGTGCTGATGGTGACATGCCATGGGATGTATGTGTGCCATGGGATGTATGCATCCCGTGATGGTTTTGCACTGAAGCTGTGTGGTGTGTGGTGCTTGGTGTTCTTAGAAATACAGGACCAGCTTGGTCTACGTCCTTTTCAAACAGACTGGCTTGTTCAGAGATGTAGGGGACTGGAAAGAAGAAAAAAGAGACGCTTGCTTTTGGAAAAGTAGACCAACCACTTAAGGAAAAGATTTATTTTACAATCTTTGCTGCAGGTGACTGCTTCCTGAAGAACAGCAGCAAGTATCGAGAGCTGCAGCGGTGAGGAAGGCTGGTGCTGTGTGCAGCTTGGAGGCAGTCCTGTCTGAGAGAGACAGTGAGGAGAAAGCAGTGAGGTGGGAGACCTGATGGAAGAGAAGCTGCTGGAGCAGGGGTGGCAAAGAAAGGGACGAGTCAGAAGAACAGCTGGGAAAGCAGCTCTTGTGGATAGCTATTTTCAGAAACTACCTCCAACTAAGAAATAGTTGGGTAGTAGTGAGGCAAAAGAGTGTTTAGGAAAGCTAGGGAAAAACACAGAGCAGCAGTCAAGGCCAAGTTCAGCTGTGCAGTTAAGGAGCCGAATGGTGTCCATGGACTTGAGATACTGGGCAGAAAAGAACTGGGTAATTAAAACACAGAAATATGCAGCTGCCTGAATGAAGGGTGATACTGGAGTTAGAGGTACTGGGGAAGGTACCATGGTGGTCTTGTGCCCGATAACCAAGAAAACAGGTAGGTGGAACAGGGAAAAGGGTAAGCCCTTGAGCTGGCAGCTGAGCATCTGTGAAGAGGCTGGTAAGATGGGATGCGTCTCATGCACAGAGGCTGATCAGAGAGTGATGGTGACACAGAAAGAAGCTGATTTTTTTCTTCTGGTCAGGTCCAGAAACTGCTGTCATGGCCTGAGCCTCACAAACTGCAGGTTAGTAGGGTTGGAGGGGTTAAAGAGCAGAAAGCAGAAACATGCAGGATGGTGTTGGAGAAGCCTGAAACAAACTAAAAAAGGAACCACTGGGTTTCTTCTGGGGGGGGGGGGGGGATGGGGAGAAACTCTTCTAAGAACTGAAGATACTAGAGCATGGCTGCATTTTTATGGAGGAGTGGAAGAGGAGAATGCAAGGGAGAAGAGTAGGAACGTGGCATGATGCCAGTCAAGAAAAAAAGTAGTGAAACTGCATCTGTGATGGGGTTCCTGTGAAGGGCAAATAGAAGAGAGGTTGTGTTGCTCTTTTGCCTGTCTCTTGAAAGAACAGAACACAAAATCCCACACTGCCCACCATCTTTGCTGGAATGGAGCAAAGCTGCTTTGGGACAGCCGGTTGAAGAGAAGAGAGAACTTGTTGCAGAGAACATCTGCTTGGCTGGTGGCATCCTGCCACTAGTGACAACAACTATGAGACTGAGAGCAGAGCAAGAGACTGGGGAATACATGGCTGAGGGAGAGAGGGGGAACAGAGAAACATAGATAGGAATGTCACAGCAGAGCTCTGAAGTCCGAGATGAAGTCAGCACAAAACTGATTAAATTCTGTCTTCCCTCCTCCTACTCCTTGGCCTTTGCTCCATCTCGCTGATAAAGCAGCCCTCATTACATCTTCCCCACTTTTAAAATCTTGCAGGTGAGCAGCAATTAGAGTCTATGCAAGAATGAGTGTTTTTCTTTCTGTTCCTGATTTTTACTTTGTGGGAGAAGTAGATAGCTAATGTATTTCATGTTTATTGCTAAATGTTGCTCTTTGATTTCTTATTACAATAGCCTGAACTCAAAGCCAGCAATGAACTAGAGCAATGTCACCTCATAAACATAGGGTTTAATTTTTGACCCTGTAACCTTTTTGGAACTTAAAATTTTAAGGAGGGAAAAAAAAAAGTAGATATCTGCTTAGAAATAGCTCCTCAATTTCGTTTCACAAAACAGCAGCCCTTCAAGTAAACAAACCTCAGTCCTGCTCCCTCCTCTCTGACCCCTAGTCCCCTCTAGCCAGAAAAAACCCAAAACAAACCAGTAGATTGCTCTTGGTCAGCCTGTGTAAGTTTTGGACAGCTAGCTGTGACTTTCTTCTTCTTTTAACACAACTTTTATCAGAACACTTTGCTTTTTCTTTTTTTTTTTTTTGCTAATTTTTCTTGCCATCATTTCTTGCTCAGGGCTCCTGCTTGACGTATAGCATTTTGTTAAGTGCTTTTTGTCATCTAGCTGCAGACAAGTATAGTGGCTTCCTGATACTTTGGAGGATCTTGGGATAGAGCTTACTCTCTGTGAAACAAAATGTACTGTTCTTTCTTCGTTTTCCTCTAGTCATAATTTGCTCTGTCAGACTAAAGTTCCCTTGGACTCTCCCGTCCTCTGACTTCTGCACAGTGGATGCAGTATCTGCACTGGATAATGAACCAAATGATTCTGACCTATTTATGGAAAACTAATCTCCTTGTTAAAACTGTTAGTTTATCAAACAGTGTAATACAGTATTGTTCTGGCAGAAACTCCGCTGGCAGGCACCAGTCCTTGTGCCTCTTTCTGTGGAAGGATATACTGAAGTTGAGCTCTGTAGCTTGGGAAAGCAGATAGTTATCTTGGCTGTCTGCGCAAAGCTCTCGGAATTCGTGGTTTCTGGAAGATACAGGGTGGGTGTTATCTTGAGATCCTGGCTGAATACAATGCAGAGGACCGGTTCTGAGCCGTGGGGTGCTGCAAACCCCGTTATTACTGCGATACTCTCTATCAGCCTCATTAGGGATGATGAATGAACAGTCATTGCTGAAGCATTTCCCCCCCTCCCCTTCTGAAAAGCCCCGCTGACAATGGGTGCTGCCTGCCTACATGCACGGGGTGAATTAATCAGCTAAACTACTGCTACAGAAATGCTAACCTTTAAACCAAAACCCTTCACCTGCTTTTGAAGAGACTCAAGAGACTCTTCCCTCCTCGTACTCCTCTCTGCAGAATCACCTTCTAGCTCCCTTGCCTTCCAGGGCTGCATCATGCACAGCACACATGTGAAATCACTTGTGCTTATCACTGTCCTGTTCCTAGGGGAGGGAAACTGTCTCTTGGGCTTTCCCGAGGCTGAGTGTGTGAAGGAGTTTGTGTGACTCTGAGGTGTTCGCATCAGACCTCAGTGCCCCAAGTCTGCAGTTGCATCCCTGTGGGTGGATGGTTACCCACGTGTCACCCTCTGCTGATACAATCCCATCCAGTGTGCCCGTGGGGGTTAAGCTGGGAGGCCTGGCCGTTCTACCAGCTGGCCTCCTCCCATGTGGCAGCGTAAGCCGAACTCTGGGTCACACCAGTGCGTCAGTAGCTGTCCTTGCTTGTTTCCCTGCTCCTTTCCCGTGTCACTTTGCCGCAGCATGGGAACTGGCCTGCACCTTGGTGTGTGTCAGGCAGAGCAGGACCAGTGGGCTGGTGTCCATGTGCTTGTGCAGGATGGGTCTTGTACTGACTGGGATCAAGCTACACCGCATCAACTTCCTTGCAAGTACTGAGCGTGATGATGTCCCAAACAAGTTGTCTGTCCAGTAAATAAGTAATTACTGGGACTGGCATCCAAATATACCAGCCTTGTGCTTCTTTGGCTAAAGGCATCTTGTATTACTGTTCAGGTGTGAGGAGCAGGAGATGCAGCTGTAAAGAAAGCCTACAAGGAACTTGTTCCTGCTCCTTTAGTTTACTGTGCAGATGTTAATCTTGCCACTTGAAGATGGTTACTTCTTGTTTGAATCCAGGAAATGGAAAACTTCAAGATACTTTTCAAATTAGAAGACAAGCTTTTTTTTTTTTTCTTCTTCCCAGTTTGAAGTGTGTCAACAGAAGTAAGTTGCCACTTGAATTTTTTTGGAGAGGAGCAGGGGGTGGAGGATAAAAGAGGACTCTTTTTTTCCTCCATTGGAACCAGCTGTGGCTTGTTGGGTTTTTGTGCATTTGGGTGGGCACTCTGAATTGCAATCCAAACTGGAACTAGCAGTTAATATTACAAACAAGCAGCATAATTTGACTAAACAAGCTTTTAGATGATCAGAACTAGGCTTTGATGCTGAAAAGTGGGATTTTCATAACTGCGGAAGTAATTTGAGAACATACTTGTACCCAAAGCCAGTAGGGTTGTTTTTGTTTTTGTTTGTTTTTAAGGATAATTATGGTGATGATTTAGACTTTTGTTAGTCTCAGCAAAAGAGTGGCTTGCATGTATGGTTGATTTAACATCTGAGAACTTCTAAGCAAGTCATTCTCCGTTTTGAGGAATAATTTATCTACAGAAAATGATCTTCTTTTTTTTCATTTTCTTCTTTGCTTGGTTTTTTTTTTTTTTTTCCTTGGTTTCGTGCTCTGGTATTGACTGACTTTGCAAATGAGAACTTCCATGAGATTGGAGTCATGACCTTCCCTACCTCTTGGATTTATGGATGTGGTTACATGCTCTCTGGAATGAGTTAGCATGATTTTAGAGGTTCAGTAGTTTACTAGTACTATATAATCTGAGTTATAAAAGTAAATGTTCCAGAAAGATGATTTAAACTACACAGTTTAACTAGATGCCTGTTTTCACTCTCTTAATTTCCTTGATTAGAGAATCTGTTTCCTCCTGGTCTTAATAGCGTATTCGGTTTCTAATATCAGAAATAACTTAATGGATTATAACGTTTTCAGTTGTGTCAAGTCACACCTCACAACTCTTCCTTCCCCTGACCTTTTTTGGTTTTTTTTTTTCCCTTTAACAGCCACTTACTGGTCTGTTAAGCTTCAAAAGTAAAAACCAGTGGAGTGACAGGAAAATGAAACCCTTGAAAACTAACTTGGAATACAAACTTTCTTCCTCCTGTATGGATTACCAGGAAATTCAGGGGGCATGTAGAATGAGTGTATTTCCTAGTAACAAGCTGTGCGCTTGCATACCACACTTCTTTAAAGGTCTTGTGGTTGAGATCCCAGTGGTATTGATGGGAAACGTGCAAAGAATTTTTATAAGGTTGGTTGAATAGCTGAGTAACTTCTTTTGAAATCAGTAGAGTGAACACTTCTGCTTTGTAGAAGAATGGTTCTGTGGGTGCCTGAGATGATGATGGTAATGAATGATGGAGCTTCAAAGTTAAATCCTACAAATGCAATTATTTTCTAGAGGATTTAATAAAAACGTAGTATTTAAAAAACACGCTTTTAAGGTCACCCACTTGAACATATCTATTGTGAAGCAGGGTGGTGTCTTGGTAGAGATGGTAATGTCCCAGTGTGAGGACCTAAAATGCCATCTGTGGAGTTGGAAGCACTGATATTTGAGTATATTCATCATAGCAAGAGCTGATGCCCACCATGTTCAGAGGCTGTGGTTATGTTTGATAGCAGACACTCTCTTTTCTCTTGCAGTTTGGGGCAGAGTTCAGAAGGTTCTCCCTGGATCGCTACAAGCCAGGAAAGTTTGAAGACTTCTACAAACTAATTCTTCACATTCATCACATTGCCAACCTGGAAGTGATGATCGGGTATGCTGATGTGCATGGAGACCTCCTCCCTATTAATAACGATGACAACTTCTTCAAGGCTGTTTCAAGTGCTCATCCACTGCTCAGGGTTTTTATACAAAGACAAGGTAAGATGCTTTTCCATTTCAGTGCCCTCAAGTGTGCTGGGGCAAGGTGAAGGGCGGATTTGTGTCCTCCATTTAAAGGCTGAAATGATGTTAGAGGGACCTAGGAGCTCTCGGGCGTCTCGAAGGCACTTTGTTACACTTGTAGGAATGGCATGACTTCAGGGCAGGTAGAGGGACTGGATTGCTGCCTGCAAGGTACTTGAAGGATGAGAATCATCACACACCCCTTCTTTTCTGAGGGGACCATACCTCATTCTGCTGGTACTGTGTCATCATTACTTGGGCATGCCAACTGCACCACTCCACTTGTTTGAGTGAGCTGTGAAAAGGGAGGGAATCACAGCACTACTACTACTGCACGTTCAGAAATCTTATCTATCCATCTTGATAGTCACTGTTGTAGCAAAATGATTCATGCCTGTGTAGTGTGTGAATGCACACAGACATGCAGTTACTTAAAAAAACCTACAAGTTCTGTCACAAATGAGGTCTTGTTTGACTGTGTGACCTGGCAGACAGACAAATGATGATTCTCCCCTCTGTTCTTACACTAAGGAGTGTTACATCTTCCCACTTTGAATCACTAAGCAAACCTTGGGCAGAATTGCCTAAACATCAAGATGACATCAGGTTTAAGTGGCTGTGTGTTGTTCTTGTCAAACTTTTATTGCAGGTGTCTGAAACCTTCTCCTTAAAAACTGTGGCTGGCAGTTGCTTCAGATGAGGGTTTGTTTTTATAACACGGTGTCTTCCCCCTGTCTTCCAGGGGAACCTAATGCTGTTAATGCTACATCCATGGCTTTTTTCCAGACTTGTAGTGATCTATGGCTCAGGGCTTTTGGAGTTAAAATCTTGTCAGTATCATAGTAAAAAATGAGACTTGAACTAGACTTCCAGCAGTCTTGTAGCTTTTTTGGAGAAGGAGTCTCTAGCTTGCTCGTTGGTATGAGCTGATACAGAGTGTGGTTCAATTCAGCTACGTTCAGGGGTTGTGTGGCACTCCCCATTCAGAGGGTGTTGTTTGTCACCTCCTCTAGATGGGAATAAGTGCTCAAGGAGGCCCTTACTCCCATCAGATGAGTGGAAATCTCTGTGGGAGAGGACTTGGGTTGCCAGTTCTCTCTTCTTGCGCAGAAAATGCAAAGGTGGATGACAAGTCCTATTGAGTTTCCTTCCTGCACTGCCTGTTAGAGCTTGTGAAAGCTCGTGGTGGGTCAGGTCATGAAAAACTGCTTTTATGGCTTTGTCATTCCTGTATCAGCTCAGGTTTGTTCATGTCTCTGAATCAATCCTATTCAAAATACAGCTGTCCTTGCTCTGCTTGGGTGGACTGCTGAAGCCACTGAATATCCCTAACTCTGCATTTGGAGAGGGGCTGCCTCCAAAATGCTGATCATAGAAGCAGACAAATGAGAGAAAACTGTTGACTACATGTGGAAAAAATGCTCCCTCTTCTCCTTCCTTAGAAGTATGCTAGTTGTGAATGTTTATAACTTGTAATCTTAATGGAAATGTGCAGTATTTCCTTTTCTAAAAAGCTTTTATTTTACCTGTTGCTCAGTGGAAAGAGTCATGCTGATAAATAAGGGAGCTCGTACAGGAGGGAAGGCAGACCCATGTCTCCTCATGTGTGGCAAAGCCTGGAAACTCTTCCTGGGAGCACACATTCTCCTGTGCTCCCTCTATAAAGCTGAAGGGAACAATAAAATCTAGCCCCCCATCCCTTTGACTATTTGCACCTTTAGTTTAACATTTGAGATTCATACTTGTGGATGCTCCCAAACTATCATAAGCTTTGTTTTTTTTTTTTTTTTTCTGAGAAGAAGCCTTTAGAAATTGTTTGCTTCAACAGTTATAGGAGTTACTGAAATCCTGTCTGTCTCTTCCTCTTTGCTCTGCCACTGGTTTTCCTGTCTTCAGACTGGGGTGATAGAGCAATGCTGGTCCTTCTGTTGGAGACCTGCACCAAGAAATCATTGTGCCACCCAGGAGAATCTGGTGTGCCTGCAGTGCTTCAGCTCACACCCTAAACTCTGACTTCAGTGGTAGGAAATAAGGTTGCCAGTGATGCTAGTAAAATATGAGGCCAGTCCTCCCCTGTGACTTAGAAGGAGACTAGAAGAGTGTGGCCTCTCTTCCCTAGCCTGTTTGGTCAGGGATCACTGCCTTTCAATGGGAGAAATCCTGGGAGGTGGTTGCAGTGTTGCACTGTCGTAGAGTAGGGAGAGTATGAAAGAACTGGGCAGGAGTATGCAGGGATGGAAGGGCTCAATAGCTGAAGTTCAGGTCTCTGTCTAGCAGAGCAGACTGTTAATCAACTGCATGATTAGTCATTTTGTTTCTCCAGTTTATAGCTGGGTTATCCATTCTCCTGTCAAAGCACCTAAACTATTTGTTCCCAGAGTGGCAAAACAGGTCACTTTGCACAATAATCAAGCAGGAATTTCCTAGTTTGATTTTTATTTGCCTAGATGCTTTTCATCTGATCTCTGTCTTGTACTCTTTCAATTCAAAAGCGTTTCCCACACTTGTCCCCAGAGGCAAACCATGTGAGTGGTGCTTGGATTCCTACATGCCATGGTGTTCAGGTATGGGATGGCTGGTTTATTCTACTTGCCATTTTTGTTTGAGTCTTCCAAGCCCTGTATTTTTTTAGGATCACAGTAGTTATTTCCTCCCCTGCCTGGGGAGGTCAGACCTCCTACTGGGCACCTGAATTGCCATCCCCAGTGTGTTTGCAACAACTACTGCTCATGGTTTTTGGGGTCTTGAAGGCTCTAGGATGTTTGCAGGTTTTGTTTGAGTAAACTCAGCTATGACAAGGTTTTATAGCTCACAGTGATCCATCTGCTAAACTATGTGGCACTCTTTTATCTGTTTTGGGTTTTTTTTTTTCCTTTTTTTCCTCCAATACCAAATTACAGTGCAGACAAAAATCTTCATTGGAGAACCAGGCTATAAAAAGATAGTTTTCCTCTGACTCGCTTTCCCAGACTGAGGTCTGGGTTGCCCTGTGTTGTAAGCTGATGTAGCTCTCTTGACTTCATTAGCACAATAGTGATTTATATCAGCTGATGCTTTGAGCCCAGGAATTTATTCACTTGGCCATAACTGATAGGGACAGACATAACCAGAACTCTTTTTGGAAGGTGCCTGCTGCCAGGCAAGGGACGGATGTCCCAAAGACCTTTAAAACAATGCAGGGAATCATGGATGTGTTGGACTCTCTCAATAATACTGAACTCTTGTACGCTAGCCAAGACCTGCATGAAGGAAAAGTTTATCTGATAATGCAGTTGGCCATCATTTTTTCAAAGCTTCATTTGTTCTGTGTTTGATTTTTAAACTACAGGACTTGAAGCAGTCTTTTGAGTGCTGCAGAAATATTTAAGTGTAAGCTATGAATTCAAGCAGAAACAAGAATAGAAACACTGAGATAGTATTGCATGCTGTGAATGCATTACATTTGTCCTTGTACTAATAAATGGAATGATGCTGTTATCAAATCTTGCTCTAATGCTTGTCTCCCCGAGGCAGCGTACGTGTTCAAACCAGGCTGTATTGGAGGCTCTCAAACAGAATGGAATAAGTAGCTGAATTGTAATGACTTCTTCATTGTAAACCTGCCTGAAATGACTCCCTGAACTTTGCAAGCAGGGCATAAGGATGTAAGTGGAGGTCTACTAGGTAACAGTGGTTTCAAGGTTTCACATGTTTTGCTTGGGTTGCCGACCACGGTGCATTTAATTCGAAGTTGAGAAACTTGGGAGAACTGTTGCAAAATGACATGCTGATTTCCCTGTAAGTACCCTGTGCAGCAGGTTTTTTTTTTTTTTTCCAAGGAAAAGAGGTAGATTAAGGTGCAAGATGATGAAGTACAGAAAGCACAGTGAAGGGAGTGATTTGGCTCTAATTCTGAGTGCACCACTGTAATTCCAGACTAATGGTTAAGATTCTGTGAGAAGTGATGGAGGCTGCTGATGACCAGACCGTCACTCCCTACCACTCTACAGGGTTTATAGACTTTGCTTGGGCAGTAAATCTCCTGTAGCTCAAGTAGCAAAGGTGATGAGGTGGTGGTGAGCAGCCTGTCAAGCCTTGTCTTGATCCCAGACTGAGGTCAAACGAACTCTTCTTTTGGGAAGCCTTCTTTTGGGAAGCCTTCCTGTTTTGTCCCCATCACAAACGGGTGTGTGTCCTGATGGTGGCTTGAGTTTTTGGACCTCTGCTTGCTTTGCCAGAGTTTCAGCGAGTGACTGTGTTCCAGTAAGTCTGTAGTGTTGATGAAAACACATCCCTTAGCAGAACAATTCTCATGGAAAACTTGGAGGAGTTTGAGTTTGGAGAAATAAATATTCGAGCAATCTGGACAGGACATACAGAGCAGCCAGGGACTGCTGTCAATGGGGACTGTGATTGTGCACAAGCAGGCCTGCTGTTCTTGTGTATCAGGTGTATCACTGTTGCTCTTAAGCAACTTCCACAAAAATAACAGTAAATTAATGAACCTGTGGGCACTTTGTCAATCCTAAAGCAGATTCTACATCGAATTCACAATCTTTCCATCAATAAAACTCATTTAAAAGCTTTCTACAGGTTTAAATGGTTTCATGGTCAGTGCCCTACAAGTAGGAGACAGGTGAAGTGCTGGAAATACAGGACCTGTATCTCAGTGCATCTTTGTCCAATACCACACTTCTTGAATGAACATAAAAGGCAAAAAAACCTAAGGAAGCAGAAGAGCGTTCTAACAGCATGTAACCATGAGATACCCTCCACAGCTAAGTGGAGCAGGGCCTTGCATAATAATTTGGTAAATGCCACAAATGAAATGCAGCTGTTAATTGAGGTGGCCTGAGGTTGGAGAAGGCTGATGCCTTCCAGTACCTGTGCTGTCTTGTATTTTGCGGTCTGGAAAACTGATAGTGTGTAAAAAAACCTATTAAGCACCATCTGCAGAAACTTGCTGTAGGTGTCTTTTCTTTTGTAGTTATATTTTAATAGTCCATTACTGTAACAGTAAACCAGCACTGAACACCAGTCACTGCTTTTTTCCCTGAGTGATTAGAGCTGCTGTCTACCATCAGTTCTCACTTAAAGCTTGATCCGGAGTCAACAGTGAAAAATGTGCACTTACCTGGTTGAGTTTTGGATTTGGCTTGTTTTAATTTATATTGAAGATTGAAAGATGCTGAGTTTCTTCAACTGCATGCAGCAACTAATATATTTATAAAGTGCTGTGCTGTGCAATGAGTTCTCTATGTTCAGAAGCTGTTCATAACTGCTGATCTGATTTGTTATTTACCTGGCAACGTTCTGTTCTGCTCAAAGTACCAACATCTGTGCTTTGCTTTCTTGTGTTATAAAATCAGAGCAATCACACTCAGTTTTAAAATAAAAATGTGCTAATGGGAATCATGCCCAGGTCTAACTGAAAAAAACAGTGGTGGGTTGTTTTATTGTCTTTCATAGTCTAAGCAGATAATCCCCAGGAATGGTGGTTGGCTGTCTAACCACATGTGTTAAACACAAAAACGGGCTTTGAGGCAGCAGCTGAAATGAAACCTATTTCCAGCTACCTAAACCCTTTAACTCTCTGCTCAGGCTTCTAGGCTGGGTACAGTTGGAAAAGTTCGAGCTGAAGTCTTTCCCATCATCTTTTTGGTTCTTCAGTAACCTCCCTGGTCTTTTTTTTACAGCATAAGCATTGACTTCACCTTTTCAAAGTCTTGTATTTCTGAACAAGAACAATGTGACTTTCACTGCTCTTGTTAAAGGTGACTGATACATTAAATAAAAAATGCAGCACATGTTGAGGGGAAAGTATGGAATTGCTTCTGGTCTTGCTCTTGGTTGAGCTACAGAGATTTTTCACAGGGGTCTTATATGAGTCTGGGGCAAAAAGATAAAGTTACATGTGCAGAAAAGGTGACTTGAGGTCTTCAGTTTTTCTGCTCCTGTACGCAGTGGTGGGAGAAGAAACTCTCTTGACACTTGGTGTAGCTGGAGGATGGAGTTTGGCTCTTGGGTCAAACTGTTCCGGGGCTGTTGTCCTGTCTCCTCTCCCCTGGCATTAGAGAGACCCAGGGGCTGAGCTCTCCCAGCCAGATCATCAGCAGAAAGCTTGTTGGAGCGAGGAGCTGGCGTGGGATGGGCAGGGCCACAGCAGGCTTAGAGTGACTTAACGCTGCTGTGGAGCCTCTGCTTCTGGGAGGGAGAGCCTGTCTGCTTGTAGTCTGGAAATGTGCAGTGCTATTGCATTTGGAAAGGAGGCAAAGCATCTTGCCTTAGCTTTGACTAGAGGGTGGTGGTAAATTTCATGCTAGTGTAATAAGAATTGCTGCTAGGCTTAAATTAAATCCTTTCATGATTTTCCTCAGAAACATCTCTGGTTTTGAGCTGGAGGGGTCTTTGAATGCTTGTCAAGCCAAGTAATCTTTGTCCCACTCAAGTCCTTTGATATCTGAAGATAAGTAAAACGCAGCTGTTTGTTCCAGTGAAGTCTGGCAACAAATTACTGTTAACTTCTCTGCTCCACCTTTCATGTGCAAATTATGAGACTGGGTAATCATTATCTTTCAACTACTTTATTAAGCATCTTTAAAAACATAATGTTTTATCTGGTTTGTCAGATATAAACACAAACCAGCCTTGGTTAGTGATACCTGGTGTGTCTGAGCAGAGCCAGCACCAGGCTGCTTCTCTCCCTGAAAACTCAATTTTGGGAGTACAAAGATACCTGATTCTCATCACCAGTTACTTTAATTGCAAACAGAACAACTGGTCAGCAAGAATTTTCAGTGAAAGGGGGGGAAAGTGTGTGGAATTAGCTTAGATAAGCTTTGTAGAGTCAGCCAATGACTGATAGTGAGAACTGCTGCAGAAATATGTTCTGCGTAAATATTAGTAGTCGCAGTGTACAGTAGAGCATGGACAGAATCCTGGCAGAAATGTTGCTGCTGTTCTGTCACTGGCAGTAAAAAGTTGATTCCTTTTCTGTGTTTAAAGCTACATGGGATTTGGTTTCAGTTTCAAAGCTTAATAACTTAGTAATAAACACACATAACCAAATATGTTAATAATAAAAGTAGACTTTAACAGTTGGTGCATCCTAAAAATTGCATCAGGCTAGTAGCAGCATCACACGTTCTGCTGAATTAGTCTATATTAGCTTTAGTCTAAAAACTTGCCTACAGTGGGAACTTGTGCAGCCTTTAATAGGCACCTCTTCTCAAGTCCATGCTTAGCTTCAGCTGGTAACCCACATAAGAACAAGCAAATAAACACTGTTTTCCTCCAAACTCCTGTTTACTGTCTTGCAGTTGTCATTTGCTGCTCTGACAGTATTTTAAAAAGCAAAAAGGAAGAACCCCTCAATTATGTCTACTTAAAGATGGTCTCCAGTAAAAATATCCCTTGTTATTTTTTTTCTTGGTCTGACCCTTTTTATTTAAGATCGTGAAGCTGCTCTAACAGGTGGCTTGACCATATAAAACCAGGGGGGAGGAAGGCTTGTCAAATGATCACCTCTATTAAGGACCCTATGAGGGAATTTTCCACTATTTATCTTTCCTTACCTTAGTAGTCAAAACAAGAGATTCTGTTTCCTGCCCATGGCTCAGGTTTTTTCCTGTTGTGCCTGGCTGTCATTTCCCTTCTGTAAGTGATGGAAACAATTACAATGTGCAGATGATAACGAAACGCACTTGACAGTTGCTTCTTTGACACCAGATACTACCTGAGGAGACCTCACTAGCTCAAAGCAGATTTCATGTGGTGATGGAGGATAGGTAGCACAATGCAAATACAAACATTAACTCACAATTCAGGCAGTCAGGAATAAGGCTTTCTGCTAAATTTCTGAAGCATTATAAACTCCTAAGTACACTGAAGGGTTTACAATAACTTCATCTGTAGACTTCTGTGCTGAAAGCAGGCATTCAGTGAAGGGTGTTTCTGTTAGGTGTTTGTAGTAGACATTGAAAAATTACCTCAAAATAGAACTCAAACAACTTTTAAGTGACTGAAAGCAGCTTCTCGTTTTGTCATCAGACTGCCTGTGTTGTTGAAGCTGCATGCTCCAAACATTGTGTCAGCCTTAATACTACAGAAGAACTCTGGATGTTTTTTAACTTTGAGAGAGAAAGCAGTTTGGGGAAGTTTGAAAGAACTCTCTCTTGAACCTGCCCCTGATGATGATCTTCTTAAATCTTATTTTTTCCTCTGTGCTATGTTTAGAGTTGCAAAGAATCCTCTGGGAATATTAAGGAAACTATTAACCTAGAAAACTTTACTGTTGTTCTTGCTCTTCAGTCCCCTGCCATATGCTGACATTAACCTCTAAAAACTTTGTGTCCCCTCTTCCCTTAATTTTCTTGTATTTTGTCTGTTCTGGTGCTTTCTCTCACACTGCTTTTCCTTGCTTTCAGCTCTGTACTCCTTGCCTTAGCTTTTTAATTGCTCTGCAAGGCTGTTGCTCGCTGAGCAGCAGTGTGTGCGTTGGGGATGAGAGCATGCAGGTGTTGGCACCTGTTTCATTCCAAGCACTAGAAGAAGGCTTGGAGAACATTGGCACTGGTGGGTTGGAGTAGCAGTGATGGACTGGGTATGGAAATAGCTTTGTGAGGAAAAACTGCTGCTGGTGGGGGGTCTTAGACTAATTTGTTTTCTTTTCTGATTATCCCTTTGCATAAAGGATGGGGGAGCTGAGAATTTAAAAAAATGAAGGTAGTGAGATTTTGAAGGAGAATGTTTGTTTAATTTGAATTTACACGTGAATAAGAAACCATGCACTGCCTGGTGTCTGTGGGGGTTGGAGAGCTGGAATCCAGCGGAGGAAACGGCCAGGCGCTGCCTTAGCACTGCGAGGTTACCCAGCCACTGGCAGCCGTGATCTCCACAACAGTCTCTGCAGCCT
The DNA here is from genome assembly GCF_964237585.1 of Gallinula chloropus. Lineage (NCBI taxonomy): Eukaryota > Metazoa > Chordata > Aves > Gruiformes > Rallidae > Gallinula > Gallinula chloropus. The sequence goes on from NC_140086.1 coordinate 64,805,036, forward strand.
CTCTGCCTCTTCTGCTGCTGTAGGTAGGTGAACATGACTATTTCCTTTAAAGCTGAGGTACCATCTGAAGATGTGAAAATGCCTAAAGCTGTTTTCCTCAGCCCTGAATGCCACTGAGGTGTGATAAGAGGAGGTCTGTCAGTTATGACCTCGGGTTGGACACTGACAGCAACCGGTTTGTTTGCTTTATTAACCTGCCTTATGGTTGCTTCATTTCCATTCTGCCAAGCAATTTGGTAGTTTCAGTAGTAAGCATTCAGCAGATGTAGTGATTTTTGTTTACAAAATAATGTAATCTGTACTTTTTTGCTTTTGTGCACTTAGTAAGGTATAGCTTAAATGCAGCTGGCATGAACTGGGCGAGGGGGGGGAACACATTGTGTTAACCACAAAACCATAGAGCATCAGAAAGAATTGCCCCCAATCTGCAAGAATCTGAATGAATAAATGACTGCTTTATAATAGAGTTCATAAATAAGTCCAGGGGTAGTGTTTTTGTGGCTAGCAACAAGAAAAAATGGAGTTCCCCAAGCCTTCATTCCTTGAAGCTGCATAATTCTAACATGCCTTATCCTCTGCAGAGTGGAAAAAAAAATCAAAGTATAGCTCATTTGGAGCACAGTATGCTGCAAGGTATTTTGAAACAAAAATTGTTTCAGAGTAATTCTTACCTGAGACAAAGAGCAGTGACATTGTTTCTGTGCCTGCTTTATTCCTCAGCCATTTGAAGGGTGCTTGTACCATGGTCTTGTTGCTTTTGGAACTTCTGCCAGAGTATTAGAGAGAGGTAGTGAGCAGGGAGCTGGCTTATCATTTATGCATCAAGCTCTGCTACAGGATTGTCCCATAAACCTGAATTGTCTTTAAAGCTACAGTTGATCTCTTTGTGGTGGGTTTTACTTGTATCTGTCACAAAATAGGGAATTCTGGTTTCCAGTGTTAAACTGAACGTGGATCCTAGTGCTGTGGTGGAGAAGTTGCTTCTTCATCCCTCAGGTTGCTTCATGAGGGAGTTACTTTTCCATGTGGGTAACCACATTTATCAGCTTCTTGTACCTGAAAGGTTGTATCCCAAGGGTTTTCCCCTGGACAGACAATAATTGAGGCACAGGCAGTGCTGCTGCTGATTTTCTACTGAGCTTTATATTTGCAAGGGTGACTGAAAATGGTAACTCTGGTCATGATTTTCAGTACATCTGTCTAACACCTCTTCTAGTGTAAAGACATTGAGCCCAGAGGCACATCAGGTTCTTTTTTGGTTTAAATGATTTCAATAGTGTGGCTGGTGCCTTTCTGACCTCTTCAAGATATCTGTGCCTGCACTGGGCCATGACTATGAAAAACAGGAAACTTTTTTATCTCCAGTCTTCTGTTTGGGTTGTCTGTTGCCTTCTGGTGTGTGGATGCAAAGGTGCTGGTCAGAATATTGCAGAATTTCCCCTTCTCTATTTTTCTGGCTGATTCCAAAGGCCACGTGACAGCAAATACCTGGCAGCTCTTGTCACAGTGTAGAGTTTGGTGCATTAACATTTCTTTTGCTGAAGATAAGAACTGAGTACCTGTTGGCAGGCTGCTCTGAAGTACCAGCCTGCCCCTAGAAGAGCACTGGCCTGTGCTGTATTTTGCTCGAAGGGGGATTTCATTTCTTTTTCTTCTGGCTACCATGCTATAGCACGCACCCCCCCACCGCCATACACAGAGCCAATCTCTGTTGTACAAGCACTGCAGGGCACTCTGGGGTAGGGGGAGGCAATTTAAGCTCATCTCAGACATGGCATGTCATCAGAAGGTGATGGAGAGAAGAAGGGGAGCACTGGAGAAGCTGCAGACTGGGTATCTGTTGTGATGTAACATGTGCTGCTGTGGGCAGAGTGGTTTGGCAGTACCTCAAAACTCATCTTCCCCTCCCTGAAATGTTCCCAGAAGCAGCTGGCCACAGGAGCCAGCTCATGGGTTGCAGATCACAGGAAACAGCTTGCTGCAGCAAACGGCTTCCTCTGCTGAGATGACCCTCAGAGAGGATACGTGTCACCTGCATCAGCTCTGGGAAGTGCACAGTGGTAAGAAGCAAGAGGGAAGGGTGGTGTTAGAGGTCGGCACAAAGCCCTGTCTTACAGAGGGCTTCATCAGTGTTGTACCCCAGACTGTGTGGAGACCATCTCTGCCAGTTACTTGTTCTACCTATGGATGCCTAGAGTAAGGCTGGACAGCAATATTTACCTGAGTGGTTTTTGTCTTCAGTGCTGTAGCTCAGTTGGTCCTGGATCAGTTGGTAAGTGGTGGCAGTGTTCCACACCCTTGCTCTTACCAGTTCCATCCGTAGTTCCCAGAGCCATATTGCATCATGAGGAAGTACTGGAGCTGCAGAGTGTGGTGCCGGTGCCTTTCTACCCTGATGGGTGTCATCAGTGTGTGGGTAGCATGCCCTTAAGTCTTGTTGGTCTGGTTTATGGGTGTGTTGTGCTTATCTTGGAAAATCAGAGTCACTAGCTCATTCTGTCTTCAGAGGTGTTATTGTCTCTGTCTCAGACCACTTTGGTTCCATGTGGATGAGAGAAAGAAGTGTGAAGACAATACTTCTGTATGTACATCAGGAGCAACCATGAGAGGCAGCTGTTTCCCTGGTAGTGTAAGCTTGCTTAGCTAGGTTGCTCACTAGCACCTGCTGACTGGTACCCTTCTGTGGTGGTTCTCTTGCAGCTAGTGGGGCTGAGCAATTCCAGCAAAACAGAGGTCTCCCCACCTTAAAGACCCCCTGGCACTAAAAGGCATGCCAGTGTTGGCTGCATGTATTGCTCCTTGCCCCTGGAAGTAAGAAGTTCAATGCCTACTGAGGTGGGATCACTGTGAGGGGAATGTTTAGAGGAATTTCTGGGGTTGTGATGAGGTCCAAAGGTTTGTAAAGGCAGCTTGCTACTGTCCCATGTCTGTGAGGTGCACAGAGGCTCTGGCGTGGCCTTGCATCCCTCTTGCATGATGGGGTGTCAGTGCAGGCACACTGATGTGGCTTGCAGGGCATGTTCATGTTCTGTGACCTGCAGTTCTGGAGCCTGTAACTCAGATTTGGTTCTTGCTCTTTGTGTTTCAAGGAAAACATCAGATTTGCTTATGTTACTGGCTTTCATGGAGCCTAAAATAAATTGGGAATGCCTGTGACTCAGTGTGGTGAATGAATCCCTCTCCTCTTCAATGTGGCACTTGGCTGCAGTGCACCCGGGTGGCCTTTGCCAGCTGATCCAATGCACGAATACTAGAAGTGGGGTGCTCTGGTGCAGAGCACTAGGGCAGAGATGAGCATGGAAGGGGAAGTTCCTGGCCACGTGCAGAGGCAGTCTGGGATTCTTTGGGATCCTGTCACATGTAATTTGCAACTGTGCACTTGGCTGCTTCGTTAGCTTGCGAGAGGGAGCCTAATGGTTCTGAGATTGCAGTCTTCATATTCCTGAGGTTTCTTCCAGAATTTGCCTACCCACAAACAGAAAGTTTTAGCACAGTTCAGAAAGCAGAGACAGAGAGAAAAAGTACAGGAAGTTACAAACATCTATGGGAAAGACCTAGAAACAAACAACAAACCCAGCCAAAAAACAAACTGCCAAAATCTCACAGATTTTAAACAGAACCCAGGAAGGACTTGGGTTCACATATTCTGTCTACAAAACCTCACTTCCCAAATCTTCTGTCTCAAGATACAGTAGCTGTTCTGAACAGCGATTTGAGAGGCCAAAGGAGCTGATACTTTGCTGTCTGCCTAGAACAGCTTTTGGAGATGTCCCACCAGGGAGGACATCCCCAGAAGGCTGGATGTTGAATTCAGATAGTAAAGTACAGAATTCAGTTCAAGGTTTTTATCTGTGTCAGTGGCACTGAGAATATTGGTGCTTGGAAGAAGCAGTGTGGTTGCGTGTGATGTTTATCTGTACCTAATATGTTTTTCTAAATCTCAACATCAGTTTCTGGCACCTTGGATGCCAGTAAAATAAGACAAGTTGTATGCTGTACAGTGTGGAAGAACAGAGCTACTGAAATACAGCCTTCTGAATTTGCTTGTATTGTAGTGCTGCTGTGGAGAGCTTTTCTTTTTACTGTTCAGAATGGTGGGTTTTTAAGGAAACAGGGTGGAAGGCTAATGGTGACTGAGCTCCTAGCTCACACAAGTGGTATGTCTGACAGTGTGGCAGCACAGTCACTGCCACTGGCCACTCCTGAAAAATGTAGTAATTTACATGATAAAGCATGTGAGCTTTTGCAGCTTTCAGAATTCTGCTTTCCCAACAGCTGAAGGTGAGGAAGCTTTTGGGGGGCTTTCTTTTTTCCTTTTGCAATGAGCAAGCTATATGCCTGTTTATCATTCCACTGAAAGCTGGGTCATCCACTTTTCCACTGATCTGGTAGGCTTTTCTTGATGAAAAACAAAATCAGGTCCTTTTAAGACACTTAGATGCCATGCCTCTTGGTTGTTTAAAATGAAGAAAAAAAGAACATTGAGAGTTTGAGTGTGTTATCCAGTGCACCTTCAACTGAGAATCTACATCAGCTGGGAAGTACTTGCCAGCTAATGGCTTTAAAATACTTATGATGAGTCATCTGCTTAGAACACATGTAGACATTTCTGAGTTGTTTTCTTTGATTTATAAAAACCTGTCAAATGCATGTGTTCCACCTTTTAAGAAAAAAAAAAAAGTTGTTTCCCATCTGTCATTTTTTTCTCCCTATGCACCAGTATGATACAGCTGCTGTGTTCTGCTGCTTGTTCTTTGCACCCTGATTCCTAGCCCTTCCGAGGGGGGCAATGAGCAGGAGTAATCTGAACAGCCAGCAACCCAGGGCCTCGAAGACAATGAGGTTCAAAGCTGAGGTGCCAGGTTCAATTCAAACCCTATAAAGGCTCCAAGGAGTGAATTATTCCTCCACATTGCTTCAGAAGAAGATTCTGAGTCCTTGTGTATATATATCTGACTGCTCAGAGGATCTGACGTGGCCAGTGCATGGAAAAAAAACAAACCCTGATGCCTGTGGGAGCTCCCTTGCTCAATGGATGTGTAAATCAGGAGCTGGTAAACAGCTGCTTCTCTTCAGACATAGTGTGCTTGTCTGCTTTCAAAGCAAAGGAAGGTGTATAAAGGGAAGTCTGCAACCACAGCCATCTTCCTTGTGGTCATCTCTCTGTGCATCCCCCCCTGGAAATGCTAAATATGGTGCCTTGTTCCTGAAGTTTTAAGTGTGGGTTTATAGGAAGGGAGAGAGTTTTATTTGACTGTTTGGAAACTTGTGTGGCTTACAACCTTTTTTTATTGAGATGAATTTGCAAGAGTTCTAAGGCATCTGTTACTCCCTGCTGCTCTCCATGTGGAAAAATTGGAGAGAAACTTCACCTCATATTAAGAATTTTCATTTTAAATTGCCTCCATTCATTTAAAAAACAAACAAAAAACACAAACCCAACAGCCTTTTTTCTGCATTCACTAGCTTCTGCAACTGCTGGGAGGTGTGTGCCCAGCTTTACTACCTCAGCAGAAGTTGGGTAAACAGCTGCTGCGCTAGCATGACACATTTAAAAGAGTTACAGCTGGTTCAGAGCACATCACTGCTGTGGGTGAAGAGAGGAGCTGTGTTCTGGGTGTGTTGTGTCATGTATCTGTATTATCTTTGTCAGGCAGGTGAGATACCGGCTCCTTAAATAACAACTCTGGTCTTAAGCAAGCCTTTCATAATGAAGTTATTTGACTCATCAGTTGGTGGGAATAGCAGCCCAGGCCCATTTTGCTTGTGGGGAAAGGGCTCCCTGGGAGAGGCTCTGTGAAGGCTGAGCACAGATCTCTGTCTGTAACTGTGTTGGTCTGTATTTTATCTTGTGGTTGGGATGTAGCATGGTGGTAAACTGGTTAAGCTTGGGGCACGAGGTCCTCTCCTAGGCTGGTCTATGCAGCTCTGTGGTCCTCTTGCAGAAAAAGGAGAAAGAGACCTTATTTCGGAGGGTTGGCACCGTGTCTGCTGAATCATGACCATGAAAACTGCTGAAGGGGGTCTCTGCTAAATAACAAGTGTCATATGCCAATGGTTATTTTTGGTGGTTTCAATTACAATCATCTTCTCTCTCAGAACCGCACTGGTGTTTGTGTAAGTGGATGCCAAATGGCAACAGCAAAGCCACCGAGTACCTAAGCCAAATCCAGAGAAGAGTGGACACGTTTACAGCAATGTGCTTTCTCTTCTCAGTTGTTGGAGCCCGTGACCCTCAGCCTCTTCCTTGTGTAAACATGGATGGAAGCATTCAGGGACGTTGTTATTTAGGAGCAGTATCAGGAGGCTTAACTGGGAAGAGGCAGCACAGAGGATGGAGCGGTGGTGAGGCTTTTCAGGCTGTGTCTCAGTGGGAAGGTATGAATGCATTTAATACTGTACTTGCACTCTTGGCTGGCTGGGACCCAGCCCTGACCGCAGCGCCTGCTGATGCTGCAGGGATTGCTTTGGCTTTTAGCACATGGATGAAGGAAAAGGTCTTTTGGGAGTTTATTAGTAGGTTGAGAAGAGCAACCTTCTCTGTCTCCTTTCACTTTTGTCTTTCTTTTTTCTTTCTTTCCCCCCCCCATTCTTTCAGCAGGACTCACTGTTTAGACATCTTGTGAATGAATGGCGGAAAGTCTCTGACTTCTGTTTTGAGGGGAAGCCAGGAGTGACTAACATTCCTTAATCTGATTTTATTGCACATTCTTGTCTTGGATATGTTTTCTCTTTTTTCCCCCACCAGAATAAGAAAACAATCCCTGATGCAAGTGGCTTCTAAGCTCTGCCTTCCTGTAGCTCCACATGGAGCTTTGTATCCATTTGGGAACTGCGCTTGTGTATTGTTTTGTTTTCATGCAAAAGATGTTTCTGCAAACTGTGACTTGAATAAAAGCAGGAGGGAGTTCAGATGCTGGGAGTCCCTTGTGTCAGCTGAGGCAGGCGGGCTCCAGATAATCCCTGCTCTGTTCTGTACATTCATTAGCATTCTAGAAATACCTGACGTTTCTGTTTCCTGATTAGGGCATCTCTAGTCAAATGCTCATTTTCTCACAGGAATTCAGAATTTCTCTGCAAAAAATTTAGGAATGTTGCTCCATGTACGTAACTAATTATTTTCATTTGCATGTGGCCCCTGTTTGTTAGGGACCTCTCTGCATCCTGGTAAAACTTCTGGCACAGAAACAACGTGTACTAGCTCCATCCCTGCACATCCATTAATTTCCATTTCTGCCTCTTCCTTTAACTGGCAGATGTGGGAAGTTGCCTTGACAGGACTTGGGAGAGTGGAAAATGGTTTGAAGGCAAGGGTAGCCTAAAGAAATGTGGTCAAAGCTGGCTATTATCACTGCAATGTGAGTGTTGCTACTGATGCTTGTTTATAGCTTGTTAAGTCTTACATGTGCGTACAGTTGCATTTTATAGGCAGATGGCTTTTAAGTAAAATAACGACTTCTCAGTCTGCTCTCCTAAAGTGAAACACGCTTCCTTCCTTCCCCCCCACCTCCCAAAGTCAAGTTTAAAGTCTACAGCTACCAGATACAGCTCAAGTCTACCAAAGACAAAATGCATCCTGTTTGTTTAATAAATAATCAGCTGGCTTTGATTTTTTTGGCTTAATTTAGTCCAAGTGCTTGGGGGTGGATAGATGGGAATGCAGTGTTGGGGGTGGAGACTTTCAAGGAAAAAACTCAAGGAGTAGAAAATTAAAGTAGCAGAGAATATATCCTTCACCCAGGCTGGGGGGACAGCACTGTGGGGTGTGCTGTAGCTTGTAGTGCCAAAGTAGGGATCAGTGATTCCTGAGGAAGTATGTTCGACTTCATATATTCCTAGTTAGTTCGGTAAACTGCAGCTGCTTTATTTATCTCTGGCAGTGCTGGGTGTTTTTATTTGCAAAGCCCTTGCTTCTAGGGCCTGTGGTTAACTTCTGAGGTGCATCTTGCAAGTCATCTCACTTTCGTAGTTACCAAGGAAAAAACTTTGACCTGAAAACACAAGCAGAACGAGTATCTAAGGGCCTGGTTGCACAGGGGCTGGTACAGGCTGTTGCATTTTGGCTCCTTGTGCTCTCTTGGCTGGACATGAACTGGTTTTCCTCCAGAAGCTGCATAGTTGGGCTAGCATGGTGCCAAGCTCATATTCCTGTGCCTGGTGTCCGGAGCAGGCTGGGGCAGCAGCCCTCTGCCGCGGACAGGAGAGCAGCGCCCTTGGCCTTGGCACTCCAGGGGTAAACTAACAGAACTGCACGTCTTTTTATTTATTTTGCTTTTAAATCTCTGTCCTGTGCCCTCCTTTTGCGGGGAGGAAGTGGAGAAGGGGAATTGCAATGTGTGGCTCACAGTAGATATTTACTGCACCTGGATTTTTCTAGTACATGGTGTGAACAATCCTGTAGCAGTGTTGATATAGGTGTCTGTGCACCAAAAAGGGTTGCTAGGTGACTGCCAACAAATGCATGCCCTCCAGGGCAAGATTTTTCTTAGAAATTTTGTACGGGCTTTTACAGGAAGGAAGAAAATTGGTGGTTTCCAGAGGCTAACCTCAGTCCTTCAGTGATGACTCAGCCATGGGGGCTAAAAGAAAAGGTGGCCTCATAGAAAACCAAGAGGCTCTGTGAGGAGTGGGGCTGAAGGAGGCTGCAGTTTGAGGGCAGAGAAGCAAACCTTTCTTGAAAGCATAGGGGTCTGGCTTGATTTCAGTTCCGTTTTTGCATGCACCAAGTTACCCTGACCATTGCTTCCTGAGCCAGCTGGGAAGAATGATGCAGGCAACTGTGGTCAGCCTTGAGAGCATCAGTTACTGGGGTGATGAAGGGAAGAAGCAAAATGCCAGTGTGTTGAGGTAAAAACCCTCCTGAAGAGGAAGAAAACTTTACTTGGTGCAGTTTTTCCTCTTGTACCCAGTTTTCTGCAGCACAGCAGTTCTTTGCTTGGCAATGTCTTTGCCATCGCTACCGCACTGAGGTTCACAGGACTCTGATTTACAGTGCACATGCTAATAAGAATGTATTGTGCTTTGCCCTTGAAATGAACAAAAACACTCCCACTCAGTATCTTCAATCTGGAGGAGAGCACACTGTTCCCCTTGTGCTGTCCTCTCCCCTTTCCCAGGCACTCTTGCGTGCTGTAAGGAGCTGCTGCAGATCCGCTGTGTGGTTGTGCAGCCTGTCCCCTCTGCTGCCAGAGGCAACCTGTGCCTGCTTTCATGCTGGCAAAGGTGGGTCTTTGGAAAACTGGGGATGACATACATGTGGGAGGGGGGGAAAGTATAGGGTCCTGTATTGAGCTAAGACATCAACTGAAAGTTTTGAGAGTGCTTTGACTATTGCTTGAAGCTCTTAGTGGCATATAAAAGGGGGGGGGGGGAGGAATTTACATTCTCTGCCAAAGCTTCCCACAAGTTACAATCTCTGCTTAAAAGAGTTTATAATAAAGGGCCAAATTGTGCTTTCAGACCCTGCAGTCTAGCAAAGCATCCAACTTTCCTTGTCCTATGGCCCTGCGTAGCAATGTCCTGGAAGCATGATAGAAGGCTGGTGATAAGGCCTGGTCTTGGGGGGAGGTGCCTCAGCTGAGGAGTTCTAAGTTAGCTGGGCAGCTGCTGCCTTTCCTGCTGCTCTAGTAAATGGCCTTGCTGGACCCTCTGTGTCTCTGCACCCTGGCTGCTGCTTCCCAGTCACCGATTCCCTCCCTGCTCCAGCAGCAGCTCAGCACCTAGCTGGAGTGACGGATGTCCCTGTGGGGTATCTTCTCCCTCCCTTAGCACTCCCAGGCTTGAGCCACTTCATAAGCCATGCTGGAAGTGGGGGAGGCCACTTCAAATGTCACTGTAAAAGCAGCTCTTAAAGTCAGTGGCTTCATCCAGCATTGTCCGTGGCAAACTAGAGAACACCTTAGGAAAACATGCTGAAGTAATAGACATAGCAAGATACTAATGTGCTGTGTATTATTTTGGCCATTAACTCTTCATCTCAGGAAACAAAGGTCCAGAGGAGAGCAGTGAGAAGGCAAAGAGGCTTAGGAAACTTTTCCTTATTTTTTTCCCCCCAAATTAAACAGATTCATTGAGGGAGAAGATAGGTCTGATACTGGTGTGAGGTAAAAGCATAAGAAGATAAATATGCCTCCTTTGGATTAGGAGGGCACTTCTGAAGTTAACCTCTTTATTCTTCTCCCCTCCCTGTCCTGTGTGCTGTCTGGCATTGCGGAGCAGTGTCAGGGTGTGCAAGCTGGGTTCCTTCTACTTAAAAAAAACCAAAACAACTAGAAGCTGCATTCCCAAAACCTACACAGTTTACCTGATATGCTGGGCATTTGGTTTGTGGCAGGAGACCTGGTCTGAAGTAAAAGCCTTGTAAACCTTGAAAGCTGTCAAGAGTCCTTTTCTTATCACCTTGCCAGCTCTCTCTGCCTGGGAGATAACTTGACTTGTATCACTGGGGAGAATTGCACTAAATTGTCTCTGGAGGTGTTTTCCCAGCCCCTGAATGTCAGCCTCCTCTACAGGTGGTACATGGTGGGAGGTTTCCTTGTGTGCTCTCACAGAAATGCACGTATACTTTACACTGTAAGCATCAGCTTTTGTTGCAGTATTATTAGAGTATTTTGTCCAGAGTCAAATGAAAAGGAAGGTAAATATGAGAAAAATCAAAGTAGGAGATGAGGTGTGCTCTTCTCTAGACAATATAAGAAGGGTAGAATGAGCAAGATGGGACCCACTAGAAGTGAAGTTCTAGCTTTCCTCATGAGCACTGTGTATGTTATGTCACGTCAGCAAGGTGCAGGAGGGAACTGGTGCTGTATGTCCAGTGTGTTGTGCAACAGTTTACCTGCAGCCAGGTTCTGGCTGAGCAAACTTCTTACCTGTGTGTGAGTGGAGCGAAAACCAAGTCAGCTTTGCTGTTGTCTGCAGTACTCCACTGGTAGTCTTTTGTTGTGAACTAATGCAGTGTTGATATGTGCTAGAGATCCCACGGTGAGGTCTGCTGTCATCATAGAGAATGGATCTCCTGACTCTTTGCCCTCAGAGTGCCTGGATGACTTTGCTTTCAAACATGCTCGATCTAAAGAGGTGTGTTGTTCTGGCCCGCTGAAGCCCAAGTGTGTTTACCATCTGTAACAAATGACTGGCAGGTTGGAAAATACAAGTAAACTTGTGCAATGCTGTTGTCCTTGGATTATGATCTCACCACTGCAGTTCCAACACCATCCGTGTAACTACCTGCTTACTGGTAAAACCAAAACCCTGAAGCTGCAAGTTGGGTTTTTTAGGAGAATGAAAGCAAGAAGAGCAAATTACTTCATACCCCTTTTTCCCTCATGAAATTGCCTAAGATAGGAGAGGAGGGAGCATTATTACTGATTCAAATAGTTAATAAATAAACCCAGATCTGAATAAAACCTAATCTGAATTAAGGATGCAGTGTCCTAAATGGCACATGCCTCATGTATAACTCATCGTGGGGTATGTTTGATTTTGGCCAGCTTGGGAAGCAACTCGTACCATTAACCAGCCATTAATTGCTGTGTGGTTGGGGTGCAGTGACACAGGAGAGAGCCATGTGTGAACAGGCTTGCTAGTTGTCTTGTTCTGAAGCTCCAAGGCGGATTTGTGTCAGTGTTCCTTAAACCCTCAGGGGTTTTGGTGTGATGCAGTTGTTGAGCTCAGCAGCTTGGTCTTTTTCAGGGCTCTCTGTTACTGGGTTAGTAGCTTGTGCTCTTTATCTTTGCTCTTCGTGGGGAGCCTGCTGCTTGCAGTGGTGGTTGGCCATGCTCTGCTCTGTTCGGGTACATCAGATGTTTTATGGGAAGTAGCTGAGTGGGAGAAAAGCTCTTTGGTGGCTAGACTGGTTTTTGCACTGATGATGACTTCATCTTTTGACTATGCAGTGTGTCTGCGACTAGGTCTGCTGGAGACACACCTGAGTAACTTCAGTTGTGGAGATTATTAAAGAAAAATGCTCCCCCTCTAGTTATAATAAAGCTTCTGCCATCCATTTCCTGAGTCTTAGCATAAAGGTTTTCTGAGTGAACTATTATGTTGGGTTTTTTCTTCTTTTCTTAATTTCTCCCTTGTTGTTTGACCAGCACTCAATGCCAGCATTGCTGGATCAAGTTAAGTTCAGAAGACCTAGTTTTGCTGCTTTATTTGAGGGAAGGAAATAGTATGCTACTCTGTCCTAGGAAAGGAAATCCTCCCTGGATCGAGGCATAAAAACTTGATTCCATTTAAACATGGTATGTTATAGCAGGAAAGTGCCTTGAACTTGCTTGGGTTTAGCCTTTTTGTTGTCCAGCCCAGTTTCTGTTAACTTCTTATAATGCTCCCTGCTGGAGCTCAGTTAGGGTGGAAGCTGCTGTTCACCCCCTTGATTGAAATCAGTGGTCCTAAGGCATAATGAATTCACAGCAGACTCTTGACTGCTCAGTCTCTTCTGCTTACTAACAGAAGAGACCCTTAACAACACAAGCTGAATCTCTGAGCTTAGGGTGAATTCAATATGAAATTAAGGTTGCTTTGCATTACAGCCTTGTGGCCGCCTGCACGGGCTGTACCTAAATGTATAGTGTGTGCTTCTACCCCCTTGTAAAGAAACATTTCCTGGCTCTTGCCTCCGTCTGGGGACCTGTGGGATCTGGCATCAAACGTTGTTTGTGTTCGTTTATGGGGATAGAAAGGAAAGGTGTGGAGCTCATCCTGCTTAACAGCATCTCTGCTTCTCAGCCAGATGCGTTTGCATGTGGCCTTGGGTGCAAAGTCGTGTTCCAGCAGGTTGAATGGAAAGATTAGTGAGAGCCAGCTGTTGGCAGGAAGGCATCTTAGTGTCGTGGCGTGAAATCGGTTGGATAAGTACAGCTCTTGTGTCTTACCAGGGAACTTTTGTTAACCATGCTAATCACTGTGGGAAATCTGAAATCAAATACTTCAACTTTTTTTTTTAAATTCCCACCCCCCACACCCACCCTTCCAGTCCTGCAAACTGAGGCTAAAATCCTGGGGATTCTTGGCTTAGTTTTTAATGACTGCTGTATGGGATGAATGAGGAGAATGGGGACCCTGCCTTTAAAAATGTAGCAGGCTTCTGATCTGGTGCTTTCTGACTAGGGCTGCCCAGAATTTTCTTGTTCAGACTCTAAAATAAAAGTTGCAGTCTCACTGCACAAAAATCGAGCTCCTCATGGACAGCAAGATTTTTCAGGAATCTGAGATGTCCCCAGGGAACTGCTTAGGATCAGAAAATCCATCTTCCTTGTTGACTCGGTATATTCCAGCTTTCGGTGCGATGGTTGTGGGGTGGCTGCTGGCTGGCACAGGTAGGGAGTTCTGCACTTCTCATGCCTAATAAAACTGTACTGTAACACGGTGCAGAACTCTTGACCCTAGCTAGCAGGCAGCAGGGCTGCATTCAGTCAGTACTGGCAAGTCTTCTCAAGAGAAGAGATTAAAGGACTTGTAAGATCAGTAGGTAGTGGTCATTTGTCCTGGTGCTTTAGACTATAAACGTGGCAGCATGCTTTCTAGAGTAACTTGTTATTAGTCTGTGTATGCTCCACAAGCCAAATATTTTTATATCCTCTGTATAGGTCAAAGGAGCTCAAACAGGCCGGTAGCAAGGCTATGGTATAGGCAGTGACTAAGGTGGAAAAGTAATGGGTCATTAATGTGTGGGCTCTCTTTAAAAGACACTATTGTTTTTTCAGAGTTCTTCCATTGTGCAGGTCGTCGGGGTGTTTATCTTGGTTTGCAGTCATCAGTGATTTTCTCCTTAGATAAGTGACCAGTAGCTGAGCTGTCAGGCAAATGATTTCATGCCTCCACAGCCCGGGCTGGGCACCTAAAAGAGAACCAAAAGCACAAACCTAAGGCTGCACATTGTGAGGCTGCTGCATTTCGTAACCGCTGTAAAACAATCACAGCGGGGCTTTTCCTTTCCAAAACGTTAAGACAATAGAAACGTTTCTTCTAAAGAAAGAACAAATGGAGGAGGAAGGCTCTAATTGCCCTTTAAAAACAAAATCCCTATCTTGCTGTGCCGCTTCTGGTCTAAAATTAAAATGTTAGATTAATCTTTGAAGCAATGCAAAAATCTCCAAGTGGTTTTCCCCTCTCCACCCAGCACGTGCCTGGGTTTCCCGCTCTTTCAGAGCAAATCTCTCCTAGGGATGAGCTGGGTTCTGTTTGTTGTTGCCAGGACAAATGAGATGGGCTTAAAACTGGGGAGGCAAGGGGAGCCGCACACTGATCTTCCTTGTCCTCATCCAAAACAAATAAGGGCTGGATTTTTATTAAAACCGTGTCCAAGTTTTGTTTCTTAAATGAAAACACACGCTTTATTGACTTTTTAAATCGGGTTTAGCCCTTCCAGTCATGTTCTGTTATTAAGCGTGCCCTTCTCCCAGTCTCTCTGCAATCACTTCTAAGTGGAGTTTAATAAAGACTGTGTTTTCATAGTGGAGAGGGAGGAGATCAGGCTCTAGTTGCTTTGCTAATGAGACTCTTCGAGGAAAACGTATCCTGTGTTCCTCTCTGTTTCAATTATTTCTACAACAGCTCACCTTCCCCTGTGCCTTGGCAGAAGGGCAGCTGCTTTGCCAGCAGGCAGGGGATGAGATGCCGAAGCTGTTTGGGTGTTTGTGTTGCTGATTTTGGCAGTGTAACTCCTTCTAGCCCAGATGGCCCTGTGCCTGCCTTCAGCAGCCGCCTCTGCTGAACTGGGAAAGCAGTGTTAACCTGCCCAGTTATGTGTGAGGAAGGGAGAATTCCTTGTTTGTGTTTATCTTATTACTGGCTTCACTGAAAATGCCTTTGCTACCCAATGGTGGAGTAGAAATGAACAGGTTTTGGTGCTTGAAACATCCAACATGAGTGGCTTCCTATCCTCACTGTAGGATTTGGAAGCAGCAGGTGTTAACCATGGTTTTTGCTCGGATGCTAACGCCACTGGGGTTTGCTGGTTTGGGCCACTGTTTCTGCGTGCCAGCATTACTTACATCTCTGCACGTTCAGCTAGGCTGTGGCTTCCACAGAGGTGTAGGTGGCCATGCAGTGAGTTTCCTAAGCTTGTTTTCATTTCTTCACAAATATGCCTGTGCTGGCAAGATGCATGCTGACTGCTGCAGCTGTCTCATGGGACCATGACTGTATAGGCAGCTGTTGTCTTATCCCCTTGCCCTGTGAAGTAAAAGGCTTTCCACTGTACTACAAAGGCTGCAGTTGTGGAGTCTGGAGGGGGCCACTGGCAAATATCATGAAATACCTTCTCTGTGCTGTCTGCTGCAGAAGAAACACTGGGTTCTGCTGATGTGAAGCTGTGATTTGGGGTTTGTTTCTTTGTGGTTTGTTTTTTGTGGGTTTTTTTCCTCTCATGCCTAGTGTTTTGGCAAACCATCCTTGCTGGGGATTCACAGGAGAGTCGAGTGGCTAGAGATGTCTTACTACCTTACAAAAACGTGAGCTCTACTCCTTTCAGCAGGTGGTGCTTATACAATGAATAGCTTTACCTGGGTGAAGGGTGGTCATGCTTATTTGACATACTTGAAAATGCTCAAGCTGTTTGTTGGAATCTTTCCTGATAGAGATACGGTATTCCAAGGAATACTGGAAAGCTGAGGGGAGAGAAATGGATCCCAAAGCCTGGATTCTTTTCTTATTTGTTTTTCTCTCTAGCAAGGGACTAGATAAGTAAATGTAATAAACAAAGTTCTTCACAGAATCACAGAGTGGCAGAGGTTGGAAGGGACCTCTGGAGATAGAACTATAGAATTGGGACCCTTTAGATCAAGTGCAACCATCCACTACTAAACCACGTCCTGCAGCACCACCTCATAACTGTCTCTTAAATGTCCCCAGGGATGGAGACTCCACCACCTCCCTGGGCAGCCCATTGCAATGCCTAACAACCCTCTCTGAAGTTTCTCCTAATATCCAATCTAAACCTCCCCTGGTGTAACTTGATGCCATTTCCTCTTGTCCTGTTGCTTGTCACTAGGGAGAAAATGTCAGCCCCCACCTCTCCACAGCTTCGTTTCAGGTAGTTGTAGAGAGCAATTAGATGTCCCCTCAACCTCCTCTTCTCCAGACTAAACAACACCGGTTCCCTCAGCCACTCCTCAGAACGTTTATTTTCCAGTCCCCTCACTAGCCTCATCACCCTTCTCTGGACGTGCTCCAGCACCTCCATGTCTTTCCCGTAGCAAGGGGCCCAAAACTGAATGCAGTACTCAAGGTGGGATCTCACCACAGTTACTCTGCTAGTCCTACTCACCACACTGTTCTTAATACAGGCCAGGATGGGCACACTGATGGCTCATATTCAGACAGCTGTCAACCAACAGCCCCAGGTCCTTCTCTGCCAGGCAGCTGTCCAGCCACCCTTCCCCAAGTCTGTAATGTGGCTTGGGGGTGGTTATGACCCACATTCAAGACCCAGTACTTGGCTTTGATGAACCTCGTGCTGTTGGCTTGGCCAATTGATCCAGCCTATCCAGATCCCTCTGTAGGGCCTTCCTGCCCTTCAGCATATCAACACTCCCCCCGATTTGGTGTCATCTGAGAACTTACTGAGGGTGCACTTGATCCCCTTGTCCAAGTCATTAAGATATTAAAGAGACCTGGGCCCATCACAGAGCCCTGAGGAACACCACTGGTGACTGGCTGCCAACTGGATTTAACTCCATTCACCCAGTCATCCGACCTAGTCCAACCCCCCCCCGCTACAGCAGGTTGCACAGGATTGTTCCCAGGCGGGTTTTGAATATCTCCAGAGGAGACTCCACAGCCTCTCTGTGCAGCCTGTGCCAGGGCTCTGCCACTTTCAAACTGGAGAAGTGTTTTGTTTTGGGTTTTTCCCCTCATATGCAGGTGGAACTTCCTGTGTTCCAGTTTGTTGCCTCTTGTACTGTCACTGGGGGCAACTCGATTGTCCTTTGTTAACTCCTGTGAAAGTGAAGGGTGAAGCTTCAAATATAGCCAGAAAACACGAACATTTTCTCAGTAAGGTTCTTGTAAAATCAGATATTTGTACTCTTTTTAATTGTCATTGCCCTCCGCTCACATTTTCAAGTCCCAACTTGTTTAACAAATACCATCTACCTATTCTGTTCCTATAAACTCCTGATATCGTCATAGGTGAAATCATGGAACAGCATCTCTGAAATGCATCTCTTTTCAGGCCAGGCCCTTGCAGGTAGATACCTTGAAATAAACTTTTGGGGTGTTCTCATCCAGAGATTACTGAAAGATAGAAAGTAGGAGCTCATTAGATGGTAGAGACCTAGCTGTACCAGTCCAAAAGTGACTGCTCTTAGTGAGAGCCATGTAAAGAGCTGCACAGATGTCAGTGTACAGATGCCAGTGTATGAAGCACTGATGGATGAGACTGTGGAAGGAGGTGAAGAAGCTGAAGACTGGTTTTGGCCTAAGATTAAATTCCTGTGAACTGACTAGAAATACACCCATGCTGCAGCTCAAATGGTCTTTATCAATGGGGCATTGGTGCTTTGGGTGAGCCTCCCAGGACACAGAAAAATATACTGGCTTCAGGAGAGCACCCTGTGATACTGGGTGTTGTAGCAAGAGACTGGATACCTGTACTCAGTGACATTCCTTCCAGAGCTGAGAGCTTACAAATTCACTGCTCTCTGGCGGTGCTGCTGCTGCTTCTGAGCCGAGGAGCTGGGTGAGAGAGGCTGCTAATGCGTGTGTTGTGCTTGTCTGGAGAGTTGCTAGAGAATTAGGTATGGAAACAGGTGTAAACTGTAACAAGCACTGAATCAGTGTAGCAGATTGTCGACTTTTTAAACTTCCTGCCGTACTGAATGCTAAGGTACAGCTAGAGCTACATCTTTAAAGACTGTTCTTCTGTGCTGTAGTATTGGGAGTTACAACACGTGGGAAATCCTGCTCTCTGAGTACGTACTCATGGGGTAACATGGCTGGGGTTGGGTGGACACTCAGTGCGGGAGGTGGATCAGTCTGG
The DNA here is from genome assembly GCF_964237585.1 of Gallinula chloropus. NCBI lineage: Eukaryota > Metazoa > Chordata > Aves > Gruiformes > Rallidae > Gallinula > Gallinula chloropus. The sequence continues at coordinate 64,823,019 of NC_140086.1, forward strand.
TGGTGCTGACATGGGAAAGGCCTGTTGGGAATCCTAAGTCATGACCATATTTGCCATGTGACAGAGTATTATAAATTGAGTGACTTCTACATGTAATGCTTTCAGCCCCTGGCTACAGAGGATGGTGGGAGAGGAGTGAAATGGCTGATTAATGCTAATCAACCAGCTGTTAATGAACTGTATGCTCAGTTTTTTAAATTACGCAGAAGAATTTTTTAAGTGGTTTGAAGCCAGTATCCAAACCTGAACGGGCATGTTTAGAGGCTAAGTGCTGGGTACAGTTCTGCTGGAATACCTTATAGCAAAGGTAGGGTGGAAGATCTTTTGTTTTAATTACCTAAACAAGCTTAGGCTGGAATATGTTTTCGCAAGGCGGTGTCGGTTTTTTTCAGGATTAAGTCTGTAACCTAGTGTTAGCTGGCTTGCTTTCTTCCTTAGGAAGTAAGGTGACCACCTCTTCAGGACTGCTGGAGTTGTGGACAGAGCAGACCCAAACATGCTTAGTAAACTAGTGGTGGTAGCTCAGCATCTAGTTCTTGTTCTCTTGGTCCACAGAGTGGCTCTGTGTATTATCTTCTTTCAACTGAGTTGCATGATTTGTAAGTCAGGTGAAGACTCAGTGCATCCTTCTGTCAGCCTGCTTGTTCCACGGGTTGTAGCTTAGCAGTCCCCACTCCTGAACAAAAAGGATGTTTTGGGGGAGTCTCATGTAAGTGGGAATTTGAAGTGAGTCAGCAGCATGGCGCAGGTTATTCAAAGGAGAGGGAGAGAAGAATCATTCCAGGCAGCAGCGTGGCATATGGGCATTTGTGCATCTTGGCTTTTCCCAAACACAGCATTTTCTGTGCTGTCCCCTCTGCCTGTAGCTGCTTCCCTCTTCCTGTCTGGTAAGAGCCTGTCAGCCATCCTTCGATTTCTGTCTTCCAAGTCCTTTTCTTTAGGAGCTGAGTAAAGCGCGCACACAAGTGATTGATAAGCTTTTAGTTGCAGAACTGCTTTTACTTCCACTGCTCCCAAGAGACTGCAGTGTGGTTTTGGGCCAGCCCTGTTCTTGTTCAGACATCTCTTAACATGTCTGTCAGGTGTGATTTCTTTCCTCTCCCTCCCTCCTGTTTTTCTTGATAGCTGTGTGAGATCATCTTTTACCACCACCCCCACCAACCTTACCCTCCTCCCAACACCTTACATTACTCTGCAGGTCTAAAGACTTTTCTCTGTGGTCTCCTTTTTGCAGGGGACAAGAATTCTCTGCTGGGTGCAGCGCAGCTGCTGGCCCAACCTCTGGTATCCTCTCCATTCACTGCTGGTTTTTATGCTGTGCAGTAGAAGTGGGGCAGTGCCTCGGTGACTTAAGTGACTGTGAGGAGAAGCATTTTGAATAGGCATGAAATAGCTTTATGGTAGGATCCAAGTTTATTTTGTGTGGTGTGTCGCCAGGTTGGAGATGCCACGCCTTTTCCTGGTTTTAAGCAATGCTCCTGTCTTTCAGCAGCACTGAAGCAGGATGGTGTGCCTCCTGCTCGCTTGTATGTTGTGCTTAGTCTTCACAGAGAAGTCACCCAGGCGTGATGTGGGAGATCTATCCCTGTAGGCTAAAAAGCTTACAAAGCACTGTTCCTTGAATGCTTATGCAGAGTTTGGGCCATGAGATCCACCTGTCTGCATGTTGCCAGGAGTAAATTTTTGTTGTGGGAGCTGCTGCCTAGCTGGGGATTGTTCAGAAAGGGCATCTCAGCACTTGCTTCTGCAAAAGGGTGGAAAAAGGGTAAAGCACTGCTAAGTTGCAAGGGGTGATTGATGCCAAATTCTGAACAGTTGAGGTGGGCGTCACTTTTGAAGGCTTTCAGAGGGCCAGGCAGCATTGTGTGGTGCCCTAAGGTACTTTCCTGAAAGATGAGAAGAAAGGTGTCTCAAGCAGAAGGCATTTTGGGTCATCCTTGTTACCTCAAACAACCCATCTTCATGGAGTGGGGAAGCTTGAAGTAATTGTCTCTGCTGTTTAGGAAGTTTATGACTCCTCAGGGGCAGAAGGGATTGTGAAGTCCTATGATCTTCATGACATTGTGGAGTTCTACCACATAATCATAGAATGGTTTGTACTGGAAGGGATCTCCAAGACCACCTAGTTCCAACCCTCTGCCATGGGCAGGGACACCCTCCCCTAGGCCAGGTTGCCCAAAGCCCCACCCAACCTGGCCTTAAACACTGCCAGGGAGGGGTCAGCCACAGCTTCTCTGGGCAGCCTGTGCCAGGGCCTCACCACCCTCACATCAAAGAATTTCTTCCTAATAGCTAATCTAAATCTGACCTCTTACAGTTTAAACCTATGACCTGGGCTGCAAGTGCATGTTGCCAGCTTGAGTTGAACTTTACGTCAGCTCCCCTCCAAGTCCTTCTCCTCAGGGCTGCTCTCAATCCAGGGCTGCTCTCAATCCATTATCCACCTGGCATGTAGTTGTTCTTGGGGTTGGCCTGACCCATGTGCAGGACCTTGCACTTGGTCTGCTTAAACTTCATGTGGTTTGCGTGGGCCCATCTTTCATGAGGTGAGTACCTCAGCCTTCTCCATACTCCAGGTTACCAGATCTGCTGTTTCCTTCTGGAGGGGGCCCATGTTTTTCCTAGTCTTTCTTATACCACTGGCATACTTACAGAAGCTTTTCTTGGTGTCCTTAATGTCCCTGGCTAGATTTAATTTTCTCAGGGCTTTAGCTTCTCTAACCTGATCTCTGTCTGCTTGGAAAGTTCCTGTGTATTCGTCCCAGGCTGTCTGGCCTTGCTTCCACCCTCTGGAGGCTTCCTTTTTGTGTCTGAGTTTGCCCAGGAGCTCCCTGTTCATCTAAGCAGGCCTCTGGGTGTTATTGCCCAGCTTCTTCTTTGTTGGGATGCATCACTCTTGATCTGGGAGGATGCGATCCTTGAATATTAGCCAGCTGTCTTGGGGCCCCTCTTCCCTCCAGGGCTTTGTGCCATGGAACTCTGCCAGGCAGGTCCCTGAAGAGGCCTAAGTCTGCTCTCCCTTAAATCTGGCGTAGTGAACTTGCTGTGTGCACTCCTCACTGCCCTGAGGATCTTGAACCCCATCATTTCATGGTCACTGCAGCCAGGCTGCCCTTGAGCTTCACTTTCCTCATAATGTGAGCTAATGGTTCCAAACTGGCCCTGACAAGTAGAATTTCATGATGAATCCAAGCTCTGTATTTCAAACCTGGCTTAGTGAAGTCTGCGACTCCTTTGGTACATGCTGAGAGACAAAGCAGGAAGAGGATTGCAAGACTAGGCCTAGTCCTTAAAGACTTCATAAAAAAAGAAGCCAGGATTCACTGTATTGATAAAAAATAGATAAATTTCTGAACAGAAGATGATAATTTTTTCCTGCAACTTGACATCACATCAAACTGAGGTTTAAACTGTGACATTCATGAAACAGATCCAGCTGCAGCTCCACTGACTTCAGTGGAGTGATGATGATACGTGACTGTTGATGATGTTGCCCTCTAATTCTAGCTGCCACAGGTGGATGCCTTACAATCTAGAGTTCTTACTGTATCATTTGAAGATAAATGCTGAAGCTCTCTTTTTATTTATTTATTTATTTTTTAAAATTTTTTTCTGTGGGAGAAAGCAAAAAGTTTAGGTGTCAGTTGGAGTAGGGTTTCCTGCCTGAATATTGTCTTTGGTGGAAAGAGAGGAGGATAGAAATACATCAGCAATTTGTGTTCAGATGGTGTGAATTGTGAACTTTTTCTTCATCTGCTTCCTGGAATCTGCATTAAGGAAAGCCTACCTCAGACCAAAGTGAGATGACTGAGGAAAGTTACGTAAGTCTATTTACAGAGGACCTCTCAGTCTTTAACAATGGTCTCGGTGCTGGCCGAAGTGCTCTTGCTACCTCATCATTGAAGCCCGATGCTCTTGTTTCCTTATCTTCCTCCCCCATGGTCAACCTTCTAGGACTATACAGACGTGACTTTCCTGATGCTCTTAGTGCTTCTGTTTGCTAGTCAGTGGTCCCCATAATGTGGTCATCAGCTCAATACTGAGAGTTTTGTTTCTTTTTTTCTCCCTCCTCTTTTACTGCTACTTTGTGTTTCTCTTCTTCCCTTTTGTATTGCTGTAAGTATCTCTGTGACCGGGTGTCCATGACGGCCTTTGGCGCTCTCTGTGTGCACTGGACCTTGTACGCCTCTGCTGCGAAATACAGGTTCTTTGAGTGGGTATGTGTAAGCTTGACCGTCTGAAGAACAAGCTGTTCTTGCTTCTGTTTTTCTGGAAAACTTTTTTTTTTACTGTTTTAGTGAGGAGAACATCTGCTCAGATGCTTTTTGCTCCCCAGTAGCACTTTAACGCTACTTTAATCTGTTGGCACATCACCACGGCTCTGCTGGCCTCCATCAGTGATGCTGGCCAGAGTGGAAGCATTGCTTTAAGCTCCTGTCAGAACCTCCCAGGACAAACAACCCATCTTTTATCTGCTCCTACTCCAGATCTCACTTGATGTCAGACAGAAACCTTTCCTTTCTTTAGAAGATGTCACTTAAAAAATTGACCAGATTGTCCAAGTAAGCTGTGGCACAGTCCCCTCTCCAGGTTGCTTTGCTCATACTGAAGTACCTGGCTCCAGTTTCTTCTGCAGTTCTCTGCAGATTGAACGGGAAGAGTCTCCCAAGTACTACAGCCCTGTATTTAGGTACTTGGGAGCTACCCCCATGAGTGGTAAATCCACAGGCCAGCTTCCATTTCACACTAGGAGGCTATGAGCAGCCGTGCAGACAGCAGTCATCCTTTCAGAGCAAGTTGCTGGCCAGTAATGGTAGGAGCAGTGCATGTCATGCAGGCAGCAGTCCCACTTGAAAGGCCCTTTTCTATGCAGATCCATTCTGACGTTAGCCACATGGCCTGGCTTCAGGGAGCACTCTGCAGAGCTGCTCATTATCTGCACCCCAGTGTGTGCCTATGTACACGTACGTTTCTCTTCCCAGTAGAAGCTTGATGAGAACAGAGGTTTTCCACTGCCCTTTTGATCTGAGGCTTCTTGAGAATTGATAGAGAAGTTTCAAAGATTTATTCTGAAGCCAGGACAGATAGACAGCCCATCACTATCTCATTATCATTGGGATTTTTGTTAATGGCCCTTAAAGTGTTTCTTCTTAAGTCCCTTATCTCCAAAGCAGCAGTCATGACTTTATTTCCTGCCTGCTTTCCTCAGTAGCTCCTTTGGAGATGGTGTCTCTGTAGTTAGATGATAATTTCCATACGATTGCTGACTTCTGTAAAGGCATACAGAAATAGTTGATACACAGCTGTCATATGTTTTTGACTTAACAGGCCCCTCTTGACATGAAAAGGATCCTTTGCAAAGCAAGGTCTGTAAAATCAGACTTGGAGCAGGCTGGGCTCAGGCCCAGGCTTTTTGAGCTAAGACAGCATAGGAAGTGTTTCCCTCTAAGGACCAGTGTTTTCAGCCTCTGCTATAACTTGTTGGTCCTGAATTGGTAGCCTTCTCCTCCTATAAACTTGCACATGAATTGCAAGAAAGAATCTTGAACTTTGAGAATATTTATGTGATTGTGTTTGTCATGTCCCAGGAACTTCTTAGGAAGGAAGCAGGAAGACGGTGAAGTGGGAATTTTATAATTATGGTAGTAATTTTGAGAGAGGGAGGGCTGACTGAAGTGACTTGGCCTGGAAACGTTTCTTTTAGCTAGGAGAACTGAAAAGAAGAAACAGTTAATGCATTTGATTTTCCACAGTCAAGAAAAGGTTACACTGAAAATAATGTTGTTAATACTGCTCTGTGGAACTGCTGGCAGCGTTACTGCAATTTCATTGACCTAATGAATCCCAAACCTCTAGACTCCCACAGGAAGAGGCTAAAAGACACAGTCAGTGACCTGCAGGACTAGCAGTGACTTCCTCCTAATTGCTCAGAGGCTGTTAAGGAGGAAGTGCTTTTACCTGGCCACAAAAAACCGCTAATCTAACTGGAGAGAGATACAGCAGTGGGTTGGGCTTGCTGTAGCAGCCCTGAGATCAAGCTAGGGTCATGCCATGGCACAGCCTATGGCAGCCTGAAATGATAAAAGTCAAGGACTGATTCAGTTAGCCACAAAAACTAGGTGGAAGAATGCACAGAAGTCTTCCCAAATTGAAGCTTGGGTAAGGCAGGTGTGTATATTTTTCAGTCTGAGACCTGAATTGGAAGCAGGAGGCATGGAGTTGCATGCTGCAATTGCTCATGGATTACAATCTGTCCCTTCAGCAAAACTGCCAACAGGCTGGATGTGGTCAACATACCTGGCTGTCTTCTAAACAGGACTGGGCCAAAGCAAATGAAAAGGTGTGATTGAAAATTGTGAAATGCACTTGTGAACATGAAAAAAACCATTGTATTCTTCTGTAGGAAAATTCTGAAGATGTACAGACTTGTGCTTTCTTTGCAAGCTTTCTCCCTTCCACAGGTTTCAATGATCTCTATGTTGTGTTTTGGATTTGAAGACTTAATGTACCAAAAATATGGATGCAGTCCCTGCCCTGAAGGTGTCTGTTGGGAGAGACTAGGCAGAAAGGGTTGCCCCATGAGCAGAGCGGATCAGGCCAACAGCTGGAAAACTGTTTGCATCTCCAGGTGGCTCACCTATCAATGACCCTCTCTACTGGTGTGCTGTGTTCCCCCCCTCAACCTTTCTGTGTTGTGTGGAGCCTGCTGCTGAAGTGCTGCCTGTGTTAACACAGTCAGCACTAATCAAAAGGAGTCTGCTTATTAGCCTGGAGCATCCTGGACAGCCTAGTCACTTGTCAGGATGAAAGAGCTGAGGGTGGGGCTCAGTTAGCAAAGATCAGGTATGTCCATGGGAAACGTGGAGTGTTCAGACTGAGCCTGTCGGGTGGGTTTGGCGAAGGAGCGCTATCGGTGCGGATCAGCCACTCGTGAATAACCAGAGCTGAGATCTGCTGTGCGTGCATTACAGCTCTGTAATGAGCCAGTTACTGTTCTGGGGGTCTCACTGCCCTTGCTTCTGAGGGGTGCAGTGGTGGTTTGAGCAGCTGTGTTCATCTCTCCCAAACACTTGGTAAGAATCTGGCTTTTATTTGAAGGTGGGAGTGCTCATGAGAAGACCCACAGTGTGTCTACTTCCCCTCTCCCCATTCTGCAGTGATTGTCTGGCTCAGAGTAGGACAGAGCTGTGTTCAGCCCTGGCTGGAGCACGTGGAAGACACCTGTGTGTGCTGCAGGACGTTAGGTACATTCTCCTTGCAGTGGCAGCTCTGCCAGCATTATTTGACTCTTGCACTTGGAAACTGTAGAGACTGATTACGTTTGTATGTGGTCAGATTTGAGTTGCAGTAATGTCAGCCAACATCCAGCCAGCAGTCCATGGTGAGGACAGGGGACCTGTAAGAGTAATACAGCATGTCTAAAATGTAGACCATCACAAAATTAAGCCTGCCTGAAAACAAAGTGACGACTCATAGCTTTTGTAAGCTGAAGTCTCTGCATTCCTGGCAGCTCAGTATCAGAGTCTGCATAGCAGTCTGAGCACTGACAGTGACATCTGGGAGTGCAGTAAAGTGACACGGCGTACACCTTTCTGTGCAGGACCGTGTCTGTCCTCTGGTAAGACTTCCTACCCTAAACAAGCATTGAGTGATGTTTCCTGCATGCCCCATTCCACTCATTAGGCATTGCTCATCTTCTGCAATGGTTTTTCATAAACAGGTTGGTCTTCTAGGTAACCCTAAGTGTTAACGACACACGGATTGGTGTGGTATTTCTGGTGTTAGCTTTTAATTGGAAGACCCCTAGCAAGTAATCTTTTGAGTCTTAACAGTGTACAGGAATTCTTACACTTTCTCCATCCTACTGACAGCATGGCTTCCTCTGATGGAAATTATTTGAAAGGTGCAATATAGCCTATTTTTTTACATGAGAGGTGCTGACAAGTTCTAACGCAGACTGTAAATTTTAGAGCTAGAATCTCTTGGCTGTGTTGCTGTCACTCTTTGTGCCAGCAATTAGGACAGAGCAACAGCTTTCATAAGAGTTGCAGAATCATTTGGGTTTGAAAAGACCTTTAAGAATCTTGAGTCCAACATTAACCTAGCACTGCCAAGTCCAACCACTAAACCATGTCCCTAAGCACTACATCTACGGATTTTTTCAATGCCTCCAGGGATGGTGAGTCCACCAGTTCCCTGGGCAGCCTGTGCCAATGATTGACAACCCTTTTGGAGAAGACATTTTCCCAGTATCCAATCTAAACCTTCCCTTGCACAATTTGAGGCCATTTCCTCTTGTCACATCACTTGTTACTCAGGAGGAGAGACCAACCCCCACCTGGCTACAACCTCCCTTCAGGTAGCTGTAGAGAGCGATAAGGTCTCCCCTCAGCCTCCTCTTCTCCAGGCTAAACAACCCCAGTTCCTTCAGCCGCTCCTCACAGGACTGGTGCTCTAGAGCCTTTAGCAGCTTTGTTGCCCTCCTTTGGATGCACTCCAGCACCTCTATGTCTTTCTTTTAGTGAGGAGCCCAAAACTGAACACCATACTCACTCAGGGTGCATCCTCTGCTCTGCAGTGCAAGAAGCCTGCATTGTCTCACCGTGTTTGGTGGCGTTGCCTCGCTCCAAGACTGCGACGGTCGATGCAGATGTTGGCACTTGGCAGTGTTTAGTCAGGTGGCTGCTGCTGCTGAGCTGGTGAAGACTGACAGCAGGCAGCAGGGCTGGCAGAGCCCCCTGCGTGAGCAATTGCGGCTCACACTTTCAGCCTGTTGCAGTGGCAGCTTAGTCATCTGAAGAGAAATGGCTGTGCAAAGGTTTTGCCTACACCAGGTTCTCAAACCTTACAAGTTACATCTGTTGTAAAGGCTTTAGCAAGATGGTCGCTGAAATCCTTTTGTCTCCATTGTTAACACGAGTGATTTCCTGAGATGGGTATAGTGAGAACGCTGTTGTACAAGGGCAGGCTTTGCTTTTGTTGTTTGAAGGGTAGTCAAATAGTTGTGGCTGGTGATGTGCGTGCGCTGACAGCTGTGATATCTGCATGAGCAGCTAGCACTGTCTGCAACAACTGCAGGCAGCAGTCAGGGAAGTCTGTGTGCTGCCCCGTGCACCAATACCCCAAAAATGGGAATTCAGAAGCAAATTTCTGAAAGCTGTTTCCTGATGAGGACAGATGAGCACAGGCCTTGCAATGACACCTTGTGTTTGCACAGACGCTGTCTGCTTAGAAAATAAGGATGTTTAAAGCGCCCTACCAAGTGGGCAGCGGGGGCCTAGTGCTTTATTAAAAGGAGTCGAGGCTCCCACAAGGCATTTATTTTGTGGTTTTGGGGTCACAGTGCTTAAAAAAACACACTACCTTTGACTTTACCTCTTAACCACTGGCAGCTGATAGAGCACAGACTGTACACTGTGAAGGTGATAAAAACTGAGGACTGGATCATCTTAGTGAAACTGTTCCACGTTGTTTTATTGCCGACTTAAAGCATCTAGAACTTCCAGAGGAGAAGAGGGAAGAGTATGTACTCACAGTTATTTTCTTCCCTTCGAGGCCTTAATGAAAGCATCCTAAAGGCTTGCAAGAATATGCACAAATAGAAAAGCCAGAAAGAATATTTTTATAATGTTAAAACTGTCTGGTGATAGACGGCTTAGGATGGGAAAAAGGTGACAAGATATCATGTGCTTTCTGAATCAATGCAGAAGGGCTGTGCATCCTCATTTTTTGCAAGTCATTGGTGTGAAAACATGCAGTCACTGCATGTGATCCTTGCTTGTACCAGTGGCCAGTTTTTACTGTTCATAAAGCATTTCTGGTAATGAAGGCAGTACTCTGGAAAGGATAAATCCTTTGAGCATAATAGAGCTGTTAGAAGCAGAGGAAAAATTCACAGCTTAAGGACCCTGCTAAACTAATATACTTTCTCTCAAGTGGCTGCTTGATGATATTCTCACAGCTTCTCAACCAGCCTTTGGTCTGATGATGGTTTGGTTAACTCACCATGCTGTGAGGCTGGCTCTGTGCTGGTCCCCTCGCTGCTGGTGTCAAAGGTGAAGCTGATGCATCTCTGTTCACCCGTAACAAAAGTAATCTTTTAGCTCAAAATGTGAGTAAGCCACAGTAAGAGCTTCTTACAGTGAAGTGAGGAAGACTTCCTTAATTGCATTGCCACGCACCTTTAGCACTGCTTGTCAGACAGGTAACAAATAAGCTAATCACTAGAAGTTATGTAGTAAACAGATGTGTGCAGAGCCCTTAATTCCTCACTTTATTCTTAGGTTTAGTTAGTGAATAGTTGTCATCTTGTACAGTAGTAAGCGTCTCACTTGACACATCAGCAGTCTGCTTAATCATTCAGTGTCTCATTTATTAGTGTCTCCCTCAAAACTTAGTTTGGCCAGTACAGAATGAGTTTGGGTGGGTGTTCTGTTCAAGGCCAGGTTGGATGAGGTGTTGGGCAACCTGTTCTCCTGGAGGGTGTCCCTGCCCATGGTAGGGTGTTGGAACTACATAGTCTTTGAGGTCCCTTCCAACCTAAATCATTCTGTGCTTCTAACTAGCTTGTTTACACCTTGCAGGTTCTTGATGACAGCTTTAGCTTCAGAAAGCATAGTCTTCCTCAGGCTGCCAAAGCTTTCAGGCTGGCAGCTCCGTGCCCTGTTCCTGTCTATGCCGAGCAGCTCCAGTAGCTGCCCCTGTGGGTACTTTGTGCCTCCACGTGGGATCCTGTTTGTTAGGCTGCCTTTGGGTGGTTTTTCCCCATGTTCCTCCCCCTGCCCAGAGAGACACTAGGGTGGGTGGCAGCACCTCTGGCCTCACACTGAATGCGCCCTCAGTGCCCAAACTCCTGCTCTGCTAAAGACCTTGCAGGTCTTTAGGCAAGGGCGATACAGGTAATCAAAAGATCTCAGCACTTTGTGTGATCCTAGTATCTAGTATTTTTCTTTAGCAGTTGGGATAACTTAAACATCTGTAGTTTTCAGGCATAATAAGTTGTAAATGACTTCTGAAGTGAAAGTTTTATGACTTGTGAATTGGAGATTCCCTCCCTGTTGGCTGTACTTAACTAGAGGTACCGAGACACAAACTTGTTTAAGCTGGGAAGCATAGCTGCTGCCTCACCAATTGGTGACATTATTTCCTTCTGGATATTCCCTGTTGGTTTGCAAATCACTGCCAAGGTATATAGAGTGACTCACTTCTTGTAGTGCTTCCAAGATGGAAATTCTTAGGTCTAAGCTTGGAGGTGACAATAGCAATTTATTTTTTTTTTTTAGTTGTTATGTTAGGGGTTGGGTGAGCCTGACAGATGACACATCCATGTCCAGTAACTCACCAGATAGCAGCTCCATCTGTTTGTCAAGTGAATTTTTGCAGGATCGGCTCTCTGTTTGGGAAACTTGCTCAGAAGGCCCTATAGTTTTAGGGAGGTTTTTGTGTTGCATTTCTGCAGAAAGCTCCCATTGTGAGGGAGCTGGGGCTGACTCTGCAGATCGTGAGGAGTCTCCAACGCAGCGTCCTCCCACAGCCTGTCAGAGCGACAGCGCAATGCTGGCTCTGCGCGTCGCAGCGGTGAGAGCGCTGGGAGCTATTGACTAACGTGATTATAAAGCTAGGAATCTCCTCCTCGCTTCCTGTGGGCTGTGCAATGCAAGAGCAAGGCTTTTTAATTAACCCAGCAATCTGAAGCGAGCAAAAGAGCAGAGCTCAGCTAAAACAGTTTCCCCAGTTGTTTGGGCAAGCAGCTGATGTGAAATCTGGCATGTTAACTTTACGTTGGCCTTTGACTGATCTGACACGAGAGGCATAAAACCAAACAGGATGATGGTGCTTTCCCAGGGCAAGTGTGTTACAAATGAGACTCTCCCTTCCATTGGCTGCCTTTTTGATATCCAGAAAGCCTAGCTGGTCTCGAATGCCGTGCCACTCTTTCAGTGTACTTCAGATACTCTTAGGATCAGGATTTTCCAGATTTCTTTCTTGCCCAGACAAGCAGGTGATTCATAGCCACAGCTTTTTTTCTTTTTCCCCATTTTCTTTCTGAAACCTTCAGCACTGTATCTGTGTGTTAGAAGGTGGAGACTAAGGGTTCAAAGTGATTCCTTTCAGCTAACTTACATGATTTGCTGGGGCCAAAGGCCTGACTCGAGTGAAATGAACTGATACAGAGGCAAGATGAGCTGTCTTGGGTACAGATTTAGCACAGTGATCTGGATTCTAAATTGCATCCACACAGAAGGAAAAACTGGAGCTGAGCAGATAGATACAATCTGGATGGGTAAAGAGAAAAGAAGCCAGGAGAAAAAATATTATTTTTAAAAAATATATATTTTTTAGCTACAGAGTCAAGGGCAGGTGTCCCTAACTTTGAAACTTGTTTAACCCATCTCCTTGATGCTCTGTCCCTCAGCATGGGAGGAAGAACTCTGATCTCTTCTGCAGGAGGTTCCCTGGCTTGGTGCTGTGTCTCCAGCTGCTACACCAAACACAAAGGTTCTGCACTTCCATCCCCAACCACCTTTACACATGTGCGTCAGGCTTAACATAACCACAGCACAGACTTCTTTTTAACCCTGAGAGTGAGTCGTTGGTTCTTAATGTTAAGTTCTACACTGCAGCTGCAAAACTTTCTGGAGCTGGTAGACTGTTTTCATTAGTTAATGTGTTAAAGAGTGTTCAAATACAGCACAATTTTGCTGAGTGTTTGTATGCCCCCTGAGAGCATCTTAGAAAGAAGACATACTGATCACATCAACCTGTGAGCCAACGTTTGTGTTTTACGTAACTATCTGTCTTCTCTTTTCATGTCATTGGAACTGGGGTTGTTTTTTGGTGGTGGTTTTTCTTTGTGTGTTTTGCTGGGTTGTTTTTTTCTTTTTTCCTGAAGTTAGAATGCATCATCAAATAAAAATTCTTCTCTTGGTCACCATTTGGCTCCTGTTGTGGGAATTGAGTATGGATTTAGTAATACTGCCTGATCTTATTATTAAAGATCTTGCCAATTCCTGATGCTGTCTAGTAATTTAAGAGAGTGAGGTGAGGAAAGACATAGAAAAGGAACACTGGACTTTAGACAAAAGAAATCAGAGGGGGGTTTAATGCATTCTTATTTCATATGGGGGGGTGAAGACGTGAACTGGCTGCTCGCAGTAGTACCCCGGGAGGGACTGGAGGTGGAGGAAGGTCTCACAACTAGAGGTGAGAGGTAAGTGACAAGCTGAGCTTACTGGTAGCAGTTCATTGTCTGTGGGCTGGGACACAGCTCGTACCAAAGCCCGTCGCAGTCAGATTAGCAAGCACTTGCTCTTTGTGTTGGGAGGATGCTTCTGCTGAAAGCATTCTTGGAAACAACACTGTAATGAAAATAAGTCCTAACGTACCGCATCTGTTCTTTCCTGCCTTTGAACTGTGCAAATCCCTCCTCCTTCCTTTAAAGCTGCCGGGCTTTGCGTAACCTCTGATGTATTCTCCAGGTTTTGAGCTTCACTCTAATGGGAGCTTAGTCCCTCACGCACAGGCAGTTCTTATTTTTAGCACTTGGGGATCCACAGATGAAAAGTACTTTATGTAATTAGCCCTCTGGTGTGGGATGCTTTTCTTTAAGGTGACTTTTCTGGAACTTACAAAGGTAGTAAATCAGTCAGTGCACACTAAGGAGTTGCATGGCTGTGGTCTGGCCACAACTTAATTTTTCCAGGCACAGGAAAAGCCAGTCCCAGCATAGTCCATGCACGGCACTTGGAGCAGGGATCAGGCTGTGGATACTGTATGTTCTTTCCGGTATATGCCTGCCCCTACCCCCTAACAGTGCCACTTAACAAGCAAATGTGGTGATGACTCAGTGTTATCTCCTGTGAAACAGGAAAACTGAGATCATTAAGGGAATTCCCAGTGGCAGGAATATTGGGTGTACCCACGGGTGGCATTGGGAACCTCTGCTCTGTTCGTAGTGGCGGGAGATTGCTGTTAGTGGAGAGGAGGGCTGCGCTTGAGCGATGTCTGCATGAAGCACCTCTGGAGCAGCCGTGCCAGTCAAACTGGGAGCAGCATCAGAGATTTGCTACTGTCACTGGCAGACCTATGCTTCCATTCAAACCCCCAAACTTGTTTGGGTAGAACTGGAGGTCTGTACTGCAGTGTTTGGTGTAACTTTGCTGGTAAAATACATGGAGTAACTTGTGTTCCCCGGGGAGGCATTTGGTGCTCAAAGCTGCCAACAGTGATGTTCATTAAGGTGGCAAAAGGCTTACGTGAGCCCTGAATTAGGTTTAGTAAATAAAGAAAGGGTTTTCTTACATTTGAGCCAGTAAATGTCAGCTTCGCTTGCCATGTGTCAGGTTTTGTTCTGATATCATGGAACCCGATCTAATTCTTTAATTTCTAAATAATCACTTCCTGTCTGCCACTCCCTGGTGTGTATCATGTGCTCATAGGAAGAAACACTTTTTTTTAAAGAAAAAGTACACCAGCTACTAGTTTACCACACTTAAATGATAACGGGGTGTCTCAAAAATTCCTTGAAGAAGCTGGGTTTTTTGAGTGGTATAAAGGTGGGTGGTGTAATTTGGGGCTCTTTGGTTTTTTTTTTTTCCCCTGATTTTTTTGTTTTTTCAGTCGTGCAGATCAGTGCTTGATATTCTAGGAGGACAGAAGCTACACAGTACAGTTAGTGGCTACCTGAGGGCTGGACCCCTCAAGCACACAGGTTCTGCTAACATCTGCAGCTCTTGGAGAGACCCCTCAAGTGCAGGGCTTGCCTAGGCTGCAGCCTTTAATTAGTCTGTCCACACTGCAGGGCACAGAGCCCTAACCAGTGATGGAGAAAAGGATGTAGCATTATAAAAGTTCTGTTGGGATAACCACTTAGCCAATAACTTTACACTGCTACATGAATCTACAGAATCACCACGATCCTTCTAGTTGTTTTTAAGTAAAACACACCATTTTTACTGACAGAGGGGGGATGAGGTGATGGTCAGGAAAGGATATTGCTAGCCTAACATTTAAAGTAATAAATGTGTTTGGCCCTCAGCTGGCGAAGCCATGGTGGTTGTGCATTAGGTAAGGGCTTAATTCTGTTTTGAGGAAGAGGGATAGAGACCTTCCTCTGACCCCCTTGTCGTGTGCTCCTGTGGCTGCTAAGGGAACAAGGTGGTAACACGCCACTGCGGCCCAGGAAAGTGCCGCTCTCACAGCAGAGGTTATGGGTGCCGCACCGTAACGTGCCGTACGAGGCGGGGTGAAGACCACAGGGGTTATGATAAATATCACATCGAGAGCTCGTAAGATATGGTTTTAATCTGCAGTTACTCACTGCACTGCTAAAAACCTTCTCCCTCCTCTGAGAAAGCTACCGTGTGCTTGGCTCTGTAGGGAGAACGTGCACGGGACAAACCCCAGTCACACAGCCCTCCTCAGACTGGGTTTTCTCAGCTTCTTGGCGCTCCTCTTGCATCCCACCATTCGCGTGTCCGAAGCACAAGGTTGCTCTGGCTGTACTCCCTTCGTGTGGAGCGTGACTGGCTCCAACTCCCTTGCCAGGGCTCCGTGCTGCTGCTTCTCCTGCCCGTGGGCTTGCTCCAGCCCGCCCTGGCCTGCTCCAGGCTGGGGAGGAAGGGACTGGAAAACGTGTCTGCTCTGGGACAGCGCTGCCAGTTCCGGTCCCATCAGACTGCCGGAGATAAATGTGGTGACATTCCTGCAGCTCCCCATCCCGCCATCCAGGAGCATCCGGGAGGTGGCAGGTGGAGGGGAGAGCCTGCCAGCACCTGACTCTCCGGGGCATCCGGGGCAGTGGCTGCCTGGGGCTGGTGAGAGACAGCAGATGTGCAGAGCCCTGTGCAGGGCTGGTCTAGGAGAGGGGTGTTTAGCTTGTGACTAATCTGACTTTAGCCAGCAAAGTTTGGGAGACTCCCAGAGGTCGCGACTTGAAAGGCAAGTGTTGTAATTAATTACTTATGCCACACTTGTTTTGAAACCTTTTTAATTCCATGATAAGAGGCAGAATCTGGACTTTGTTTACAATCTGCCAGCTTGGAAAAGCTAGAAAAATGCTTTGTAAAGCACTGTAAATGTTTTTCTCTCCCTCCCGTGGCAGGATGTATGTGGTATTATCACACCACAACAGTGAAGCTATAAAAACATGACTGCGTCCTTTTCTGTTGCTTTTTGGAGAGAGAGAGAGCATCCTAGGAGGATTTTGACTTCATAAAAGCACATCATGGACAAGCTGTGGTAGCAACCTTTTAGAACAATCCAGGGTAAAGAGTGTAGAAGAGACCACCATTTGTTTCTCTGAGATGTAAGTCTTCGTTAAATATGAACGTCTCTACAATTGAGCCAGTTTTGATTTTGTGGGTTTTTTTTTCCTTTTTAGTTATTTTTACTGAAAATTTAGAAGTATAAACGAAAAGGTGCTTCCTAGCTTGCCTGTCTGAACTAGCAGGGGGTGAATAAGGTGTTACTCAGCAAAGGAATGCATGAGAGAGAATTAATTCAGAACGGAAAACAGTGTATCTTGGTAGTACCCTCATCTCTCACCTATTTCATGCTTGCAACAATCGAATGTCCCCACTGCAATGGTTGTGACATACCTCATCCTTTTAAAGTGTGTGTCCTGTCCTGGCAGCACTGCATTTTACTTGAAAGTAGGGAAGAATAATAAGGAGATGCAGGGGATAGAGCCCACTGAATTTAGTAGCTCCACCACAGTCACCAAGGAAGTCTGCAGGTCATTTGGCCCTGGGCTGTCTTTTTACCTCCAAATAGAAGAACTACTTACATGCTACAGAAATGCAATTTGCAGTTACCCAAATACAGAATAAGAGAAAATTCTTGTTTACTATCAGTTTTGCTTTTGGCTGGGGAAGGAGGATTGCAGGGTTGGAGAGGAGGAGAGCACCCAGCAGAAGAGGAAAAGTATCATGCAGGAAGCATCAGAAGGGAGCACAAAATACCAGGTTAGGTTCCATTTCCCTCAGGCGAGCTGCAGGCTGCATTAGCCAGGTACTTACAGGGTGCTGCCTTCCTGGTGTGGCTCGCCTCTGCTGGCTCTTCAGCAGACCACGTTCCTCCTGAAAGGAGGAAGAGGCTCCCTGTTAATACCAGGATCTGCAGGATGCCGGCTCTGGTCAGGTTCAGTGCTGTAGTTCTTTGAAACAGTCTCCTTTGGCCTGTGGCTGTGTGAACAGTCTTGTACAAACACATTAATTTATTGTGTGCTGCCTTTCCAGGCATTGTTTGCAGCTTCTTCTGAAACTACTAGGAAGCACTTTTTTTGTTGTTTCTTTTCAGAGGTATAGAACTTGTAATCTGAATTAATATATTCCTGAAGTGACTTTGATTGTTTTTAAATACTTGCAGGGTTTTTTTCCACAAATACAGCAGTTGTGAAAAACAGAATGGTATCTTCTCAAACTTTCTATTTGCTTCAATCTATCAACTCTGTTTACCTTTCTTATCTTCCAAACTTTGGAAAAATAACTGTTTTTCTACTGAGAAGCACTTACATTCAGTGCTCACGGAATACTTGATGAAATCCCCTTTTTTGTGTCATTAATAAGATTTTTATTGTATCTGCAGTGTGTAGTAAGAGTTTATTAGAGTTTGGTCTCTCATTTAGCTTCCTTTTGTTTCGCTTTGCATTACATACACATTGTCTTTCGGAAAGAAGAGATTCCCTTTGTGCCTGTACGGGGCACAGATGGTGTTCCTCTCAACTGTCTGATCTTCTGAGGGAATAGAAGAGGTACCTTAAGTTTGTTGCAGCTCAAAAATGGAGTGAGTGAAATAAAATAATTAAAGGGTTTGCTTTTTAATAACTTTAGCCTGTAAAGTTTAGAATGATGACTTGCTGAAGAGATTGCAGGTAATTATACCTTGGAGGGTGGTGGTTGGGGTTGGGGGAGATTTTAAAAAAAATCTTTTGGTTTTTTTTTTTCCTAAGCATCTAGATTGATAGCCCTCCCATTTTGATATCATCAGCTGAATGCACATCATTTTTGATGGCTGCTGGGAGGTGTTGGGTACATGGTGGTAGGCTCCCATTTGTCGGGCTCTGGCCAGGATCCTGCTTGCAGAATACATCACAGATCCATGTCTGCTGCTGGGTGCCCACTCCTCAGCGCTGACCAGTCTGGGAAGCCATCTCACCAGTAAACCCCATGACCTTAGGTCAAATGGAATAAGGGTTGATGGCTGAGATGTGCAAGAGAAACATGACTTCCCCAACTCCTCACTGACACCCTGCAGGAGAGGGCAAATATTAACTCACACTTAAAAACCAAAACCAAACACAGAAACAGCCCACACACAAATAAAACACAAAACCCAAATGAAGCCAAAGCCCAAACCCCAGGACTTTCTAATGCTGCAATAACATAACCTTAACATAATGTGGTTTGTGGAAGGAAACAAAGGAGAGAGGGGCTGTTTCTGTCATGTTTTAGAGTAGACATCACATAGGAAACTTAGAGGAAGAAGCCCCTGGCAATCCTAGTAAACACTGTCCACTCCTTCACCTGTAAAATCTGTGGGGTTCTATAGCTGGCTTTTGGACTGCTTTGGCGAGCTGGGTTTGGATGTTTCCAAGGGCAAGGATAGCTTTGGGAGGTACAGGCCTGGGTGCTTGCTTACATTTGGCAGCACCCTTCTCCCAAGGGTTTCGTGGGGCAAACCTGCACGTCACCTGAGCAACAGCTTTTGCTCCTTTGGAGAGGTGCAGAGAGTCTTCTGAGAAATCAGGAGGTTCAGCAAGGGAACAGTGGCCTCTGATGACAAGAAGTGAGAAGTGCAGGAGGCCGCACCAGCAGTGGCAGCCTGAATTCCTCAGGGGTTGTCCCCATCCTCGAGGGCAGCAGCCTAAAAACGTTTCTCCTGAGTGTCTGACACAGAAAAGGAGCCTGAGCCTAATGCAGTTCCAGCTGCACTTGCTGTAACACGCTAGGCCAAGGGGCAAAATCACCTTCACTTTCTTGAGAGAGGGCAGGATATTTTGTGTTTGTAAACATGCTGGGAGTAGTGTCCCTCAGATTTTAATCCTTACCCTACTAAACTTCCTGAGTAGGAAGGCAAATTTACCATGTTGTTACTGAGTCACTGTAGAAGGAAGGTTGTCTTTTGGAAAACTACTAGGTTTAGCAGGGGCTAGACTGGCGCAGGACAGTGGTATCAAATTTTCTTTCTAGTGCAGCTGTTTGGTGAAATTTCTTTTCTAAAACATGTAATTTAGTTTACAGTGTACAAACAAGTGTTTGGAAAGCTTTGTTTCAGAAACTAAAGAATTGAGATCAGGGATATCAAGGATAATGTGCTCTCTTGATAGTTTGAACTTGTCTCCTTTGATCTTGTTGGTGCTTCAAAAGCCCTGTTGAATGTCATAGACAACTGTGTAAGGTTTAGGTAGTCTTCTAAACATGGATGAGATTGAGCCCAGTTCCTCCATACCCGGTGATGTGAAGGGAGAGAGAGAAGCATATGTGTGTATGTGTGTCTGCATGTGTGGGATATACTACTTGACTTTGGATAGAATAGCAGCTACAATTACTTTGCCTACTGTGTTTGTCAGATTGGTTCACCCAGAGGTTGCTGGCAGCAGCAATAGCTGGATTTATTTTTTTTTTAATATTCCTGTAACACGCAGAATGCAATGTTAGCATTCAGATAACCTTATTTCCCCTCCTGTTAAATACTCCTTGATGAGTGATATTGGCACTGGACCTCCCCCCAAGCCACAGTTCACTTCATATCTGTTTCCTCTTACATCCTTTTTCATGCGGTCAGCCTTACAGGTTGCAAAAGAGAGACTATCTGCTCGTTTGTTGCCTGACTGCTTTCACAGATGCTTCTGGTTTTGAGTTTTCTGAGAAAGGACATGCTGGATACAACTTGTGTCAAACATGGACAGTGTTTATAGCTGGGACACAGAAAGGCAGAAGGGTTAAACGTGACACGCTCCCTTGAAACGGTTTTGTGACTGCTGCTAACTTAATGCTCAGTAATAGAGATCTGTTGGATGGAGGGGTTACCCTTCAGTATTAATGACTCATTGGCCTCCTTCCCAAGCTGCCTGAAGTGCTGCTCTCCCTAGTGGAAGTAATTTTGTCTTTGAAGTACTTTCCAGAGCTGTCAACTAATGTTCCACGGTTCCCAGAGGAAATAATAAGCCATGAGTGCATGTACACTGAAAATGTAGAGTCTGAAATGAACTGTTCCTATAGGAGCCTGGCAGTCTGCTTCTCTGTGGAATTCAGCTTGTTTATACAATCTTATCTGGCTAAGCTTTGGTATTTCATCTGGCAGGCAGTTCCTATGAAAAGCAGCTGTCCAAGCAGTGGGAGTGGTGCTCCTGGTGGTTTTTTTCAGAAGGTCTGTAATTTCTTGTTTCATGTAAATTAAAGAAATACAATACTCTCTTGGCTACAACCAGATGCTCTAAGCAGTTTTCTTTCCCTTGTAAATAGCCCTTTAAGTACGTTCTGCTGTTATGTGCCATATGACTTAACGATAAGATTCATGATGCCCACCAGGAAGGTATAATGTATCTGGCAGAGTCACAGGCTGACTGCAGCATTGTTAGGAGAGCGCCTCAGAGATGTTACCATCTATAACTTTCTAGATACAATTTTAAAAATAATAATCTGCTAGTAAAATACCCATACTTGGAAGCGAAAACATCATTTAATGGGTTTTACAGTTGATGAACAAGTGGAGGTAGTTCCACCAAAAAAAAAAAGGCCCCACCATTACTGTTATCAAAGAGCACAGATACATCTCTCCGTGGAGAGATCTGTAGCATAGATGTTCTCTGACAGAAAGGCCCTCACTGGTAAGTAAGTAAGTAGTGACAACTCAAAATAAAAGAATAAACGCACACATACTGACAGAAAGGATGTAGCCAAAATGCTCAAGGTTTTAAATAACTGCTTGCCAGATAACAAAATGTTTCTTAAAACATACCAAAAACTCTGAAGCTTTTGGGGAGAGGAGTTGCAGTAACATTCCGTGCCTAGAGAAGAGCTTGAGGTTGGGGTTGGTTTGGTTTCTGGCTTGGGTTTGGTTTGTTGGTTGTTTTTTTTGTGTGTAGCCTTCAGTTGCAGTTTCAAGTAGGACAGAACTGGAAAGCTGAGGATTTCTTCTCTAGCTGTGGTAAAAAAGTTCCTGTTCCCATCTCTTTACAGGAACAGTGTTTTCAGTAGAAAGCAAATTATGGGCATGAGTAACATTTAAGTCCAAACCTCCCAAAGTTTAACAATTATCTGTCCAGCTCATAGCACATCTTTTCCTGAAAGCACCACGTCTCCTGCGTGAAACCCTCCATATATTCTGCCCCATTCTGAGGAATGGGACTCGTATTCACCACCAAAATGACCAAGTCTCCCTCTGTCACCTGCACATAACATGTCACCCTGGCCTGGTTGGTGGCAGGAGAGCACAGCACCCTGTGGAACAGGAGGCTGGAAGCACTGTGCGCGGGTGCTGCTACAGGCACCTGTGCCGGTACGCACGCGGGTTGCTGTAGCCTCTTCGCTCTGCAGTGGGAGAATTTGATACTGCAGCAAATGGAACATGAAAAACGAGCTCTGTCTGGTTCCATATGGGATACACTGGTCTTCCCTGAGCCCTCGTGGTCAGCTCCATTAGCTGAAGTAGCATTCTGGCTTGCAATCCTGTCTGGTGCAGTAACTCAAAACCCAGGAACAAGTTACTGGCCTTCAATGAAATGGTGTCACTGTAAATTATGCAGTGATACAGTGTTCGTTTCAGTCTGACATGTGGAACCCAAGCCCTGGATTCCTGGAATCAGGTACTGCACCACTGTTTCACCACCTCACAGCTGATACAAGGGAGTCACATTGGCTGACTTCTCTCGGCTCCTTCATGAGGAAGGAAGCTTTTTTATTATTAATTTGCTAGGGATCAGTGACTTTCTCTGATGTTAAACTTAAGTATACTTTGCTTTATCCCTGCAGCAAGAGTAGTGGCTCTGAATAGGGTGTGTGTATGTGTGGGGATGTTTTCTTCTGGGTTTGTGTGGTTTAACTTCTTTATTTTAGGGTGAACTCCCAAGCAAGTGTAACTGGTAGTGAGCAGGTCACCTTCAATACACATAATGCAATAACCCCTGTATTGTCAAGGAGAATGTATTGTATACGTTTAACTTTTTCTAGAAAATGGAGTTAATTGGTGTATTTTTTTGTAGAAGCTCTTGAAATTAGCTGTCATTCCTCAAACCCATAATAGGTTTTAACAGTTTTACCTGTTTAAAACTGGGATGTCATCTTGTTCATGTATAATCCTGTTTAGGGTCAGAGTTGGAAACTACTGCCTTAACACTATTTTAAAAACAAAAAATCAACCCCCCCCAAAAAAAATCCAGTCATCAGCAGGGCACAGACATCCTTTTATCCTGCTCCAGCCCTGAAATACTATGTCCAAGACTATTAATTGTCCAACACTGAAAGCAGTCTGTGTAACTTGCCATGTAATCCCTGCTTCTGCCTGGTACTTGTTTGGAGGAAAAAGGTAACATTTTTGTGGTAAGATGGGGTTTTTTTGTTGTTGGAGGAGGTGGTGGTTTTGAAGCTACTCAGAGGTTAGGAATGCTGGCAATCATCTGGGGAGACGGATGAGTGGGCTGAGCGCAGGTGAGGAGGTCACAGGCACCAACCAACCACTTCTGTGCCATTGCCCCACTGGAGGCTCAGCCAAGGGCGGCTGCTTCAGAACTGCCTGGTCTCTGTCAGGAGTTACCACTGTGCTTCTCCTGTGACGTGACTGATGGATCATCACAAACCTGCAGTTGTGAGAATTAATTCTCTGGGTTGTTGTTAATTGAAGGGGAAGAAAACATTGCGGCCCACAACTCTTCCCAGGTGAATTATTGCATGAAGCCTTTGCAAGACGGCCTTAAAGTAATTCCCTATCACTGGACTAACACAGAACTAGCAGAGAGGGAGATACCAGGTACCGGAGTGTTTCCAGGGAACAGCAGATGGGTAACTAGGGCACGTGTTTCATTTTACCTGCAGGCCAGTAAACTGCACTCGCCAATCCAATTCTCCGAGTCCTTAAGGGATGGATGCAGTTTGGAGTTTGGTTTGCCAGATACTGCAAGACAGTTTTAAACACATAAACTCACATATAATTTTAATTGCTACCTTAAGCTGAAATTTTGGGATAAAGGCTGTCTTGGGCTTTAGTGTGCAGCTCTACTGTTCCACAGCGCTACGTTTCAAGTGAGGTAGAATTTTGATTCTGTATCTAAATCCTCAAGTGGTTTTCATAGGACTATCACAGAAATTTGCCAGTGAATTGTGAGGGCGAGCAGGGGTGAGCATTTGAGACTGTGGAGATGAGAGGCATCTCTTGTGGATCCATACTTGACAAGGAAAAAAAAATATTTGTTGCCCACCATCAAAATCACCCATCAAAACTTGAAGTCTAGGTGAAAGTAGATGGTGGGGGGGAAAGAAAATAAAATTAATAAACCAGGCTTTGGCTGCCACTAGTGGCTTGTGTGTTCAAAAGAGCAGACACTTGCACTGGCTCTGCTCACCAGGTGGACCTGAGAAGGTGCTATCTCCACACCATCACTGTTTTGCTGCAAATACACTTCCAGGAACCAGTTGGAAGCTTCTCATGTTTGGGTGACTTTAAGGACTTGTGCCTCAGTAGTCTAACACAGTAGGTCCTTTGTAGTTGGTACAGGTCTGAACAGCCTGGGAGGGGAGAGAAGAGGCAAGTATGAAGTTAAGCACCACAGACTTGTACCAGTAGGGCCTTTATTTCACAGCAGCTTTTCCTGCAGGGTGACCTCCTAGGTGCCTTGTGATGTCCTCAGTGCTAGTATAGCCAATGGAAATAAGTTTTAGGAGAATGAAGAAATTGTCTTCCTCCCAAATGTGGGATTTTTTTGTTTGGTTTTGTTTTTCCCTGTGCCAAGGACTGTGTAGGATCACAGAATAATTTAGGCTGGTGGGGGCCCCTGGAGGCCAGTGAATTGAACACCCTGCTCTGAGCAGGCACAGTTAGATCAGGTTGCTCCTCAGCACTTGATTGTGTCTCCTTTGAGTTGTGTAACTTAAAGTCACTTAATTGACGTCTGCTGATAATATGCCTTGAAAGCTGACTTGAGTATGACACCTTGGAAGGAAAAAAGTAATTATAAGCTTATTTACTAACATTGTTTTTCAACCATTATCAGATAGAGGTATCGTTTTACTTTCTCAAACATTATGCTACAGGGTTAATTTGTCAGAGAGAAAATTTTCTTAGTGGCAGTTCTGTAATTGTGTTTTTGTATTTTGCTGCTCTTCTCCAACAGAAACTAGCAGACTTTCAGTTTATTCTGATCTGAAAAGCGTTAGCATGCTTAACCCCACAGTGAAATAATCTTTCAGCTAATGCAGGCTTCATGTTTAACATGTGCACAGTATTTTTCATGTGAAATGCTGTGGTGCATTTTGTACACTAACAGCTTCCTGATCATGCAAAGCACAACACAAACTCCTCATGGAATAACCAGCCATATTATTTGGCTGGTTGAAAGTTGATCACTTTGCAAGTGCCTTTCAGATACAGAAAAGTGAAATATTTAAGTAGTTCCTGAAGCAGCAGACTCTACAAAGGCTGCTTTCCTCTGTGGGTCTTTCTCTCTAGGGCAGGAGTGTGTGTGTGAGTCCATGTCTGTTCTGTGATCCTCAGAGTAGGGCCTAGGCAGCAGAGTAGTTTCTCTCTCCCTGCTTTTCTCATTTCTGGGGCCACTTTGTTACACAGAACTTCTTTGGAACTTTGGTGCTTTTAGCACTTTTTGTTGCTGTCAAATTCAGCTGAAATAAAGTAAAATACTCCAAAGAGAAAAGTGGTGTACCAAGAGATGCATATTAACATGAAATCCTTATGGAAAAAAGATTGGCTACAAACCACAGATCCAGCTACTCTGTCACATCCCGCTTCCATGTTTGTACCTAAGTTCTGCTGTAAGTTAAGGGCTGTATTGAAATACTCCCCCATTTAGACTTTTGTAAGTTAGGAGGGCATACACTCCTTGTCCACTTGAGAGGTATGTGTGCAGTTACAATCCAACCCTGGAAATAGTCTCACATCTAAGAAGGCATATGAGGCCTCCAGCTGCAAGTCATTGCATTCTGCAGCTGACAACAGGAATCAGGAATCAGAAGTCTTTCTCCCTAAAAATATGGAAGAAATATAGATTGTCATTGAAAGCAACTCATTTATTCAGAAATTGTGCTGATGGACATAAAATGAAAGAATAGTTACAGTAAGCAGATGTGAGCAACAAAGCTGAGGAAGGCTCTAGAGCACAAGTCTTAGGAGGAGCAGCTGAAGGGGCTGAGGTTGTTTAGCCTGGAGAAGAGGAGGCTGACCTTATTGTTCCCTACAGCTACCTGAAAGGAGGTTGTAGCCAGGTGGGTATTGGTCTTTTCTCCCAAGTAACAAGTGATTGGACAAGAGGAAATGGCCTTAGGTGGTGCAAGTGGAGGTTTAGATTGGGTAAACCCTTCTCCAGAAGGGTTGTGAATCCCTGGAACTGGCTGCTCAATGAAGTGGTTGGGTCCCCATCCCCGGAGGCATTGAAAAGACACATAGACGTGGTGCTTAGGGACATGGTTTAGTGGTGGACGTGATGATGATCTTAAAGGTCTCTTCCAAGCTAAGCAGTCCTGTGATCCTGTAATTCATTTGGTTCCGCCACCCCCCATTGTTAGGATACTGGCTTCGCTGCACCAGACTTCAGAAAGAGATCCTTTGTAGGCTGAATTGCTCTGTGTGACTCATGGGTACTGTTTCTCTTTCAGATGAAGTTGACTACAGTAACTTTGGGACCAACACGCTGTCGAGGAAGAAGAAGGCGCTGGTGACGCTCCGCAATGACAACCTCCGCCGGCGTCCTCACATCAACATCAGCATGCCTCATGACTTCCGGCCCGTGTCCTCCATCATCGACGTGGACATCCTTCCCGAGACGCACAGGAGAGTCAGGCTGTACCGGCACGGCTGCGAGAAGCCCCTGGGCTTCTACATTCGCGACGGCACCAGCGTCAGGGTTACTCCTCACGGGCTGGAGAAGGTACCCGGCATCTTCATCTCCCGCATGGTCCCGGGGGGCTTAGCGGAGAGCACGGGCTTGCTGGCCGTGAACGACGAAGTCCTGGAAGTTAATGGCATCGAAGTGGCGGGAAAGACTCTCGACCAAGTCACAGACATGATGATCGCCAACAGCCATAACCTTATCATCACAGTCAAGCCAGCAAACCAGAGGAACAATATTATTCGGAGCAGCAGGATGTCTGGGAGCTCTGGCCAGTCTACAGACAGCACTGCTAGCCACCATAGCTTGCCTACGTCTCACGTGCTGCAGAACTTCCACCCTGATGAAATGGAGAGCGACGAGGAGGCTGACATTGTCATCGAGGGCGGTCTGGAGCCACAGCACATTCCCAAACTGCACAGCCTTACTTCCAGTAGCCTCTCTCGTATCAATGGCAGCAGCCTTAGCCACAGACTTCAAAGGGACCTGGTGCTCAACAACAACTCTGGCCGAGAAAGCAACGGCAACATCCACAAACTACTCAGTTCCTTAAAAACTGATCCCAGACACAGCCTGGTTATCCCCAGAGGAGGTATCGAGGAGGATGGAACAGTCATTACACTTTAATGGCGATTCCCACAACTCTCTTTTCAGTCTTAAGTGCCAACTGGGACAATGGACTCTTGCAACACGTTGTGCACAAACCAGAGCGCTGGTATTCTCATAGACCTCATGGGTGCAGAAAATTGTTGCTTTCTAGGAAATGTGGCATCTGGAGCTAGACATAAAACTGTCATGCAGTGCAGAATTTGTCAGGAGAAAGCTGGAGTGTAAAACCCTGGTTTATGTCCCAGCCCTGAAGTGAGAGCACAGATTTGTTTCAGTTGGTATAAATCTTGGTGTCCCTCTGGGCTGCCAGTGGCAGTGCTGCATGCTCGGGTTTGAACGCACGGGTGCATGTAGGCAGGTTAGATCTTAGCAGCAGCAGGCGTGCCTGTTTGAAGTGGAATCTGGTTTTCTTCTAATACTGGTTTACAGAGCGTGCTGCTTCCTAGCCATCCCATCTCATGCCCTGACACACAGACCTGCCGCTAACTTACTGACACCCTCTTTGCAACCTTGTGTCTGATCCAGACAAGCTCCCTAGAGGTAGAGGTTTCCTGCTCCCCTGGTAACAACGTTAGGGAGATGATGCACACGTGTTTTCCGAACTTTTCTCTTTTTTTTTCCACTTACTGCCCCGCCCGCAGCCCGAGGCGCGGGGCGGGAGGACGGTGCCGCTATTGCTGTGAGGTCAGCACCACCCGCTGGTGACAGGCGGGCCTGCCTGCAGCACACAGCCGTGCTGCACCGGGAGAGCCAACGGCTCCCTAAGGGCTTAAAGATCGGTTCAGCACCATTGTGCGCTAACGTATTCCTTTCCAGTATTTATTAGATAATACCTCTTTCAGGTAAACATCCCCCCCCCCCAATCATCTCTTTTTTTCTGTCAGTGTCGTGGTTCATGGGGAATGTTTGGGATGCAAGTGAGAAAGCAACAAAAGTGGGAGAGGGTGCTTGGATGGTCCCCTTCATCTCAGAGCCAGCACAGGTCCTCGCTGTACCTTTGGGGCACCCTTACGTCCACAGCGGCTTTCCTTGCAAAAGATTGGCCGGTCGCTGTACAGAGGAGGGGTGCAGACTCCTGCCTTAGATCAGTTCTGTTTGGCTTTTGGACTCTTGTAGTAATCATCAAGCTTAGTGTCTACCCAGGATTTCTAGAAACTGGACGTTTGAGATGGTCAGACATCTCTGCTGGATGCTGGCTGGCGGGTAACCGCCTGCTTCTGAACATGCCCTGAATTGGAGTCCTCTAATCCAAAGTGTTTTGTTATGTCTCAATCAGTGTAAGGAGCAAAGTATAAATGTTTTACCGTGTATTTTTCTACTTTTTAGCTTGTGTCGTTTTCTTTTTGTTTTTAACTTTGTAGTATATTAAAGCTTTTTTTTTTTATATATGGTGGAATAGACATTTCTTACATGTTGTATGGATATGAGAATCCAGAAGTCTCGTTGTGGAAAAAAAAAGTTACATTCCATTTTGGAATCTGTAATGCCTGGACAAAGGATGTGCTGACTAATTCATTGTCGCTAATTTAGTATACCTGTGGAACAACCAGTCTTCTGCTCATTGTTTAATATGTTTGGGACGTTGAACTTAGTTTATTTCTTTTAGATTTGCTTTAAAAGTTTATTTTACAAATCCTTTCACTTTAATTAAACCTCTTCTAGGTATCACAGCAGTTATAGAGCTGTACGTATTTTTCCCAGCACAGTAAGAATAGAACATTGATCCTGTTCATCATAAAACTGTTTGTACTTTACCAAAGGTTTTTTTTTTAAAAAAAAAGCTGAATTTTGATGCAGTAAAAAAAAACATGAATAGCTGGATGTGCTTCAGTCACTCAGACCATCTTATCAGGAAAATTTTGTTACACCTTAAATAAGACTACTTTTATGAATAAGTGGATTGTCTGGCTGAAGTTACTCATTTTACCTTATTTAACTGATGAAAACGTGACCTCTCTGCAATAAAATGTGCACTGTCTTACTCTTGTGCTATATCCTTTCCCCCATGCTCAAGCACACCTTTCTGTGGGAATGTCAGCAGTGTGGTTTCCGTGGGGCTCTTTTCCTGTACCTGTAGGGTTGTTGTTGCTGCTGAGACGGAGTTTCTTTCCACAGTGTTTATTCCCGATACAGCTTTTACCAGAGGGGGCCGTTGTGGTGATTCCCATGGGAACCAGGAAGTTTGCTGTGCTCATAGCAGAGCAGGGCTTGCTTCAAACCTCGTGGCCTTGAGGACTTGGGGTAGTTCTGCCTCCTTGGAGAAAGCCCGTGATACCTCTGGGGTGGCGATGCACTGCACCCCTTTGTCCAGAGACAGCTGGGTCGCTGTCTGAAGTGTTTTAGAACGAAATATCCAACGTGTTCAGCTAATGCATCCCAGGGTTTAGGAAACAGTCAGCAGTGTGAAGTACCGTACCTAAGGCTTCAGTGCTGAGCCCCTGGTAGCTCCAAAGCGCATCCATCGGTACTTCGTCACCCATTTGCAAGGCGGCTTTCACGTGTGCGGTGCTCGTTTGCCTCGGGTGAGGGGGAAAAGCCACCCCACCCCCTTGCCTTCTGGTTTTGCACGCACCGCAGGGGTAGCGAAGTCGCGCCGCGCCGGGTGTCGTTGTAAGCTGAGCTGCAGCCTGACAGCCGAAACCGTTTAGGTTCTGCGCACCGGGGGTCCTTCCGGAGCGACGTTAAATCGCTGAAGGGGGCTTTGGACGTGGGCGCCCGAGGGCAGAGAGGCGCGGCAGCCCCCCTCAAAGGCCAAGCCCCCCTCAAAGGCCCAGCCCACCCCCCCCCGGGAGGGCGCTCGCAGCAGGGGCGGCGCCTCTGGCTGTGCCGGTCCGCACGCAGGGCAGGGACGCGCCGCCAGGCGGGTGGGGGGTTCGGTGGAGACAGCCCGGGCTCCCGCCTCGGGCCAGCGACAGGCGCGGCCTGAGGAGCACGGCTCTCCAGCAGACAGACGCCAAAACGGCTCCTCGCTGCGTGGCCGCCGGCGAGACAAGCGCCTGTGCCCGGCCCCGGTGCCGCAGCGCCTCCCTCCTTGCTGCCGGGGCCTCGGGGTGGGGGAGGCCGCAGGCCGGGCCGCTCCCAGCCCCGCCCCTCGCTGGCGCGCCTGCGCCGGCCCCGCTCACGTGAGCGCCGCCCCGCGGGGTGAAGGCTGAGGGGCGGGCTGGCATGGCGGCTGCTGGCGAGGGTGAGGGGGTCGGGGCTGTCACCGACCAGCCGGGCGCCTGCCCCGGCGCGGACAGCGGGAACGTCTCCCAGAGCCACAGCAGCGCCTCAGGCCTCGGGGAGCCGGAGGATGAGGACGCCTCGGAGGCGTCGCTCAGCGCCACGGCGGCCGCCTATTCCGCGTACCTGCTCGCCGACCGCAGCCTCTTCAGCGAGGAGGTGAGGGGCCGCCGCCGGGGGGGGACACGACGGGCGCTCCGCAGCGTCCCTGTGTCACGGCCCAGTGGACTCCCCGGGGAGGGGGAGCAGCGGCGGGCTCGTCTCTGGCAGCGGCGTGCCCGGTTCGCGCAACGAGGCTGTCCCGGCCGCGTCGGGGGGCAGCCGGGGCGGGCGAGGCGCGTCGGCGGGGGGCAGGGCGGCCCTCTGAAGCGGCCCGGCCTGGCCCCGTCGGGGGGAGCGGGGCGACTCGACAGGCTGCGCCCGTTATGCGGCCGCGGCGCTCGGTGGCGGTGTTGGCGAGACGGGATCTACCGGTGTGTCCGGGCACGTCCGCTTAGTGCGGCCAGCAGCGGCAAGGCTGTGGGTGTCCTGTGCAGCTGGCTGAGGGCTGGCTGGTGGCTGCGCTACCGGGTTTGGGCTGGGAGGCTCCGGGGTTCTTTTTTGGGGGTGGGCTGAGGAGGTGGGAGGGGTGGTGGTGGTGGTGGTTTCAGCCCTTCTAAAGGTATTTCTGTTTTACAGATAGACAGCTTAGACAAGAGCCTGGAAGACTTGCTGACCAGAGTGGATGAGTTTGTGGGGATGCTGGACATGGTACGTGGAGCTGGCGTGGAGCTGTGTCTCCCCAGGCCAGAGTGCAGCTTGGTGTTTGCTGTCCCGCAGGAAACCACGAGATGGGCAGCGGCCTCTGGGCCAGGCGGGCGGGCTCTGGCCTGAAAACACACCTGATGAGCCCCCAACTCCTGGGTGAAAAACTGTAAGCTTCCACGTTGGAGCAAAAGGGGCCTGGATAACTATAAACCTGCATATCCACCTAGTTCTGTTTGCATAGTCGTCCTTTGTATATGTGGCACCCTTTCTGAGCGGCGTAAGGCTCCATACCTAACAGGGCAGTGCACCACTCTGCATCTCCTTTGACAAAACCTGGTCTCTCTGCATTCAAAGTATCTAGTCAGAGTTGCCAGACCTCCACAGATAGATTTGCCTTTAGGGGATCTTTCTTACCCTTTCATCAGAAAGGCAACTTTGTTTTGGCCCTCACATGGGAGGGGACCTGAATGGAAAGTTTCCATAGGCTGCCACTGGTATACAGGCTGTATTTTAAAGCACGTGTCATTTTCTGTGCTATTGGAAGGGGAACTTTATTTTCTTTTAAATCAATACACAGGAAAATACTGTGGCCTGACTTCTTTAATTAGTGAAGATGAAGAATTTCACAGGTAGTGCAACTTAAGTAAAGCTTTTAGTTTAATTTGTTTGGTTCTTTAGCATGTCATGGGAAATGTGCCATCCTTAGTTCTGATAAGGCTGAGGAAAACTATTTTTAATAGAATTATGAAGGTAAATAAACAGTAAATACATTTTGTTGAAAGGCTTTTACTAAACTTAGATTAGATATTAGGGAGAAGTTTTTACAGAGCGAGTGGTGAGGTGCTGGAACAGGCTGCCCAGAGAGGTGGTGGAAGCCCCATCCCTGGAGGTGCTCAAGGCCAGGTTGGATGGGGCCCTGGGCAGCCTTGTGTAGATCCAGGCTTGGAGGTTGGTGGCCCTGCCTGTGGCAGGGGGGTTGGAGCTCTATGATCCTTGGGGTTCCTTCCAACCCAGACCATTCTATGATTATATGAAACTGTACAAATCAGTAAGTTTATTGGTTTTACTCTTGTACTCTAATCCTAATGTTAATTAGTATTTTTAAACTATGAGTTTTTCTCTGTTAATTGGAGCACAGTTCTGGCTTCCAGAATAAAATCTGCTACTTAATATGTTGGTTTATTCATCGACTTTTGCATTATTTCTTCTAACCGCTTTAGATACGAAGTGATTCCTCTCAAGTTGTCAATGAAAGCCTACCTCAGATTTACACAAAAGCCACAGAAATGAGACACATCTATAGGAAGATTGACAAGCTAGAGGTAGGTATTTGATATCTTCTAGATGTATTCCATTTCTCAGTGGGGGGAAGGACTGACAGCGTGCTCTAATCGTGTGTCTTGTGCAGGTGGAGTGAATTTAGATCCATTCTCATAGAGTCACAGAACCCTCTGGGTTGGACAGGACCTTAAGAGATCATCTAATCCCTTGCTCTCTATGTCCAGTCAGGGTTCAATGTTTCTGGGTTAATGAGAACACAGTGTATTAAAAGTTTCTGGAGGCTGTAGGCATTCTAAACCAAAATGTCTTTAAAAAACCAAACACACACCTTTTTTGGTTTTTAATTCTACTGCTTCTTTGTGGGGATCTTATTAATGTTTATAAATATCTGAAGTGTGGGACACAGGGGGAAATGGCCAGCCTCTTTTCAGTGGTCTGTGGGGACAGGACAAGGGGCAATGGCTGCAAGTTGGAGCACAGGAAGTTCCACACCAACATGTGGAAGAACTTTTTCCCAGTGAGGGTGACAGAGCCCTGGCACAGGCTGCCCAGGGAGGTGGTGGAGTCTCCTTCTCTGGAGATATTCAAGACCCGTCTGGACGCCTCCCTGTGTGATCTGTCCTAGGGAGCTGCTTTGGCAGGGGGGTTGGACTTGATGATCTCTGGAGCTCCCTTCCAACCCCTACAATTCTGTGGTTCTGCTTGAAGCCAGAGAGCCTCTTGCTTTTTTCAGGCAGTCGTAGCACCACTTGTTCTTTTGTATCTTTCAAAGTTACTGTCTTGGGAGCTATTTGGAGATGAGTAGAGTGGGAGGTCTGCTGATCCCTGGCAAAGCTTCAGAACTGTGCTTCAGGTCCTTGGTCTTTTAGTAGAAAGGCAGGTAGAAGTCTCAGTTATTTGAAAGAGAAATAGGAAAAGGAAGACTGATTGATTTATTTATTTATTACATTATATTTAAGCTGTCTATGCAGCCTTTTAAGTATCTCAGCTTTTAGCAATAAAAGAGAGTTGTAGGTGGAAGGGGAATAGATGGCAGTGAGTTTTTTGACTCCTCATTTACATAGTGGAGCTTTCTCCACTGTTGTGCAATGCATAATGCTGGTTTAACTTGTTAGTGAAAAAGCTGGATTTCTTTTGTTTTGTTGGTGGTTTTTCTTCCCTCCACGCTAGGCTTTTGTGAAGATGGTTGGAAATAGCGTGGCTGGACTGGAAGAACGGGTGGTAAAGGCAGAAACAGACCTTGGAGCCTTTCCAAGCACCTTCAAGAAAATCTTGCACACAATCAGCATGCCATCCTTCCTTAATGTAAGTAAACTCTGCTTATCGTGGGATCAGCTGAGTCGCTCTGCTTACCAGAGTGGATGATTAAAATAAGAGTTAAGTTTGTTGCACACACATCTGAGTTTAACTGTGAAGCTTTCATGTGCTGTATTAGGATTTTTTGTAAAGTTCTCAGGCTTTAAAAAAAAACCAAAACAAATAAAGGCAAAAACCAAAACACTTTGGAGCTTCAGAATTACAAATTCTTGCAAGGGTTTGTATAACTTTGCAAAATAAGGGTGAATGCACAAGGAAGGGAACAGGAAGGGCACCAACAAGCCTTTATATCTTTATATTAAATCACATAGGAAGAGCCTGTACAGACAGTACTGCTACAGGATCATGCTGCCCTGAGAATATCACTGCAGAAGTGTGACCAAAAAAGGAAATGAAAGTTACACCTCGCAGTATTTTTAAAATAAAGGCTCTGCTTATGCTCAGTCCACAGGGTTCAGTAATCACACAAGCCCCTTGTTAAACTTCCAAAGGGTGCAGGGCTTTTTTCTGCTTTTCCTCATTACTGCATGTGGACTGTTTCTCTACAGAAGGCTTGAAGTGCAGGTTTCAAGCAGATGCTATACCTAGCCTGGAATGCTGGCACTGTGCCCTAATTTTAAAATAACCTTGTGGTTAAAAAAAATAATTAAAAAAAAAAGAAATCTTCTGAGCCACCTGATGTTTCTTGGCATCACCTGCCAGTGCACCATTTGTAAGTGCTCCTGTTTGCATCTTGTCAGCTCCCAGATTCTTTTCCTTATCTTCTCCTATATTCACCCTGTTGTAGCTCAGGTTTCTGTACCATAATGCTGGCAAGAATGCTGAAATAAAATAGGTCTGCAGAGGTGGAGAGGAAGATGGCTG
Organism: Gallinula chloropus; assembly: GCF_964237585.1. Classification (NCBI taxonomy): domain Eukaryota; kingdom Metazoa; phylum Chordata; class Aves; order Gruiformes; family Rallidae; genus Gallinula; species Gallinula chloropus. Next base: position 64,857,115 of record NC_140086.1, read on the forward strand.
TGACTGTCTGAAGTATTTGTGGTCCTACATACTGCAAGCACGTGTGGCAGCAGAGAAGAATAGTTGTGACAGTAATACATATTGTCTTGGTAAGGCTTAGTTCAGGAAACCTGTTCTTCACTGCTATTTCCTGTTTACTCTTTGTTAGTTAACTTTTCATTCTGTCAATCTCTTCAGTGTTGAAGTTCAGAGTGATGGGTTTTGGTTTTTTTTTTTTTTTTTTAAAAAAAGAACCCCCAGAGCTGTTATTTATGGGCAAATTGCAAAAAAACCCCAACAGTCACAGTTGTCTTGCAGGTTATTCAACAGTCTTTCCCATTTTGCTGCTACAAACAGTTGCCAACCACAGACAGAATCACAATCTTCAGTTGAAAAATTTGCAAGTTCTAATGAGGTGCTTTTTCAGTGTTGCATGGGGCCACTGTGTCAGCTCAGCAGATTTTCCACAGCTAACAAGGTGTAAAGGCTTGGAAAGCCTCAGGAACCGAACCTGGCAGGTCCTGTGGTTTCTTGGTTTGCATTTCCAGCCCTCAGAACTTCCTGCTGTTAATGATTACCTGAAAGGCAGGTCGCTGTTCCACAGAGGTACTGAGTAAGTACCTCATGTAAGTAAGTAAAACATCTGCTTTCACTAGTAAACACACCGTGTCTGAATGAAAATGCCTACAGAGGGTTCTTCTCGTGCCTGACATGCAGGTACCTCACTCAATGGATGAGCCCCTTGGACAAGAAGGCTCTACCAGTGTTGGGGCTTTCACTGTAGTTGTAGCTCACGTTTCCCTGTTAGAATTTTAACTGAGTCAAGTCCCCCTGGCGTATCTTTGTGACCTGTCCCCTTGACATACCTGTCTCTTTACCTCTTAAGCTGTATATCTGCAATCTCACTTTCAGGTTTTGCCCCAAGCTCTTCCCATGTGAGTGTAGTGTGAAGTGCAGTACTTAAGGTTCCTAATATCATGAAAGGTGTAGGCTCTTTCAAAAGGGGGAAAAATTATGTCTGTTAAGCAGCTGCAAAAATAACTGTTCATAAAGCTGTACTTGGGCAGCTGTGGGTACCGTGCCTGCCTGGGAATTTCTTCACCAGACTGAAATCATTCCCTTCCTGCCCAGATGTGAATATGGGGCCTCTTAAATTGGTGCCACGAGTTGCAGAGTGCCCCTGGCCTTGGCTTGCCTTGCTTGCAGTACGGGATAGGAAATACTTTTTAAACACAGAACTGTAATTGCAAAGGTTGTTTTCACATGTGGCAAAATTTCTGATACTGAGACCATTGGTAGTGTCCACTATGCATAGTGGTCACCATAGATCTGATCTTTGCTTATGTTTTGCATTGCATTCCAACTTAAAAGCCAAACCAGCCATTTCAGAGAAATTAATGATGCCATAAATTTAAGACAAATATAATTTGAATGTCATAATTGAGTAATTTTTATATCACAGGAGAATATGCACTTATCTTATCTGGAGTACAAGTATACAGCTCCACTGAGTACAGGAAAAATACTGCTTAGGTGTTTTGCAGTAATGCTTAATTCTGTCCTCAGTTTGGGACCATAAAAGCATTCCAAACCCCAAGTACACTGGTGGTATTTCCTGTGCTTTGAACTTGGCTGGTGAAGACTAATTTCCTCATCCCAGGACAGGCAGAAAAGTACCTGAAGATGGGTTTCAGCACACAGATAACTGAGTGTGCTGCAAAATAATTCATCGAGGTCTTTCATGAGCCCAGAAGAATTTTCAGTGGAGGAGAAGTCCTGGTTTCCAGCCTCCTGTTGAAGGCTGTGCGCTGGAAACTCGCGCTCTGGCTCCGCGTTGCGGCGCCGATGGCGCGCGGCAGGGCTGGCGCGGTAGGCGGTGGCGGCCCATGCTGTTGTATCCGAGCCGTTTGGCCCGGCACAACAATGTGCAGTTGGTATTTGAGAGACCCATGTGCTTCCCCTGGAGAGTTCTCAGGGTTAACAGCTCTTTTCCAGTCCACTGCTGTGTTACCTTTAATGGTATGTCATGGTACATCCCTTCTGATGTACACTTGCTGAAGCAGCTCAGCAGGAGCAGCAACCTTCTCCAAAGGGACATTGCCTGGCTGTGTTTCCATACAGAGACTCTTTTCGGTAAGTTAGCTCCGAGGCAGTGGCTGAGGAGAACTCAGAGGCCAGAGCAGGACAGGTGAAGGTGCGTGGCTTTGGAAGGATGAAGGTTACAGCGACTCTGCTGCTGGCTGGGAGATGCTGCTCTTTGGCTCCTGTGAAGCTGGCATATCACTGGCCTTGCAGGCCTGTGTCTGCTCAGTGGTGGGATGGCAAAAGTCAAAAGCTGCTGTTCTTCACTGACATCAGTTAATCAGGTGCCAGATGAATCTGGGCTACGATTAAAATTTCCCAAAGGAGACATGCCTTTAAAACTTCCCTTGTTTTGTGTTTTAGCTCTGTTGCCTTTGCTTTAAAACTTGCTTTTTTTTAAGGTGGTGAAAAATAAACATATCTAATTGCAGAAATCATCTTCCTCACGACAACAACAGACACGCTATGAACCTCCAGTCCTCTTCAAGACTGAAGACTACTTTCCATGTCTTAATGAAGCACCTTATTGATGACTTTTGCATTGGGATTGATAAGAGTCATCCAGACTAGAGACAGCCAAGTGAACAAAAGAAATGCTAACCTCAAAACAGCTGCATTTCTGAGTGTTACTGATGGCATATTGCCATTCTGATTCTCATTGTCTTCCCTGGGGCAGTATTTTCAGGTAATCCTTGTTTGTGTATGTTATTTCAAAAGTCTTCCTAAAACACAGTATAAATTTTCAGATTATATTGGGGAAAGAAAGTCAGAATATTTCTGCATTGGGTTTTTGGGGTTTTTTTTTAATAGGGAAATAATAGGAAGCAGACTTTTATATGTAAAATCTTTTTAACACGTGAATAAGTATCTGTGCTGATACAAGTGTAAATAGCTATACCATGAGGATATCTTTTTTTTTTTTTTCCTAATGTATTGATGGAGGTGAAAGAAAAACTATGCATAAAATCATCCAAGTTTTGGAACCTGTTCCCTGCACTTTGTACAGAGAAATGCCCCGGATTTGGGTGCACTGATTACAAGGGGAGGACTTGGAAGATCAGTGAGGAGTCAAGGACATGGCTCAATGGATGTGATCTGGTTCCAGTGTCCTGCCCCTGATGATGATTATCAGGTCACAGTGACCTCAGCTTCTAATTGTTGCAGCATTTATTTCATGTGTAGCCAGGTGGGATATATATATATATATATATATATATATATATATATGTATATCCCAAACCTGTCAAAAAGAAAAGGTATCAGATTTGAGGCAGGGATGTCCCCGGACTGAGTCTCAATCAGGCGCCTCTCCAGACTCTCCCCTTCACAACCCTCCATGCCGTTACTGAGGCTCCCTGTGCTGATTGCAGTGTGAGTATATTACCAATAAACTAATACTTATCTAATCCCTGTTGTAGTCTTGCATTTCACCTGATGGTATCGAGCTGCACTGGTGTTTCTGAGAACCTTTTTGCCTACAGACTTGTATAATACCTAGCAGATGTTAATCATAAATTGTTGTGTTCTTCTGAACAATAACTTTAACCTCTGCTGTTTCATTTCCAGTGTAACTCACTACAAAGATACCTCTTCTCTGTAAGATGTATGTGTAGGTATGGTAAAAGCTCCAGGCACAAGGTACATCACGAGGTATGACTGTTAGAGGTCCACATTTTTCATAGCTCCTGGACAAAAATCAACGTGATCTGTCTTCCCTAAATATTTAGGTATATGGTAAACTATGCCTAGACTTCATTGTTTGTATTTAATTATTTTTGGACCTGTACATTCTGTTATTCTCTTGAGCAATGCTACTGCAGGTGCTGTAAAGCCTAAAATTACAGAAGGGTGGGTATTACTGACATGAGAAGCAGCAGATTGATTTACCTGACCAAATAAAATAATGAGTTGTGTTTTAAAGATGCACTGGATTGATTGATGTGTTCAAAATCCCTAGCAGTTCATTACTCCTGCTGGCCATAACCCTCAGGGTTAAGTAGTTATACATGCAATACTAAGAAATTAATAGCAAGTTTAACTTGGATTCTGTCCTGCACAGGGACTGTTTCCAAATGCTAAGATCTCAGATTGTACAGGGTCGAAGTGGAACACCTTGCAGAACAAGAGCAAGATAACCTACATCTATGAAGAAAACTTTACATTTGAAAATGGTAGAAATTGTCAGGTTCCCTTACAAGGAGGAGGAAAAAAAAAAAAAAGTGCTGACAGTTTAACACTCCCTCAGTTTTCCCAGGAAACAAGTTGTGCTCATGGAGCAGGTACCATGAAAGCCCTGTGCACCCCGACAGTGGCCCTGCCTCGAAACACCAACATCCCTGCTAGAGGTAGCGATGGTCAAAGAGGATGCTCTTCCCATATCTGGGGTTAGGTCTGTCCAGCCACTGCCCCTAAATCCATCAGGAATGAGGAGTCTTCGGCTGCTGGGGCTCACAGCTTTCTGGGAGCCAGGCTGCAGCGTCCAGGCTGCAGCCTCGGGGCTCTGTCCACTCCCCTGCTTCTGGTGATTCTACTTTAAGCCGGTGGGTGGTAGTACAGCCTAAAGGTTCATACCAGAGCTCAGAGAGGGAGGGAACTTTATTTGCCTTCTTGCTCGAGGCTGTCTGCTTACCAGCTTTTAATGCTGGTGATTTTTACGGTTTTGTGGAACTGTGTAAGTAGTTTGTGTCTTAGAAGTGCTGAGTAACACACAAAGAGGGGAAAAAGGGAGCAGCAGATACTGGTCCTGGGCAGCCCTGGTGAGACAGAGCGCGGGCACCTGTGGCTGTGTAGTTTGAAAACGAAACACTGCAGAGCTGCCTTTGGAGTCAGACCAGGCAAAGCAAACAGACAGGATGCTTTGGCTTTCCAAAAATCCACGTGAAAGACTCAAAATGTCACTTAATTTTTGTCAACTTCCATATTGGCTGCACATTATTTGGTGGACTATTAGTTTAAGTAATAGAGGAAAAAGACATTATCATTACACAAATAGTCAAATTATGATGCTTTTAGTCCGATGTGCTGTCTATACAGGATCTTGAATATGAGTCTTTGAAAAAGCATATTGAAAATGTGGGTGTATACATGAGCTGACAGAGCTAAGAAAACAAACTGCAAGGATTTCATTAGAGAGCTCTGAGTGGAAAGACAAAGCTGTAGAATCTGTGAGGGGGGGAAAAAAAGCACCTGCTGAACATCAATGAAGGAAGAGGAGAGAAGTAACTTTCCAATTTGCTTCGTCATCTCCCACTGTTCAGAAACTGTAGGTTTCTAGAGAATAGCTTGATGCCTACATTGTGTAAAAATAAATTAATTGCCATCTGTTTCTTACAGGTGACACTGTCAGGGTTTTCTTTACAAGCAAGTGGTTTAGAAAGCAACCTTCTAAAAAAACCTAAAAAGCAGTAGCAGAAATTCCCCCAATCCTAGAACTCGGACACTGAGAGCTGGCACGAAGTGTGACAGAGCATCTGGAACGGTTCTTTGCATGTGAGGTGGTCTCAAGGGTTGGCAGAGGGCTTGAAACTGGCAGAAAAAAAGCTCAGGTTCACATTGAGTCATTAAAAAACAACCAAACAAACAAACCAAAAAGAACTCTTGAGAGCTCTGTGCAGGAATGGCAGAGGAGGCACACAGTAGCAGAGCCAGGAGGAAAGCCAGGGCAAATGCTAGGGCATAAACTTGCTGTGACAGAGCAGCCTGAATGGATGAGGGTGAGATCCCTGCACTGTGATCTGTGGATAAAGACCCACCACAGACCTGCCATACGCATGTGATTTCCTGTTTTTTCACAGTTTAGGAGCTTTTTATCACCTTTGCCTCAGGGCATGCTATACTCAGCAAGTACACAGTTTTAGGAGAGGGTTTAGCTATACTGGAAGAACTGTGAGAGGACAGTTGGGATCAGGTCACCTTTGCTGCATCTTTCAGGGAAGCAGCAGGACTTGCAGGTAGCGTTAGCTGGACCCCTGGTCTGCTCTGGCTGCAGGGCAGTCCTGCCAAGCCACACAGTCTTGTGCCAACATTGATGTCCCCATCAATGACACCCCTCTGCCCCCAGCCATCTCCAAGAAGGGAAGCAAAGCGCTTTCCCTGACTGTCACAGGGGAGATGTGCAGCCTTGGAGATGCCCACTATGGAGCTAGCATCTGTTTTCTTCAGCCCTCTCCTCTCCAGGAATGGCTTTGCAATTTGATGAGAAGCATAGAGGGAAAGAAAAAAGCTAAGGAGGTGTTGGGAATAGCTCTCTTGTCACTGCAGAGATGCTTGTGTGCTGTGTGTCCAGCTCAGATGCCTACTTGCAGCAGCGTTTTACCAGCTCTGGTACAGTGGCTCACATGCTGGTGATGAGCTGCACCCTCATTCTCAGTGTCAGCAGTTGCTGGGAACTTTTTTGGAAGCGTGGCTGTTGCATCTAAAATGCAGTGTGTATTGTGAGACCCTTGTGGGGAAAAAAACACATATTGAGGGGAAAATATTAAACTATGTAATTGCACAAAGCTTGTGTTTTCTTTCTGGATTTATCAGCTTGGCTTTTTCTGGATTTAATTGTGTTTCTATAATGAAGGAAAACACAAAACAGTAATGCCAGAGCAATCTTGCCTAAGGAAAATCAGCTATTATGTTAGCTAACAAGGTAGATGAGCAGTGCTGTTGCAAACTCATTGCATGTACCAGTTACATCAGTGGAGACTGCAAAGTGAGTTGGATGAAATTATGAGGACACAGCATCAACAGTAGAAGGAGACACTGAAAGCAGAGTTGGGTGATCTTCCAGTGCCTGTTGGCACCATGGAACTGTCCTTGGGTGTGAAACAGATTCTGCTCAGATCAAATATAGCCAGAGATTTGCTCCAGGAGTTTATCTGATGTGCTGCAGCTGCTGTTGGGTATTCATTCCATACTGCTGGCCTCGAGCTAGTCTTAGGTCAAGGAGAAAATCAGTGAAATGTTTAGCTTGAACATCAATCATGTTCCTCCTTAAGATCTGCCTCTGCTGTGAGTAGTTCAGCACAAACACAGGCATAGCCCCAGGGTAGCAAAGTGCCTTCTTTGGAGCAGGCAGGCTGACCCAGAGTAGTGTGATGCACACACATGTGATGGTGCTGGGGCTCCTGTCTGAGGACGTGAATGGGTCACTGATACAAAAATGCAGTTCACACAGGGGAATTGTGAAGAGAAGAGCCTGGTGTAAGGGTTGGGTAGGAGAGCTGCTGGAAGGGATGATGGACGAGTGACACAGCAGAATAGCTATAGTCCTTCTAACTGAACTTGGATTAAGGAAGTGTACAGGAGATAGAAGCAGGGGCAGATGAGCCACTAGCTCATCACATAGTAACCTCTGTTATTTCCCCTTCCGCAATCTCTTCCTTGGCAGAGGAATGACAGAATGGTTTGGGCTGGAGGGGACCTTAAAGATCATCTAGTTCCAACCCCGCTCCATGCAGGGACGCCTTCCTCTAGATCAGGCTGCTCAAAGCCCTGTTGTCTTGTCTGCAAAGCTTTGGTGCCCTTGTTGCCCTTCCCTGATCTTCCACTTCTCCTGTGTCCTTTCTGAGATCTGCCCATGTAATTCAAAGCAGAAGCGAATCAGAGGTTTACACAGGACCACAGTTACGTTCTCTTCTTTCTTTTCTTTCTCCTCCAGTTATTACCTGATGTGATTTTCTGTCTTCTTCTGAACTTTCAGACTGATGTTTTGAGGCCCTATCATAATTGTGTGATCTCACTCGTGAGCAACTGCTCAGATTTACTTTCTGACTCATAGAGTGGTTCATATACAGGGATATTTTAGTGTAATGGCTAAATATGTGTCTGTGAAGCAGGAGGTGCTTCCAGATAGTGGGATGGTGGGTTTGCTAAAACCAAGGTTACTGTGTATGTGAAACTGATATAAAAAGCAGCAGATTGTGGGTCTCTGCAGAAGGCAAAATCACAGAGGTGTGGGGTCGGGGTGCTTATGTGTGGATATACACCTACTGGGGCCAACAGCTGGCCTAGTCACCTGCCTCCCGTGTGTACCTGTGCTCACCTGGGCTGTTGTAGGATCATTCTCACCGTTCCCATGGAGCAGTGGTCCTGGACAGACGGCATTTAACCTCAGCCTGTGGTACTGTGCTGAAGCAGGGAGCCTGTAAAGCATCCCAACACCCTGCACCGCTCACTGTTCAGCCCAGCTCAGCCTCGGAGGAGGGGAGAGGCAACACTGCAGCACCAAGGGGAGCCCTCTTCTTTTTGAATGTCCTCTGATACTTTTTTTCTTCCAGGGTACCCACTCCTCCCCCTCTTCCTCTCCTCCCCCTCTTTGTCTTAACCTGTCTGTACCCCAAGACTGAGCCCACCCCAGCCCCTTAGGGAGCAACAGGGGCTCCACATCTTTCTCCATGGCAGTGTGCCAGGGAAGCACTCTGAGCATCCGCAGAGCTGGGAAGTGACACTCCTTATGGAAGTTGTACTCTCTCGTCCTTTTTCTCCAGCTCAGAGCCAGTTTAGAACAACCATACTGAGGGGTTTCCTCTCTCTGGGGTTTGTTGGGGTTTTTTCTGAAGCTAGAACCCCAGTAGTTTGGCCCATGTGGATGGAGGAGCTGACATCCTGAGGCTGATGATATTGGGCATTTCGCTGCCCTGTTCTGGTGGGATTTGTGTACCTGTGTTCTCAGACATTGAGCCAGTCAAGGGCTGAGCCTGAAGAACATCAGCTGGGGAGAGTGCTGGGCCTTTAGAGATGGGCAGTGCTGTGCTGCACTCTCCTTTGGACAACAGCATTTTGTCCCCCAGACCTCTGCTTTGAATCCAGCCCTTAAGACCGTTGTTGTCGGTGATTAATCACCCGCTACTTTTATCTTGCAATGTGTAGGAAGAAGTTGAAGTCAGTGGCTGCTCTTGCAGCGACAGCCTCCTGTGTTCTGTGTGAGGGTTTTGGGGATGTGGCTGCCCAGTAACAGCACATTGCTGAGAAGAGAGGCATTCTGTGCTCTCACTCTTTTCAGACCTGTTCTTCCCTTCAGAGCCCATGAGCTAGGGATATCTCCTCCTGCTTAACATCTCCAGCTTGTGTCAAAGTTGCAGCTTTGTGACCTCTGACACAGCCTGGGTCCCTTTGTTTAAATCAGGTGACACGACAACGCCAGCTGGAGCCCTACAAGCAGAGCCTGGCATCCCAGAGGAGGAGGAACATTCTCAAGTTAATTTCTTCCACCAGTGTTGCCCGATTTTCCTTCTCCCCCGACATGCCAGTTGCACTGATGGTCCAGTGCATCGTTTTAGTGTTCACTCCTGGCTCTTGTCACCACATGTGATGTTGTATGTGATATGTTGATATTCACATGAGCGTGGTTGATCCTTAGTGTCCTTGCTAAGAGGCTCTGGGGAGAACAGATCTGTTACATTTGGTTTTGCTGACAGATTTTTGGTGTGCAGGGTTCGTCTTGCAGAGAACCTGCTTACTCTTGTGTTTAAAACAGGGCTGGGAGACATGCAGGCGTCCTTGGCTGGGCTCACATATGGCAGCCTTGTCACGTCTGTCCCAGCCTGCGTGGGGCCCAGTTGTACCTGCTCCATACCCACCAACCTTAGGAATTAATGATTCCCAACGTGACTGATGACAGGCATTTGCATCAGCTGGACCCATCAGAGCCGGCACATGTGAAAAGGTTCCTCTCAGGCCTCCTTAAACGTGTCTGAACCTGCCTGGAAGCAGCGGGAGATCCGCACAGGCAGCAGCTGGGCAGCTGCTACTTCACCACTTGCGCTGCTGATGGAAGGGCAGTCTGCAGGCTGGAAGCCGTGGTGCTGCTGGGGTTCTCAGGGCTGGAGCACCTCCCCTACAAAGAGATGCTGAGGGAGCTGAACAAGCTGGGGGGAAGGCTGCAGGGGGTCCTCGTTGCAGCCTTCCAGTACCTGAAGGGACCTTATAAACAGGAGGGGAATCAACTTTTCAAAGGGTAGACAATGGCAGGACAGGGGGGAATGGACTAAAGCTAAAGGAGGGCAGGTTTAGATTAGATATTAGGGGGAAAATTTTTACAGAGAGAGTGGTGAGGTGCTGGAAGGGGCTGCCCAGAGAGGTAGTGGGTGCCCCGTCCCTGGAGGTGTTCAAGGCCAGGCTGGATGGAGCCCTGGGCAACCTTGTGTAGATCCAGGCCTGGAGGTTGGAACTCCTTGGGGTCCCTTCCAACCCAGGTGATTCTATGATTCTCAAGGCAGGCACACCTCTGGAGTCCTGCCTGGGTAGGGCCCTTGCCAGATGGAGGTGGGTACTCAGCTATGGGGAGGGAGACCTCTGGGAGGGCAACAGGTAGCCTGGGGTCTGCCTGGTGCTTCTTGCTCTTTCCAAAAGACATCTGTTCAGTCCTGAGTTTCTATGGATTCAGCCATGTATGTCTGGCTGGTGGATGCTCCTGGAGGAACAGGAGGCTGTCAGCACATGACTGTGAAGGCTAAGCTTTATCAGATGGCAGACAGCAGTGTGATCCCAGCTGGGCTGGGGCATTCACACTCCCAGTTCTACCCCACTGCCTGCACCGTGTCTGGGTGCCCTGTGGCAGTCTGGGGACTGATCACAGCAAGAACAGCGGGATGTGTGGGGCAGGCGGGGCATGGTGAAGGGAAGCTGCTGGCAGAAGGGCTGCAGGGAGCTTCCAGAAGAGACAGGAAAGCAAAGCAGGGACAGGATGTGAGTTTACATATGGTAGCACCCAGAGGAGGTTATGAAGCTGCAAGCATCAGTCAGTCACATCCAGGTAAAGGGAAGGGGTTGATGAGGGTGGGTGAAGTGGATCTGCTTTGGTGGGAGAAAGTGTAAGATGGGATAGAAGGAGGAACCTCTTGTCATCTGAATGACACCAAAAGTTTAGCCATGGATTTTCACGATGCAGATGAAATAGCTCTACTGCAGATGAGTTATCTCTAACTCCCTGATTGTTATGATTCAAGCACTTCCTTTCAAATTGCCTTTTTCCTTCTTATGTGTTTTATTAACCTACTTCCAGAAAGAGTATTTACTACGCCAGGCTTTAGTAGCTGAGTGTTACTTTTTCTAGCTGCCTGGTTTTGTTCTCTTTTCCTCTGAGCATAAAGATGGAACAATTAAAAATGAGTCAATCCACACTGTCCTTTGTTCCTGCACCTCTTCCAGACGTGTTGCATCTCTTCCAGTAGGTGTTGCTGAAAAGAGGTGGGACGCCAGACCTACACCTGGTTGTGTCAGGGCACTTCTGCTTCTGTGAGGTACTTCCCAGTGCCCACTACTTACTGGGCAGTGCTGGTGCAGTTTCTTTGCGTTAAGGAATCATGCAGAAATCAAACAAGGGGGCATTGGGAGGCGCCCCCATCCATCATCAAGCAAATGGGGAATCCTGTTCGTGTCCACTGGGATGTCAGGGTGTTTGGTGCTACCTGAAACCAGGCCAAGGGCATCACTGATTGGCAGTTTGCAGGTTTCCCTGGCAGCGGCTTTCATGATTTTCAAAGACTTGGTTACAATCTGGATTACTAGTGCACGTGCTTCCTCCAGGTTTCTCTCTGACAAGGTCAGCAAGACTACTTAGTGTGGAAATGTCATCAGAGGATGTTAAAATGCTAAAAAAAGCCCAGCTCCCCCCTTCCTCTGTGTCTTTGTGTTTCTCACTCGTGTTACTTTCCCATTCTTTGGTGAGTCACGGCATCTACTTTGTTCTGATAACTTTGCACATTTCATACCTGAGTGGTGAGTTTGATTTCCTTGATTTATGACCAGAAAAAGCACCATTTTTTTCCTGTAGGTATTACTATTTCCTGCTGGATTTTTGCCAGATCAGAGAATCCCTCTTTTCCGAGTGATGGTTGCACAGGATATTGTGAAAATCCCACGCAGGTGTCTGTGGTCACTCTGGAAGATCTTCATGCTGTTTTCTTAGCAGCTGTCCAGATCCCAGGGGGGATGTCATTTTAAAATGCAGCTGAATAAAGACCTAAACCATAAACAGTGTGAAATACCACAGTCGGCTGTGAGGGTGTCAGTGAACATTTCAAACACCAGAGAATCACAACTAAGCAAATTTTAATTCCCTTCTGCTACTTGTCAAGGCCATAGGGTGGCATGGGGTATGTTTTGGGTCTGCACAGCAAGGTTTTGGTGGCGGGGGATGTGCTGCAGGGGTGGTTCCTGCAAGAAGGTGCTAGAACCTTTCTCTAGGCTCCACAGAGCAAACACCAGCTGGCTCAAGGCCGGAGTCGCTGCTGACCAAGGCCGAGCCCATCAGCAACGGTCACAGCGCCTCTGGGAATCACATTTAGGAGGAAAAAACCCGCTAGCAACTGCTTTTTGCTGCCAGAGAAGGGAGTGAGAAGATGTAAGGAACTGTGCAGACACCAAGGCCAGGGGAGGGGAGAGGAGGCGCCCCAGGCACTGGAGAGATTCCTCTCCAGCCCATGGAGAAACCCATGGTGGAGCAGGTGTCCCCCCGCAGCCCATGGAAAAGGCTGAGACCCCACCTGCAGCCCGTGGAGAGGCCCCACACTGGAGCAGGGGGAGACACATTGAGGATGTTGTGACCTGCGTTGGAGCAATCTCCTGGTGGGACCTGCAGCCTGTGGAGAGGGGGGCCCATGCTGGAGCAGGTTTGCTAGGGGCACTTGTCACTCTGTGGGTTACCACGCTGGAGCAGTCTGGTCCTGAAGGTCTGCACCCCGTGGGAGAGACCCACGCTGGGGCAGTTCATGAGGAACTGCAGCCCATAGGAAGGAGTCGTGTTTGAGGAGTTCATGGAGGACTCGCTCCTGTGGAAGGGACCCCATGCTGGAGCAGGGGAAGAGTGTGAGGAGTCCTCCCTGCTGAGGAGGAAGGAGCAGCAGAGACACTGCGTGACAAACTGACCGAAACCTATATTCCCCATCCTGTCCCACTCAGGGGGAAAAGGGAGAGAAATGGGGAATAAAGCTGAGCTTGGGAAGAAGGGAGGGGCAGGGGGAGGAGTTTTAAGATTTAGTTTTATTTCTCATTATCCTACTTAGTTTTGACTGGGTAATAAATTAAATTAATTTTCTTCCACGTTGAGTCTGTTTTCCTGTGACAGCAATTGCTGAGTGATCTCCCCCTGTCCTTATCTTGACCCAGGAGCTTTTCACTGTATCTTCTCCCCTCTGTCCAGCTGAGGAGGGCAGTGATAGAGTGGCTTTGGTGGGCACCTGCCCTCCAGTCAGGGTCACACCACCACAGGGTATTACTGAATGCTGATGTATGTTCCACTCACAACCCAGCATTTTAAGTCTAGCAGAATAGTTTTAGAGGGTAAGGTCCACAGGCTGACCCATGGTTTGTTCACTCCTGCAACCAAAAGAGCAGCTTCCACCTCCAGATACAAGGCCCTGATAGTACCAGCTCCAGCTCCCTCCACCCCGTCCCTCAGCCAGCAGCTGCCGCTCTCATGGCAGGGGGAATCAGAAGCGATTTCCTTCTGCACCTTCTCTGACCTCTTCCTCCTGCTCTGCCACCTGCCTTGCTGCCAGCGAAGGGAGGGTGAGTGTGATCTCAAGCCCTGCAATTACCTCTATCCCTCCTCCCAGTGATCCCATCAACAATGAGGTGGTGACACCTCCCCAGCCTGTGTTTCAGCGTCCACAGTGAAACCGCTTGGGGAGGAGCAGTGTGTTCGGGGAGGGATGTTGTTTTCCCCACCTGCTGCTGCTGCTACTTGTTTAAAAAGGAAAATAAAAAAACCCAACCTAAAAACCAACAAACATCTTTCTGTCTCTGGGGTTTCCTTTCTTTTCTTATCATGAACCTCATGAGCCTTTTCCCTCATCAGATAAATGCTAATTAAAACCTGCTGAGCCAGCAGACCTGGCGCACAACCAAGCGGAACCTCAAAGCTTTGAAAGGTGTTGAAAAAAAAAATAGGGGAAGCCTTAACCTCAGGGGATGTCTTGTGATGATGAAAAGCTGGGGGTCGGAAACACAGCACCGAATTCTTATCTGGAGCAGTGGAGCGCTTCGGACGGTAAAGCCAAGCGTCGCGTTGGCCGCCGCTGAAGCAGGTAATGTTAACTGGAGGAGCCGCAGGTGACAGTGGCACAGCCGGCAGCCTGCGTGCAGAAATAAGATGAGGTACAGGCACATCCACCCCTCCTTACAGAAACACACCATCAGCAGGGCTCCTGGTTAACCTGCCAAAGCTTAGGCTGCGTTTTAGCTTCTACAGAGTATGTTGTGACAGCGCAGGAGATGGTCTTTAATCTGCTTTCTTCACACAGAGCGTAGTTATACTTTGAACTGCCTTATCACTTACTCGCCTGTTTCGCCTACAATAACCTGGGTAAAACTTTATCAAGCGTTTCTCTGTATGAATTAACATCATGGATTATGCCTGCTGTGGCAGCAGAGCCATTTGTCAGCAGAATTTCTTTCCACAGCCCACTCTTAACCAGAGGAGAGCCACGATTACTAAGCTAAAGGGTATGTGAAACCATATGGTGTTGTGGAGCTCGGTTACTGGGGAGGATAAATAGCTCCTGACCCTAAACGGGATCTTTTTAAGAAAAAAAAAAAAGCAGTTTCCCTATGCCTTATAAGGCATGGGCAGGCTTACTGTAAAGCATTACAGAAGAAGGGGCGGTAACGGGTTCACGCTGCTGAGTTTTCTCCGGCAGCGGTCGCAGGCGACTGAAGAAGTTGCACTGAAATTGCAAACGCTTCGTTTCCCGGCACGCAGCAGCAGCAAAGCTCAGTGAAGAGAGGAGGGAGGCATCAGGTGGAATTAAAAAAAAAACCACAAAACAAGCCAACCAAACCCCGAACAACTTTGCCATTCGATCATGGGGAAATCAGGTGAGCAAACGCCTCGGTGCAGTTGGCTGCGTACTGTTACAGTGTCCGTGCTGGGGTCTGTGCTTGGAAAGCATTGCTAAAGCATTAGCAGCTTTCCTCTCTGAAAGCCACTTTCATTTGTGCTTGGTACAGCCTGGGAGGAGCTACCCCTCTGATACAGGGTTAGATTGAAAAGGCAAGAAAAACGACTCCCCCTCCCCAACCTGTGCAACTTGAACGTAGTTGTATTTGTTTATACGGCTTCCGCTTGTGGAATAGCTGTGCTTTGCTGAATGAAAGGACTGTAAACCTGAAAGCTTTAACATTATCTTGTGCCTCACCACCAGACAAAACTTTCCCGCCCTGCAGAGAGGCAGCAGGATGCTTTGAGGGGGGACGCTTTTATTCTCCCTTCCTCTCGGAAGGATTTGGGTTTCAGGTTTGGTTACTGTTCCGCAGAGTACACAGCCCCGCTGAGCTCCTAAAGCTCTCCCCAGCTGTGCAGATAGTCCTGCAGCCTCTCCCCGCTGCTGGCTGTGCTGTTGGTCCTCTCCCTGCTGCTGCTGTCTGTCTGCCTGCCCTGCTCTAATGGTCTTGGCTGGGAGAAACTCCTCCAAAGCCGCCAAGGAGCTGGAGACCTGCAGAAGGGAGAGCTCGTGCCCGGGGCTTTCTCCATCTTTCCCCGTTAAGAGCCATGAGTGAAAACAACAATCTCTGCCGAACTTCTGAAGCGGCTGTGAAACTGGAGGGCTGATTTTTGTTGTTGTGGTTAGGATGCTAATTCTGTGACAAATCAGAGCCTGGCGGCACGCTGTCTGTCTGTCTGTCCTGTGTGCAGACAGCACAGACGGGACACGCTCAACAAAGCCGAGTACTTGGTTCACTCAAAAGCAGGGGCCTCTTCCAGATAAGCCTGAGGAAAATCTCTGTGCGCGTAACACTTTGAAGGGCCTCAGCTTGGGGGTGTTGAGGGTTTTTTTTTCCCACCTTTCCTTGAAGGTCAGCATCCTAGCTGAGCTCCGAGCTGCCCACAGATGGGGCAGTAAAGGGCTTACTGGTATGACACCCAGCCCAGGCAAAGCCCCATAGAGCTGCCAGTGGGAGGTTCTGGAAACTACATAGGTTTTCAATTGGATTGGGATTTAGTAAATGACTTTACAGCAATTTAAATAGCTGTAGTAACTCAGAAGTACCGTGTTCAGTGCTTCCTTGCTAACAGCATAAAAAGCACAAATACCAGGTAAGTCTGACGGGCGGGTACGTTGCATCAGCGAAGCTCAGTGGGCAAAGGCAGTAGAAGCATTCTGCTGTGCCCTTCCTAATCCCAGAATGATTAAAATCTCCTCTCATTTTAATATATGCACAGTCTCTGTTTGCAGATTGCTCGTGGCAGTCACAAGGCAATTACTGCCTTTGTTATTTCCTGCAAATTTATTTCTGCACCTTAGTTGTTGTTCCACACTTCGGAGCAGCGACAGAGCAGGAACTCCCTTTGCCCAGGCGCGGGTAATCTGTGCATCCCTCAGCAGTTATACAAACAGAGCTTGAGATCTCAGTACATGTTTAAGATGTTTTGTTACTTGTGTCATGCTTTTCAAATCGATGGGAAACCGGGCCCAGGTTACGGCCGTCGAGCTGCGTGCGGTATTTTTAGACGAATCATAAAACTCGGATCCTGTCCTGACAATCGGTTTATTGACTGACTCCCATCTGCCCTTTCCTGCACGCTGAGGCCTTCAGATTCCTGCCTGAGGTCACTGCATGGGGTTTGCCTTTCAGCGGGCCAGAGCAGCTGTTTTACAGAGTGCCACTTCCTCCCTGCGTTGCTGCTGTGGCAGCACTCCTCGGGACACACTGCGGGCAGGTCCCTCCGTACCGGGGTGTGTAGAAATGGCACACGTTGGGGTCTGTCTGACTGCCAAACTGGGTGCTCACCTCGCTGCTTGGTTAGAAAGACTAAGGTGGAGTTCAGCTGCTGGTATAAATTTAAGGGTGCTCTAGTTCATGTAAAGGGAGGCCACTCCTTTAGAATAAATGTCTTTGATTTCTTTAACATTTTATCTTTGATAAATCCATCTTGAGGACAGGGAGGTGATTGTCCCTCTCTACTCTGCCCTCGTGAGGCCCCATCTGGAGTACTGTGTCCAGATCTGGGGCCCCCAATACAAGAAGGATGTGGAACTGTTGTAGAGGGTTCAGAGGAGGGCCATAAGGATGATTAGAGGGCTGGAGCACCTGCCCTACAAAGAGAGGCTGAGGGAGCTGGGCTTGTTCAGCCTAGAGAAGAGAGGGCTGTGGGGGGACCTCAATGCAGCCTTTGAGTACCTGAAGGGAGCATATAAACAGGAGGGAAATCCACTTTTTCAAATGGTAGACAATGGCAGGACAAGAGGGAATGGATTAAAGCTAAAGGAGGGAAGGTTTAGATTATTATTAGGGGGAAATTTTTTACAGAGAGAGTGGTGAGGTGCTGGAACAGGCTGCCCAGAGAGGTGGTGGATGCCCCATCCCTGGAGGTGTTCCAGGCCAGATTGTATGGAGCCCTGGGCAACCTTGTGTAGATCCAAGCCTGGAGGTTGGTAGCCTTGCCTGTGGCAGGGGGGTTGGAACTCTATGATCCTTGGGGGTCCCTAAACTCAGACCATTCTATCATTCTATGACTCTATCCCCAGGCAGAGAAATTCTGCTCTTGAAAATCTCGGTTCTTTGGTAAAAGCTCCCTAATGATGTGCTGTTACAAGCTGTTGGATTAGACTTGAAGCAAAGTTCTTTGCAAGTAACAGAGCTGGCAGCGACGTAGTGCAGGTTTTGCTTCACTGAATAGAGCTGAGCCCTGGAAGGCATCGGTCCCTCTGACTCAGCTTTCTTCCCTGGAAGCTGCAGGCTAATAAAACCAAATTCATACTGAAACTCCCTCGCAGGGCTTAGAAAAACACCTCCTGTGGCCCAGGAAGTCCTGCAAACCCTTACTCCAAACACGGGGGGCCCCCCTCTGCCCTCTCCCTGGTCTTCTCTCTTTGGGCAGCATTTGGATTAGCTGGTGGTGCAGTCTCCCTTCCCTGCAGATCCCAGAGAGCCCGAACCAAAAAGATCAGGGTGGGTATTTTTTGCAGGAAATGAGGCAATGGTGAGCTGGCTGCGCTTTGTCTCTCGGTTGCTAAGAGTGCCATGTCGGCGGGGCTCTGCCCCCCACCCTGCAGCTGTGCGGGGTCGGGGGCCGGGGTCCCATGGGAAGCCCCGGCCCAAGAAGGGATATCCATGCGAACAGCTGCAGGCCGTGCCTGAGGAAGCAGCTGGCTGCCAGCTCCACGCCTCCACTCTGAGCACAGGGGGTTCCTGTGCGGTGGGAGTCTCCGAAAAGGAGGCCAGGCTGGTGGCAGATAAAGGCTGCTAAAAAGTTTAATTCCTTCTGTTTCCCCTCCAGCCCTGCCTGGTGGGGAGAAGGGAGCTCAGCCCACCCACTCCCTGAAAACCGTGCGGAGATGAGGGTGGGGGAGTTGCCCAGTTTCTTCTGGCCAGTGGGTGCAGGCACTGTCAGACAACGTCGAGGGCAGGCTCAGTAAATGTTTGCTATCTTTTCACAGTGTTTGGCTTTGCTTTTCCTTCTTCTTCTTTTTTTTTCCCCTTCTGCAAACGTGGGTGGGATTCCAGAGAAAAGCTGGGAGTACTCCCTGCGCTGCTTCTTGAGTCGGGACAAAAGTAAGGGCCAAGAAAGGGGGATTGGCAAAAAGAGACAGGAACCAAACTCCGTGCAGGTTTCCCTGCTGGTTTTAATCTTCCTTAGAACCGTGTGCTGCTTTTAACTCTTAGGAGCACAGTTAAAAGGACCACTGTGTTTTCTGAGGAGCAAGCTACATTTTCAGCCAACTCGAAGTGCAAACCCTCTCCTCTGGCATCTCGGCAGCAGACAGCTGTGGCAGGTTGCGGTGAGAGTCCAAGCTCACAGGCGATACCCTCACGCTGCCTGAATGCCACGGTGCTGCGTGGTGGCTGGTGTTACAGAACCGCTGGGGACAGAGGAAATGAATCTCTCTTTGCTGCTGGCAACCCAGTGCCTGTGCTTGGCAACGGCGGGGCATTTGCAGAACTTGTCGTAAATAAAAGTTACTGGCTGTTTCTCTTGACACCAGAACTGAACTGGAGGTGTGGTGAGAAAAGGGCCTTTCAAAATTCAAGTTAATTCAATCTGTCCCCCCCCACCCCCCCTCGCCCCTTCTTCTCTATTTTTTGTGCATAGAAGACACTGATTATTACTTGGTTCAGGGTTGATAAATGGCAAACAGAGAAAAACCTGCAAGGAAGAGACCAGGCTGTGGCAAGTAGTGCTCTGGGCCAAATTTCTCCTGGTCTGCTGACCCATCAGGGTTTTGGTGGGGGAGAGGCAGAGAATGCAGCAGCCATCCTGTGCAGCTCCTGTTGACCGTTAGATGGGTAGGCCGAGCTCCTCAGGCTCAAGGCAGATACATACCAAAACAAGTGTGATGGGCTCACAAACAATAGGGTGGAATTTGATGGTCTGTGCTAACCCAGATGCCTTACCAAGGTTTCCTATGCTATTTGCATGCCAGGAAACATCAGCTCTCCTTTCTGAATCCTCCAAGAAACCTTCCTCAAAACCAAGCAGACAGAAAGGCACGAAGAGAGCTGTTATCACTGGAAACATTCAAGCCCTTAGTTTTCTGTCAGTGCAGTCGGAGGTGTCTGTCCTGCCTGGATTTGAATTTGCTTCAGTTGCTGCCCTATGTGCAGGGACAAAAAAGTATGAGGAAATGAGACTCTTGGTTTTAACTGCTTTGTTGTTTACTGCATATCTCAACAGGCCAGAAGGCCATTTCAGATCACTGTTTTGGTAGAGGCCGTGCTGTTCTCCAAAAGATTAGCCAGAGCATATCTTTGTTATGTTTTTACAGGCAGATGTAAGGGAGTTCTGCCCAGTCTTTGTAGATGTGAAGAGCAGTTTTGCCAGAGCTGGGCTGGGTGGCCCTGCAGAGGTCGGGGGGGGTGAGGTGAGACCAGGCAGGTGGCCAACTGCTCTGCCTCAGAAGTGGCTCCCACACAGCCAGGTATGAGGAGACGGTAGTAGTCTGCAGTGTTGTGGAGGAAGGCAATATGGGCTCGTTTAAGGCCACCACAAACATTGCTTAATATCATTTAAAGTTGCCTGAACTGACTTGCCAGAATGACCGCTGGCTTTGCCTGGTCTCAGCTTGAAGCATGCTCAGAGGTGTGTGAAATGGTACGTTAACTGTCCTTCTGAAGCTTTGCTGTGCCACCATCGGAGCCGTGGTGTTTGGGAGCTGTTTTCTAATATACACCGTGAGGGCTGTCCCCACGTGCACACCCGTGTGTCACAGAGCTGAAACGGGGTCGCATGTGTCACTGGAGTCTGCCTGCCCTGTTGTAAATGTAAATATGGGCAGCAGGGAAATCATTTTTCATGAGACAGCTCTTGTGACAGTTTGTGATCGGCAGATGTTAAGAAATTCTTGAATATATGCCTGATGATGCTCTATGTTTGTGTGTGTCACGCTTGTACATTCTGTGGGTCATCAGCACATGTTGGGTACTTAGGAAGCGGTCCTCAGAAAGCAAGGTGGGGTGAACTGTGGTATGCTATAACCTGTTCTTGAATTTTCTGCTGTGAAGATACATAACTAAAAGAAATCTCTCAGCTTAGAATCACAGAAGTGTTGATATGGGGAAGGACTCTCGAAATCATATGGACCAAGTCCTCTGCTCAATCAGGGACACCTTGAGCTGGTTGCCCAGGACTGTGTCCAGATGGCTTTAGAATAACCCCAAGGCTGGAGACTCCACAACCCTTCTGGGCAACCTGTGCCAGTGTCACCCTAACAAAGAAAAAGTTCAGAATTTGATAGCTCCTGTAGCTTCTTCAGCCCAATCGCATGAGGACTCATGGTGGTGAGGAGTATACTCCTCTGAACTGTCCCCATGGCAGGCCACAGGGGGGGATGTCCATGGCACAATGCTGTAGATGTGGCACTGCCTTTCTGGAGAGATGGAAGGGGGTCCCTTGGGAACATCAGTCTCAGAGTGCAGGCATGCATGTACGTTCCTTGCATACACTGCCATCTCTTTTTTTCTTTGGCTCCCAAGCGCTGGGCCAGTGCATAACTGACTGGAGCTACAGAAGCAGCATTGAAATCAAGAGTTTTAAAGATTTGGGAGGTTAGGTGGCATTTTACCTTCCAGGGGTGATGTGATGGCAATATGCCTGTTTGGTCCTTGAAATATATTATATTCAGACTAGGTAGAAGGAAGGCACTTTTTATGATGAAGGTGGTGAAACACTGGAACAGGTGGCTCAGAGAGGTTGTAGATGCCCCATCCCTGGAAACATTCAAGATCAAATTGGATGGGGCTCCAAACAGCCCGATCTAGTTGAAGATGTCCCTGCACATTGTAGGACCAGATGACCTTTGATGGTGCCTTCCAGCCCAAACCATTATATGATTCTATGATTCTATGAAATAAAGACAAGGTCTTTCAAGATTTTGATATGTGAGAACTGGGATCTGGCCTGTTGAACTGGGCTATGAGAGTAAGCTGATGTATCTGATAGTAAATATGGGTAAAGAAAGCTTCCTGTGCCTCCCTGTCTGGTCTGGGCTACTGGATAGGTGAGTTTACACATCAGCGACCAGATGAAATGTGCATGGTCGTATTTCCATGCCTCAGGGAGGTGGATAAATAAACATATTTGAGCATTGACCCAGCTGCCTTGGATGTCCTTGGCAGAAAAGCAAGTGGGGGGGCGGGGGGGGGAGGGTAGTGGAGCTAATGATATGAAGGCTAATTGAGGTATGGATACCCCAAGCAATGGCAGAACATAAATCCTAGAGGTATAAAGTGGGAGGCCATGTCCCAGGAGAAACAGGACAGTTCTTCTACCTTTTTTCAGTTCTTTGCAAAATTCTTCACTTTGCAAAGACTTGGGTTGGCACCAGACAGCTAACAGTGTTATGTAAAATTGACTTGGCACTGGGTACCAGCAAAGTTCTCTCTGTTGCTGCCTTTAGAAGCACCACAGAGCACAAGAACATGCTGCATCCAAAATATGAATTAGTGACCAGCAAAAATTACTCAAGCTAGACATGCAGGTGACTTACAGAGGGCTTAGAAGAGGTGCTACTTGCTGTAGAGTACAGTACCATGCTGCTGTCATGCAAACGTTGTAAGGTGGAATCACAACCTCATGGCTGAAGCTGAGATTAGGTAGTAGGGAAGTTCACATTTCTGGTGTTACTCATTACCAAATACAATTGCACCTTATTTTCTTCATAAATTTCTGTACTTTGAAAATCCAAGCAGATGTGATGTTGGGATGGGAGGGAGAAAATTAACTCTGTCCCAGCCAGACCCAGGACAAGAAGAAACAGTGGAGATAGACAGATAGATTGCTTCTCTTTCTCTTCTGCATAGTGAGGGCAGTTCTAACACGTGGAGGTTGCATGGGGCTCTGTATTTTGAAGCCTGTCTACCCCAGGAATTGTGTGGCAATTACGTTTAAGAATACAAGGCCTTCCTAACGAGAGGGTCTCCTTGGCCTTTTTAAAAGGGTTAACAGCTTACACAGCCTGCCAAGGCTGTCTGTGTGGATGTGTGGCGTGATTACAACATGTAGTTGTCCTCCATGGCAGAATAGATAATACTTATGATTGTTTCTCATGCAAAGCCAACACTGAATTCCCTTGACAGGATGATCAGTGAGTTCCAGCCTTATATCAAGACAACTGCTCTATGATAGCAGCAGCTTGTTGACAGGCTTGTCGGTCTGACTGTTTGGGGGAGAGAGGGGGTGCAAGCAAAGGACTTCTCCCCCTCCACCCATGCTCTTCATGAAAGTGAGAACTTGATTCTCTCAGTGCTCAAGAATGCTGATTGGAGTTGCTTTTTTGTTTCCCCCCCTAAATCTTGTATGGCAGAAGGCCGGGCTGTGCAGATCTGTGCAGCTTCCAGTTTACCAGGTGTTCCTTTTTAATCAGGGCCGTCAATTGCCTAACAGTTTATAAAAGGCCTTAAGTGAGGAAGTAATCAACACTGTCTATTACAGCAAGAATAGGATCTGCAATCAAACAGTGACATGACTAATGTCGTTGAAACATCATTACACCGCCGGCTTCGTATTCTCGGGCCATATGCTTCAAAGTGGGGTGTGGGGGAACGTGGTGTGTTACATCATGTGGCACAGACAATGCAAGGTCAGTAAGTTGACAGCCTGCTGCAGAGGAAGCCCAGACAATAAAATGAGCAGGGAGTTTGTCCATTGGATTCAATCACCTCAGAAAGCTTAGTGCTGTCTCGAAGCTCACCGCAGAGATAAGCAGGGGTGTGAGAAAAGTTGAGGCAAAACTGAATACAAAATCTCGTCCCTGAAGAGGGATCTCCTGAGCTGGAGGGAAAGTTATTTTGAGCAGCCTGATAAACACAAGAAAGTTCCAGGAAACTACTCCCATTCAAACATGTGTCTAATTATAACCCCCAATTCCTTCCGTGCCTTTAAGCAAGACTTTCTCTTCTAACTTATAGTAAGGTCCTAGGGTAATTCAGGATGGAAGGGAAATAGTCTACAACCAAGTACAGTATGCATGTCCCATAAATGCCTACTGCATTGGGTGGGGATGCTGTCCCTTTATAGAGTTCTTGGTTCAAAGTTGCAAAAGAAGACACTCTCCCCCCTCTCCCCACCCTCCCCTCACCATGGGATATAATGCCTTCTTTTTAAATAGTATAATTTTATCTTTCCTTCCCTCCAGGATGTATATATGATTTCACTTCTTCTGTATGTTCCCAAGCAATCAGCCAGCTTTGTTACAGAGCACAAGGTTGTTTAGCACTGACAGAGGTCATTTTTTGTGGCTGGAAGTGATTCATGAATCAGAGAGTCAGATCCATGCTCACAAATGACGTATTTGGGAACAGCACTAGTGGCCAGTCTTCAAAGATGTTACTGTCAAGTATGCAGTGAAAGAGACAGAGAATGGTCACTGCAGAGGGCACCCAATGTAAGCCCATCCCGGAGCGTTTGCGCCTTCAAATCAACGAGCAGAGCCAAAATGCAGTAGAGGCACAACTGCCCTCCTTACATTTCTCCTCTCAGTTAGATGTCCATCGCTTCTCCTTGAAGGAACATTGTTCTTGGAGTGTGAAATACTTAGCTGGGGCTAGTTTCCAGGGCATTACATTTCAAGTGAGGATAAAAATTATTAATAAAAACTATCAGTATACAAATGTGTCGGGTCACTTAGAAAGATCCAGATGAAAATGTGGTCGTTAGAAACTGGGGTGTATTTTACTCAAGGATTTTGTTTGTTTCCAATCTGTTAATGTACTTTGAGAAGTTTGTTGAACTAGAGGTGGTTTCAGTTATCTCAGACTGAAATAAAGGCTTTCCTGATAGAATTACTTTGCAGCTCCCCAAAGCCTCCAATGAAGTTTTTCACAAAGTTGTTGGGAATATTAAAAGTTGCATTTGCCATATTCTCATTCCACATCCCACTGCTGCTGCTGGAGTAGGGTACAACAGTTCTGCGGAGTCAAGGGAGGCTGATGGGATTTCATTATTAAAGCAGAGTGTTCAGTGTATTAATTAAAGCAGGATGTTTAATGTCACTGGTTACTCAGTTACCTTTTCATCTGTTTCTGTCCAGTTTTCATTTGAGTCCTCTCCATGTACTCTGGTACTCAGCTTCTTTCTGCCTGGATAACTCATGTCCCTCCCTGCTGTTCAGGGCAGGAAGGAGTGTGAAAGTAGCCTGCAGTGAGTCACATCACCAAGGCTGTTGGTATCAGGTTTTTGGGTTTATCTCTTTCCAGCAGGGTGTGTCCCTTGAAGTAGATGTTGTAGCTTTCTTCAGACATGTTGATGTAGCCACTTATAATTATTTATTTTGGGGGAGGATTGAAAGGTGAGGTTATTAGCTCTATTACTGTCTCTGTAATGAGCAGTTTGGGTGAAGAGTTGAGTCCTATGTCATGGTTCAAAGAGGGATTGAGGCAAACGTAATGGGAACGTAGTGGTACGCTTTTGTGTGGGACCCTACATGAGACCCATTTCTTCTTGATTGCATTATATATTAAGAATCTGAAGGCAAAATAGAAAGCAATTAGTATCTATGGGAAACACAAAGTTTGCCAGTGAAGACTAATCCATAAACGATAGGACAGAGAGCACCCAGAAGACAGTGACGCTTCTAGAAATTGATAGTGTGTGCTTTCTTGAATCACCAAGGTAGATCCTTAGTCATAAGAAGTACGTCTGATTTGCTAGCCAAGCATCTGCCTGGTATGAAGCTGCGTGTCCTGAGTGGTGACGTGAGTCCTGCCCACAGAATTTCTGCTGTGTAGGTACTGGGTGGAGAGGTTTCACATTGGGTTTCTGTGGAGTATTTTACTGTACACTTTCTGCACAGCTCTGCAAGACCAGTTGATAGGTCCGGTTGGAGGCTGCAAAGATGATGCAGAGCATCTAGTACCGTGGAAGACAGGTTCCAGAACTTGCTTCTGTTTAGATATCCAAACTAAGGGAAGAACAGGGCAGGGGACAACAAGGTTCAAAGAAGAGGCAGGAAGTATTTAGGCATGAAGAGCTCTTCACTTGAGAAAGACTAAGTTGGCACTGTTTAGAGACAGTGAGAATGGGGAAATAGAATACTCAGAGAAACAAATTTGACAGTAAAAGGCAACTTAGATGCCTGTGCTTACTTTTCTGTGGTCACACTGATCAGTGAAACTGAAAGTCCAAAACCGTAACAACTGTAAGGTGTGGTCTGTAGCATATCACAGCCTGGAAATTTGTCATCATGTGCTGTCATTATCTTAGCCAATGTTCTAGAAGAATCCAAAATGGATGGAAAGAATTGAATAATGATAAGCAAGCAACTGTATCTAATATCTTCAGTTGTTTTACTTATTAAGCTGTGTAATGATTCACGACCAAACCTAACTTCCTGGCAGCAGGAAACACTTTTTTTCTAGCAGCTTAAGCAGCCTACATGAAGGGAAAAAAGTACGTCTCCAAAGCTGTTTGGGAAGCTGTTCCACTTTGGGTGGGAGCCTGAAAACTCCCATTAACTCTCACTTTTAACATCTGGCTTCTCAGTGTATGGAACATTGGTAAAATGGAAAAAACTTAACGTGTCTTCCAAAAAAAAAAACAAAAAAAGCCCCAAATCTGAAATACATTTGTCAGTTGGGCTGTCCCTCTCCAGGCATGAGCGTGGTGCACGGGAGAAGCCGTGCGGAGGGAGGGGGGCGGTGAGCACATGGGTTTGAGTCACGGTAGAGAAGTGTTTCTATAGCAGCCACCTTTGAGGGAAGGGGAGGATGGAGGTTCTCTAGGGACAGCGCAGCGGTGCCTGCCGTGCCTAGAAGAAAACTCACTTTTGTCCCTGTCTTGCTGGTCTTTGTAAGTCAGAAAGTACAGCCCTGGCTTGGGCAGTGCTTCCCTTGGTGGATGGACTGGCAACTGACAAAGCCTGGATTTCAGTCAGATTATTTTTTTAAGAATTGGGATTTTTTTATTGTCATTGTGAGAAAACACTTTGAATAGAAACTGTCGCACTGGCAGCTTGTTTATCTACTATTTAATGAAGAGCAGATGAGATATTAACACTAGGTGTTAACAGCCACAGACTTTAAAGAGGTCTTGTGCAGAAAAATGCAGCCTGGACTGTATGATGCAACTTCCAAAGCCACGTATTTCAACTTCTTTTATTTGCAGGCAGTCTTGACATTTTCCTGCTGGAAACACAGACCCTTGCATCAGAGAAGTGAACTGGCCATAGGCTTTCTTTCCTCAGCAACCTCAGGATAGATGCCTCAGAAACAGGCCAGGACCCTTCAGGATGCAGCAGATGATAGGCTTAGGATTCACAGGAGCAATGATAACAAGAGTGATGGGACATGTTTGTTAGCAAAAGGGTGTGTGGGTGCCTAAACACCAGAGTGGAGGTGCCTGTTATGTTTGATGATATGCAACTTGTGACACACAAAACTGAAGGAAAACCTAAGAGGAGGAAGGTGGTGGGCAGATCTCATCTCAGTCACAGGGTTCCTGTTGCTGAATTCCTAGCTGTCTTATGCCAATGGTTTTATACCCAAAAAATCTAACCTGAAAGCATGTTGATGGAGAACACATTGGATATAGGTCCACAATGATACTTTGGTCTGGAAGAGGTCAACCCAACTGCATACGGTGTTCAAAAGGTTTAAGATACTGCACAAAGCAGGAATGGCTTTCTGTGTGCGTTGGATACTGAGATTATCTTAGGCTGTCATATTATCCTGCAGCTGTTGGGGAAACTAGGGAGAACTGTGAGAACAGCTTAAAGCAGGAGCACGGGTTGGGTAGTCACCTAGAGCAGGATGTGCAAACTGACAGCTCTACTGTGGGAAAATGCATCAATGCAAACAGCAGGATAGTGCATGGGCTAATAAAGGAGGGGAAGATTGATTATAGTTCTTAGGATTGAGTAGTGAGAGGAAGTTGGGAAATCTGAAGTCAATAACAGCTTTCTAGTCATGAGGTCTATTTCGGCTTCAAAAGTGACAAGGAAAATGCTGGTAGTAGTGCCAGTTAGGATATTCAGGAATTACAGAATCACAGAACGTTAGGAGTTGGAAGGGACCTTGAAAGATCATCTAGTCCAACCCCCCTGACAGAGCAGGATCACCTAGACTAAATCACACAGGAACATGTCCAGGCAGGTTTTGAGTGTCTCCAGAGAAGGAAAGTCCACAGCCTCTCTGGGCAGCCTGTGCCAGTGCTCTGTCACCCTCACAGTGAAAAGGTTTCTCCTTATGTTCACATGGAACTTCCTGTACTCCAGCTTGCACCCACTGCCCCTTGTCCTGTCACTGGCCATCACTGAGAAGAGCCTGGCTCCATCCTCCTGACACTCACTCTTTACATATTTATAAACATTAATACAGTCACCCCTCAGTCTCCTTTTCTCCAAGCAAAACAGGCCCAGCTCCCTCAGCCTCCCCTCATAAGGAAGGAGTTCCACTCCGTTAATCATCTTGGTGTCCCTGCACTGGACTCTTTCAAGTTCTATGTCCTTCTTGAACTGAGGGGCCCAGAACTGGACACCATATTCCAGGAGTGGTCTCACCAGGGCAGAGTAGAGGGGGAGAAGGACCTCTCTTGACCTACTAACCACACCCCTACTAATACACCCCAGGATGCTGTTGACCTTCTTAGCCACGAGGGCACATTGCTGGCTCATGGTCATCCTGCTGTCCACCAGGACCCTCAGGTCCCTCTCACCTACAGAGCTCTTCAACAGGCCAGTCCCCAACCTATACTGGTACCTGGGGTTGTTCTTCTCCAGATGCAAGACCCTACACTTGCCTCTGTTAAATCTCATTAAACTTCTCCCCTCCCAGCTCTCCAGCCTGTCCAAGTCTCTCTGAATGGCAGCACAGCCCTCTGGTGTGTCAGCCACCCCTCCCAGTTTTGTGTCATCAGCAAACTTGCTGACTGTACACTCTACTCCCTCATCCAGGTCATCAATAAATATATTTAATAGAACAGAATATAAACGAAGCTGATGAATCATTAATAAATGTAGAAACCCATGTCATGATAAAAGCAGAGTAAATACTCAAAAATGTGGCCTGTTCTGAAGCTTCAGCAATACACAGTGAGTGAAAACTGCCTGTCACTTCTGAAGATGCTATCTATACTTCTCTAACTGGGCCAATACCCTGCTTCAGGTTCCAAATTTCTCTTAAAGCAGCAAATTCCGCAGGGTGACCAATGACAGAATTTTTTTCCCCTCTGAATCTTGGGAAAAATCATCAAAGTCATAAAAGGGGTAACGTGAAATTGCTGTCAAAGCGAATCGCTTGCAAACAGGAGCTCTTTGAAAGATTTGCAGTAACTTTGGAATTCAAATATTTATCGAATACACTGTAGCACAGGTGAAAAAAAATCATCCCCAGCAGTCCTTTCTTTCCTTACCACCTGCCCCTTGGGAACAATTATTTGGATAAAGGTGCTTTTTGAGATTTCAGTGAATTTGTATGGTATGATGCACAAAGAGAATGGTGCATGTTTCCAAGTATTTGAATAGTTGCACATGTCCTAGTATCTCTGTTTTCTTCAGGTGGTGTCTTGACTAATACAGGAAATTCTAGCATCTGGGGACAGTAATAGGCAATTTTTTTTTTTATTTTTTTTTTTCTTCAAAGGATGTATTGGTCATTTACTCTGAGACAAGTGTTCAAGGCCAGGTTGGATGGGGCTTTGGGCAACCTGGTCTAGTGAAGGTGTCCCTGCCCATGGCAGGAGTTGAAACTAGATGGTCTTTGAGGTCCCTTCCAACACAAATCAGTCTGTGATTCTATGATTCTTTTCTATAGTGATGCAGTGAAATCTTAAAGTGAAAGTGAGTCAAACAAGCTTGAAGGCACCTTGCTATTGAGGAAAAGAATGAGGCTGGCATTCTTCTCCGACTTGTCTGTACCATCCCACTGGGAGCGTCTCTTAGAGTTAGTTCCCAGACAGAAGGCAGGAACGGTTCATTTCAGCCTACTCCCAGATAATGAGGGTTGTATGTTTCTGTTCTTCAGTCCAGCCTGCACCAGGGTCTTAGCTGCAGGGTATGCTTTTTCTGTAACCACTGATGTCTGTATTTGACAGACCTTTCCGATTTTTTTTAATGTGATTTCAGCTTCCAAACAATTTGCTGAAGAAGTCTTGAAAGCCCACAATGACTACAGGAAGAAACATGGAGTCCCTCCATTAAAACTCTGCAAGAAGTTAAACAGAGGAGCCCAACAGTGAGTTCAGTCCTTTCTTTTCTCTAATGAGATTTGTGACACTTGTATCTATAGGTTTGGCTCTGTGTACTGCAACAATATCTGCCTTTTGGCGTGCTGAGGTTCAATGAAGACTTACTGGGTGGAAAGTGAGGGGCTTGACTCCATCTTCCTACCCAACTCTTCTCATCCCTTCTTTATCCATCACACAGCACCAGCTGGCCACATGGATACTTCTGTGGTCACAACTATTTAAATCTTCCTTGCATACTTTTCCATGCTTGGGCTGCATCTGCCTACATTGGTGTGTCTCTTTTGCAGAGGATAGTTGCCTAAAACATGCTTCTCCACCACATCTGTCAGATAAGAGGTTATCATCTGCAGGACCACATCCACTGCTGCTGAAGTAATGGAGAAAATAACCTTTTTCATGGTAGGAAGTGATGACTGGTCTAAGATCAATGGAATCAGAGGGAAATAACTTCAGATCAAATTGTCAATCTCCCTGCCCCAAAACCAGAATCAGAATACATTGTTCTCTAGTCTGTCCAGAAAGGTACATCTTAGCGCTTCACCAGCGCCGAAGAGCGCGCAGCAGTCACAGGAGTTACCTGAAGGAGTAAATGCTGATTAAACTATTCAGAAAATAAATGTCTTTCCACAATAGCTAAATAGTGGCCAGTTTGATCCCTACAGGCACGAGATCTCATCTCCCTTTAGGCTTTCTACTGTAACTGTGGAGACTTCTCCACTTCAGCTGGCTGGGAGACAGAGCGGCTGTAGCTTTTCCAGAACCTGATTGACTGTCCCAGCGTGGTGCTGCACTGTCACACAGATGGACCAGCTCCTGCAGTCCTAGACCAGAGGTCTCTGCCAGGTGTTATGTTGTACAGCCCACAGTGTACGAGGCTTGTGGGCATGGCCTCTGGCAGCAAGCAAAATCTGACACTTCTCTGTATTTTTTCACAATCTTTTCCTTGAGATACCATGATAACTGGATACAGTATTTCTAAGAGATGGAATGTCGGTGACTCATCCACATACCTTTGTAATCTGCTGGGGTTTTCCTTCTGTTCTTCAAAGAGTTGTTTTGTTTCTGTTTTACATGGTGCCTCACAACGAGGAAGAAATTTCATCGACTTGTCGATACCACTTGCTGTGTCTCCAGAATGTTACAGATGGTTTGAACAAGTCAACTTGTGAGAATAGTTCAGATTATTCTGTCAAATATGCATTGCTCCACATTTACCTCTTAAGTGTGCTATTGCCCTTGCTGGGTATTTATAGGTCCTTCTGGAATTCCTCACAGTCCTCTCTGGTCTCAGCTGACTTTCCCCACTGTGATGAATAACAATAGGAAACCTTTGTTTGGTTTTGATCCGCCACTTAACTTGTGGGAATTAAAAGATACACGTTCACACTGGTGAAACTGGTTGATATCAAGAAGCAGAAATGGTTTGACCTGAATAATAGACATGAAATAGAAGAAATCTTGTATTTGTCAGGACAGATGTTGCTTAATCTGAAATCTACAGGAGAGCTTCACCATTTCTTTAGGCATATCTGATATCTTTGTTGGTGTATTTGGTATAACTCTGGGTTCTTTTCTGTGCTTCTCTTATCTGCTTTGAAAGTGATCTCTTTCCTACTATTTTCAGTTCCAAATAATTGTGATGGGTTAGATGAACTGACTACTGGATCCCTACTTTAGCATGGGATGAGTCACCCTCAGCAGGTGTCTGTTTATCTCCGACTGTAATGAAGCATAGGGTGATGATCTCAGATGCAAATCTTATGCTTTCAACTGCCTAAGATACAGTGAATTAATCACCCTGTGTCTCAGATCCTCAGCAACTTCGTCCATGTGCAATGTGTACTTTGTTGCAGCCTTGCCTCTTGCTTGGGATGTGGGAATCTTTGAGGAGAAAAAAAATACAGGACTGTAGCAATAGCAAGTCATGAAGGAGCATCTAGAGATCCTCTAGTTCAGGATCGAGCAGCCTGGCAACTGACAGGTTTTAATTATTTCTAAAATAATGGACATAGCTAACTACTGTTTTCTGTTTGTGCATTTTGGTTGGAGGATTAGACCAGAAGAAGATGAGAATCTAATGACTGAAGTACTAGACCGGGCCAAAATGTTCAGCTAGACAAATTTCCTGTCTCTGTCAGATGCCTGTAATTCGTGATTAGGGAAAGAGTAGCAGAACAAAGCAAATACAGTGATCTTCACCCCATTATCTTCTCCAGGAAATCACAGATTTCTCCTGGAAATTAGTTTTCTGAAGCAGTAGGTTGTATCCTTATCTTTTTGTTCCTACTGTTTAATAAGTCCTGAAGATTGTCCCAGCCCCACCCCTGCATACACACACACTGTAAATATATTTAGCTCGTTTTCAAACCCACATGTGCTTTGGTGTCTGCATCATCCTGTGGTGATGGATTCTGCTGCACAATGTGGGAAAAGTCCTGTCTTATTTGACTTTTAAATCTATGACCTGATAATTCTGCGTGTTACCTTCTATTTCTTGTGCCATGAGAATGGTCTTTCTGATTTCACTGTCCCTGGACTGAAGCCTTTCCAATGTTGAATAAAGAGAATAATTATTTTGCCCATGATGCTTTTCCTAACCCTATTGTTGTAAGGCAATAAAATACAACCCACGCTCTCACACCTGTCAGCTTCTATAGAAACAGTCCTTATCCCTATGTTGCTGTACACAGTTGTCACCTCAGATTCTCCGTGTGATCCCCTTCTCTTCCACAGTGCTGCCTGGCACGCTGCTCTTCTTTGGCCTTTGACTTGTTTTCTTTTGCAAATGTAGGGGGGGGGAGTTACGTGTGCTTTGACCGAATCCCTGCTTTGGCCTTTTTTCCCTTCTCACTGAGAACATTTAAGTCACTCCCATGCAGGGCCTAGAAGTGTCAGGAGGCGACACCTGGAGCAATCGCTGCAGGTACTTCCCTTTTCACCAGCAGTTGCAGCTAAGGATGGCCAGTGGATTTCCGGGTGCCAGGCCAAACATGGTGGGGGGAGATCTGTCCTTTGATTTTTTTCTAGGTCCTTCTTAGCAGCAACACAGGGGCTTATGAAAGACGAGGAAAATGGCTTCTAGGCCTTCCCTTTGCTGAACTGCTAGATCTAGGTAATCTTAAAGCATCCCTGGCTTCAGGGCTTTGTAGCTGAGTAACTTGGCCTAAGCTGTCATCTTCCAGAAAAAATCCTTGCTTGCATCCCCACCTCTTCCTCCTGTTTCTCCTCTCCTTTGCTTACTGTGGCTGTATCCCATGACTCCATGTGTGTATTCCTTTGCTAGGTATGCAGAAGAACTGGCTACCACGAGGGTCCTCAAACACAGCTCTGAGTCCGCTAATGGAAAATGTGGAGAAAACCTAGCATGGGCATCCTATGACCAACCAGGTAAGCTTTCTTCTCGTGCTGTCTGACATGGGGTAAATGGCTTGTCTTACATATTTTGGGCTCAGAGCATCTGGTTGCAAGAGTACTGGTGTTTCCTCCACTTTGAAAAGGCATCCTCCACAGCTCAGCTCAGGCTTTGAGCCTCTCTTCACACCTTCATTTCTGAAGACAAAAATACTCTGTATATTTTTCTGATTGGAAATGTAACACGTAACTGGAAGCCTTAGGTTTGGATGCCCAGGGAGCTGAATTTTGGCTGGGCTGACAGCCTCCAGTGAGCCCTCAGTAGGAGCGATGTTCAGCAGCCTCTTCCCTCTTGCTTCCTCCAGCAGGCAGGGCTCACTCCTCAGCTGGCTGAGGCAGCAGGTGGGATGTATTAAAAGTGACCATTTGCTTGCCTTATTCCAATCTACCCCTGGAATTTCCACCACAGCCTGGAGGAGACAGAAGCTCATTTCTAGTAGGCTGAAGGTTCTGTTTGAAGGGCCTGGAAATTTCAGTAAGTGAGTTTTAGACCCAGGGACACCGCTCAGCTCCTTCGCAAGTGCCAACTCTAGTCCCAACGAGTGCTTTTTCACATTGAAAAAAGAAGCCCAGGGTGGAAATAAATACAATTTGCTCTGCTCATATTTGGCATTCTGTCCCTTGCAGAAGTCTGAGGTGAGGGTTCAGAGCGGCATGGGAAAGCACAGATGAACGGCAAAGTTTGCATAGCGGCTATGACTCACTGACTGAGCTTACTTCTTCCTTCGTCTCTGTGCTAATGGCCCATGCTCCTTCCCCCAAGGCTAAGCTCACAGAGTTCACATTTAGAGAGCTGGAAACAAAACATATGAATCCTTCCATAAATTTTATGACGCCTGTTTGTTCTGGATCCCTTTTGTTTTCTTCAGTGCGCTGTTTCCACATATAACTTGCCAGTTTTGAGCAATTTCGTTGCTATTTTTTTACCCACAGGATTGAATGTCTTGCTGAGAAAATTAAGCTGCATCCTCTTTTGTTGTGTAAAAGGCATCTGCATGTGCTATGCAGCGGGATCATTCTAAATAGCAGAGTGAGAAAACTAGTTCTTCAGAGAAAGTTACTCTCTCATCTGGGCTTAGTGTTCATCTCTGTGGAGCTGGTTCATTCTTCTTCTACCTTTCCTCATATTTTTCCCTTTGGATGGTTAATCTATACCCTGCTCAATAAGGCTGAAATTTGTATTAAGGGGTCCATCCATTCAAGGGCCTAACAAAGGCAGGCAGTGTCTTCCAGTGTCTTTCCCAGATAAAGCAAAATTCAATAAACTTACAGCATTCTCTGTATTCTCTCTAAAAAAGTGATGCTGTTGTTTATTTTGGCTCTTACTGAGTTCTGTAATAATGCCAGGAGATGTATTTCTTGTTTCAGAGAAGATTTAAGCTTTCAACAAGAAGAGCCTTCTAGTTTGACCCCTCTCCTGGTACAAGAATACCTTGAATTGTATTCAGGATTTGAGAGTTACATAGCCTAAAGCTGTCGCTGGAAATATGATTATCCCTGTAATCCAAGAAATAGTTGACAGCTGTTTCCTCCCTCCAGTCCTGCAGGAACTGCTCTGTGGCAGACTTCTCTTTGTCTCTGCTCAAATAAGTGAGCTGTCATCTGCCACTAATGCGAGAGACCGCAGCCTGCCGCGGCAGCTGTAGTATGTCAGGCTTCTCGGGATGCCTCCTCTCATTCCTCACATGTCGGGAGGCTGAAGGCTAGCACTGGGTGGCTACATTCTGGTTGGGATGGCCATGAAGAACTGTGCCATGTTGCCTTTGAAAACATTGTAGCTTATGAACTCCAGAGAGCTGGTAAGAGAAATTTGCCATGTGTTATCACCCACGCCTGCTATGGGAGGAACCCGGCTCTGCCTGTGCATCAGGACTAGTGGGCAGAGTGGTGCAGACGCCCTCTGCCCCAGCCCTGAGGGAACATGCTCTGACTGAGAGTCAGCCTTGATGCATCTCTTGCATCTCACCAGGCTCATACAATGCTGTTAAATAAAGTAAAATTAAATAAGGACCTGCATGAAGGATGCTGGAAGTAGAGGTTTACTACCTAGACCTTTTAGTATGACTTCAATCTAGGTAGTTATTTTTTTCTAAGGGAAATTTAAATCTACCTCTATGTTCTTTCCCCTCAGACTGGTGAAAGGAACGTGGTGATAACAAAAACCACAGAAACATTTGAGGAAAATTCTGAGGTTTGGGGCGCCTATTTACAAGTATATCTCCACAATGCAGCTCATCCTGGCACAGAAATGTGTCCTGTGGGGGTTTATTAGAATGTCTTTCGCAACTCAGTGGGATTACTTGGAGAGTTAAGGATTCTTCATGGTGGGGAGAAGCAGTAAGACTGGGGCCAGAGAACTTAAATGTTAGAGAGGGACGAATTCAGTCGTAGGACTGCCACAGCTTTGTGCCTCCAGTAGTGAGGCTGAAGGTGTATTCCCAGGCTTGCACACCCAAACACACGTAGACAGCATGTATACATGCAGGCAGCCACACAGATCAGCACAGGCAGATGCAGTTAGCATTCACGTAAACAGCACCAGTGGTTTCATCCTGCTCCCCTTTCTGGCTGATCACAATGAAGCCTATTATTGCAACATACAAAAATAAAGTAATATATTTTTTTTTTCCCCCTAGCAATGTACTCATACATATAAATGTATATTTTTATAACATAAAATAACATAGCTAATATATCAGTAATGGAAGTAAATTTCCAGTGTGGATCAGGCTGCCCCATAGCTGTTCCTGTATCCCAGCCTCCCCAGCTGCTGCCACCTTGATGTACAGATGCCTGAGACTGTGTTTCCACTCCAGTTGCTCATGTGGTGCATCTCACATGTGCGCACACACAGCTCCCCATCCACTGGCCAGGACCCCCTGTTGTCCCTGCAGTGGCCAGACACCTCTGTAGTGGCCACTCCCAGACCACCTCACCTGCTCACCAGCTAGTCCAGCTTGTGATTTGCCAGTGCCCACACGCTCACACCCACACTAGTGCTCAGCTGCTGGCACTACAGACACCCAGGCCCTTTCAACCCTTGCTCTGACATCAGTTGCCAGCACTCAGACACCACCTCCCCGCCACACACAGACATCCACACAGAGTAGAGCTCCTCACCCAGGAGAATAGTTCAAAATTAAATTTAATGAGACAACATGACAACTGATGAGATGCAGGGCATGCCCAGGCAGTGTACTGACACCTGTTTGCATGCAAGTCACCCCTTTTTCTCTCTCTGCCCTTCAGAGTGTTGTATCAGCAGAACTTCACACCAGGACGCTTAGTTTTGTTGTATGTACTGGCTTCATATGGTTGATCTTCTGACTGTACGAGACAGCTAGAGGCACAGTCGGTGTGGCCATGTTACTAGCTCGTAGCTTGAGCAAAATAAAATGACTGCACTGATTCTGGACCTAGTCTTGGGCAGAACTATACTTGGGTACTAATTCAGGGCTTGTT
Organism: Gallinula chloropus; assembly: GCF_964237585.1. Taxonomy (NCBI): domain Eukaryota; kingdom Metazoa; phylum Chordata; class Aves; order Gruiformes; family Rallidae; genus Gallinula; species Gallinula chloropus. The sequence continues at coordinate 64,893,656 of NC_140086.1, forward strand.
TTACCAAGTTTTTGTGTGGTGTAGATAGGTCCAGAGAGCCACGGTACTGATGAAACTCATTACAGCAAGATTCAGCCTGGTCCGAAATGAACATCTAGTAAGTTTAACTGAGGAGGTCATCAGTCAGCTATCACTGGGAGAAGGGTGGAGTCAAACTATGTTTCCATAGAGAAGGTGTTGCAACTGTGAATGTGGTTTACTGCAATGCAAACAGGAAGGATATTTTTAAAAATGGCAATCTACTAATTGCTTCTGCAAAGGGAGCAACAGAAGAGAAGTAGCAGCACTGAGCACAGGACAGAGCTACATCCTTTTAATAGGGTCAGTGGGCTCAGAAGAGAGTTGTCCCTTAGTCCCTTGGGTGTCAGCTGTCAATTTGAGCACTGGCTTGGCTTGTGTCCCACCACCGCATTGTTTACTGCTCCCCAAGGGGCAAAGAATCATAAGAAAGGTATTTCAGAGGAAAGAGAGCCTGTCCAGTCACTAGGTACTTACCCTTCCTCTCCCATGGTAATAACTTCCACACAGGAACCCTGCAGCATTATGGCAGATACAAGTCATCCCCTTGACTTCCCAGGACACTTCTTTAACATGATTTCAAGACAGATTTTGTCAAAAGCTGCCTAGTCCTTTGGCCACCTTCTCTTTTTCCAGGAACAAGTCTTTAATTTCTTGCAGGCGACGTTGCAATGACTCAAGGAGGGTGACAGCGATGCCATACAATGATAACCTGATCCTGCACATGACTAAACGGAGCACAGCTATCAGCTTCTAGGCTTTCACTGGCTGGCTGCAGCAAGTTGCAAGCTTTCATCCCCAAAGGCTGGGAATGAACACATCATAGACTGTGCTACCCAGCTGTACCCCATTGTCTTTCATGCACGGGACTGAGGTATTCTTACCTGGTGCCATTGCCATCTCCCTCAAATTAAAATGTCATGAAATTTTCATATGACAGTATTCTTTAATTTATATATATATATATATATATATATATATATATATATATATATTGTGAAGAGATACTGTGTTTGTTGAAACTTCTACGTCTTGTAATTTTTCCATTATGGAGATTTTAAGTTCTTGTCACCTGGAGCCTGGGACTACTTTTTAGACCTACAGCAAGCAGAGTGGGGTCATTCTTCTCTCCAACTGCTCTTCATACTACATCACACTGATATATTAATGGGGAGGGAGTGATGTGCTGGTCAGAGTGGAAATGCAGTTCTACATCTGTCACAATGCTGCTTACACGATACGGTCACTCAAGCACCTGCACACACAACACGTGTGCTTCATAAGACCTGACATGACAGCAGTCACATTCTGTTCTTCTGTTCCAGCTTGCCACAGACACATTTACATGCTTCATAGCTTTGAAATCTAGGGTGGGACAGATGGTATGTTCAGGTTGTTGTTGCGTGGGGTTTTTTTACTATGTGCTTTTTCTTTTCCTCTTGAATTGCACAAAGATTGCTCTTTGCATGTTTTTCAGTCTTCATTTTAGTTTTAGTGTGAGTATCAAATTAGCAGATATTTTATTTGCATTTCAGACTTCAGCCCTAAAACATGACTACAGGGTTTGTTGTTTGGTGCAGGGAGAGCAGGGAAAGAAGGAACCTGTTGATATATTCCAAAACACGTATTTTGGGAAGTGGGAGAGGTTTTGCTACCTTTTTAAGTAGAAAATGTAAATTCACTCCGCTAAGAGAGCACCATGCCTAACAAGCAGAGTGGCACAGATAAGTTCATAGTACTTTTCAGCCGACAAACTTCTCAAGAGATGGCACTTCATTCAGTACTTTCTTCTCAGTGACAGCTCTTGACAGTCAGCTTGCCAGGCTAACAATTCCACCCTTTTAGCAGACTGCACCCATAAAGCAACGGAGGTTCCAAGGAGTTAAACCAGCTCAGTGTCTGACTCCTTGAACCGTGCAAGTTTAAGACCTTTTGCTGCGTAACAGCAGAGCGTGAGTCACTGCTGTTCTGCAGCCAGCAGTCCACCAGGGACCCGCGCTCTGCGTGACGGCAGGCTTGACAGTGTTGGCAGCTTGCTATGAAATCCACTTGGCCTTGCGTTATACTTCCTGGAATGCTAAGCAGAAATTTCGTTACTGATGTAGCTAAGGGAAAAAAATTGCCCCCTTCTCCCCTCCCCCCCTAACCAGTGTTTGAGACAAGAATTTCCTAACAACCAGTGATGGAAAAGCAGTAACATTTGACTTTAGAGCACAGAGCATCTGCAAGCTCTGCTCTGAGCTCCTGCCCTCCACCAGATACAGCGTATCACAATCTCCTCCTTCCTTTCAAGTTCCTTAACTGTTCAACCGAAACCAAGGAAGGATTATTTCTTTGGCAAACATCAACTTTAGAGGCCCACAGGCCTGTAGTGTTACGTCACTGGCCGTAGTCATAGTCCTTACACAGCTGTGGTGAGCAAGAGCCTTTGATGAAGGTGGCGGACACGAGGACTTCCACATAGCAGCAGCTCCTTGGCATGTGTGTCAGAGGTGTCTGGCTGAGTTAGAAAGCCTCGGGTGGACATCCACAATGTCTCCAGTGCTAAGCAAGAGCCACTAAAAATAAATGCACTCAGAAATTTGAAGTATTAAACACTGACAAGAACATGGGAAACTAGTGGATGTCAGAAATGTTGTTTTTCTTTGGTTTGCTTGGAGCAGCAAGGGAACGACCTCACACACCTGCATCCACAGGTGGGAACCCTCCCTGTGGGAAAGGTCACTGTGCCCTTTTGCTCAGAAAACCTGGCAGGGCTCACTCAAGTCTTTTCAGACACGTTCCAAGAGGGAGGAGCTGCCAAAAGCTCATAAGTGGAAGCCTAATGACAGGAGCACTCATCCAAGGAGAGGGAGATGTGTCTCTACTACCTTCCGGGCTGAAAGTTACAGAAGGTGGTGTGCCAATAAAACATGTAAATTCAATGTGTTAAATTACCTGATGATCTATCTGAGGACTTGAAAGCATTTCTGCCTCAACTCATTCCAGACTCTGGGCCACACAGACCTTTCTCACCCAGAGTATCTTCCGACCTCAACACTGTAAATTTTAACTGCCGGCGAGAATTAGTGGGTGGCTTTTCATCAGCCCTGGCAGACCAGACAAGCACCTTGCTGCAGAGATCTTCCCTGAACAGGATGAACTCTACCTGGTTCTGCAGCTGTGTTGTGGGTTGCCTGTCCAAGCCATGCCGGCCACACAGTCCCTGGAACTCCATCCAATGGAGGAACTGGCAGATGGCCTTTGTGTCAGAGCAGGACTCAGGCCATCAATGGCATCAGATCCTTAAGAAAAAGGCACTGGACTAATCAGTAACCAAGTAGCAACAGCTATTGTGAAACAATAAATATTTGGTAAGATACACATACTACCATGTTACCTACATTTCAAAGACTCTTCCCAGTAAAAAGATTCTTTCTCCATGTTTCTAAAAGTTCTGGACAGCTGTTAACAGAAGACCTTGCTGGCCAGGCTGTAAGTGGGCAACACTTCTGTGTTTATGTCATGATTCCAAGGCAGGGTGTTTTCTGTCTTTCAGGAAAGGATGTGGCTGACAGATGGTACAGTGAAATAAAAAATTACAGCTTTCAAAACCCAGGCTTTTCTTCTGGGACAGGTAAGTTCAAACTGGGCACTGTTTCTTCAAGAGCACAGATTTATTTTAAGAAGTTGGCTAGCCAGACTGTTTTGGTATTTTTTTAAAAAAAACCCTACCTTTATTTCTTAGGAAAAAAAAAAAGAGGGGGAAAAAATTAGAATTTCCCCAAAGTTTTACATTAGAAACGCACAAAAGGGTAAAAGGAAACTGAGAAATGAGGAAGTCAGCAAAATTTGTTGATTGAGGGTTTTTTAAATATTGTGTTTTTCCTCTGACTCCAGAGTTTTTAAAAGGCAACTTATTTCTCAGTGAAATTAATTTCTAGAAATTACTAAATTGGAATCATATAGGTGTCCTACTAATCATGCTCTGCTGCTGTTTACATTGAAATGTGTTCTCTAACAAGTTATATCACTCCAACCACAGAGATAACTTCAGCTATAATTTAGTGATCAGCCACAGACTATTGACTACATATTCACAGTCCTGTGTTGAATGAACATAGGAACATTGTTCCTTGAATAAGGCTCAAGCAAGACGTATGCCTGAGCTCATTTCAGGTGAAGAAACTCATGGGTTTCTCCTGTGGGATTTGCCTGTGCATAGAGGGAAGAACAGACAGAGCAGCATGATGTGGGGTGACTGTAACAACGAGGCAGAAGCAGCCACAAAGCCAGTGTGATTTTGAACAGTTGCATTTGCAGACACATAAAAGATGGTCAAAGCAAGTGAATAAAAGTCACTGTCAGAACTGCTGTTCCTACTGCAGGGGGGTGGTTGAGTCACCATCCCTGGATGTGTTTAAAAGATGGGGGGATGAGGTACTTAGGGATATGGTTTAGCATAGGACAGGAACAGTTGAATTCCACGATCTTAAAGGTCTTTTCCAACCTTGTGATTCTGTGATTCTGTGAGTGAAGACTGTGATATCTCTGTTGGCTTTTGTATCAGATACTCATCAAGCTACTTCTTTCATGATTCTCTTACTAGGTATTCTTCCTCAGCTATAGGACATGGAGCTGGGAATAGTAGTGGGGAGCCAGGTCAGATCAGGCTTTTTCAAGACAAAATGCTAGATGAAGTTTTCTTTTCACATCCTCATCTTGTTCTCCTGTTAGAGAAAAAACTCCCACAGTTTTGTATTGTTCTTTGTTTCCCTACCCCTCATGTGGATCTAAAATTAATGTATATGCTCATATCTCTCCCTCCCTCTCTCTCCAGGTCACTTCACAGCAATGGTTTGGAAGAACACAAAAAAGATGGGTGTCGGAAAAGCATCTGCTAGTGATGGCTCTACGTTTGTGGTGGCTAGATATGATCCAGCTGGAAATGTAGTAAATCCAGGCTATTATGAAGAAAATGTCCTCCCTCCAAGAAAATAACTCCTCTTTTTTGTTTGGTTTTTTTTTTTTTTAAAGGTAGTCTTACTGCTTGGTGACAAGTGAACCTGGATTTGAACTTAACAGTGTCTGAAACGAAGTATGATTCAGTGAAATTTCCTGTTTGATACTGCTGTTCCTTTCTCATTGCAGAGGAAGCAATTACAGTTGCTAGAGTCGATCTGCACACTAGGTCCCATTGGCTTCTGAGGGGGCTTCATTCTATTTGAGGACAGAGAAAATGCAGCATTAACGAAGGGGTGGGGGTTTTTTAGTAGTTTGCATGAACTCTGTGTCAGCATATGAGTAAGCACATGTCGGATGTCTTTTTTTAAACAAGCAGATTTATAGCTTTCTGTAAACTGAAGATACCAGCTTGTAATTATATCACGTACTCCCAGGTTTGCCAGTATTTCTTCGTAACTGTAACTTCTCTGCTCTATCTATACCTCCTGCTGCTGCAGGGCCTTCTCTCTGCAGATGGAACATATGCAAAACTTACCCTACGAAAGGTATGAGTGTAAGATGTAGTGGCATTCAGACCTGTGTGTTTGTATTGAGAGGATCTCATGGAACACTAAACTGGCAAAATTGTGTCTGTCAAGTAAGCCATAACTAATGCACGACTTGAAAGCTACTAGAGTTGTTTAAATCCCAGTGTCACATTTTAGGTGCTAATATTTAAAATCTATTTGAGATGAGTGTATTTCAAGTTCCAACCCCATCTTACAGTTTACACTATTGTCTTATAAGTATGTACATTGTCTTACAATCAGATCATTTACTTCTGTTACAGAAAAGTAAGATACTCCTTTTTCTCTCAGACATTTACACACAAACAAAAAGGTTCTTTGATGGAGTGGATTGGATTTTACTTCTTGATAACTTATTCTTATTTCCTAAGGAATATCTTCTGCAGGTGTCATGCTATACAGACAATAACATTCTCAAATCATCTCTTGCCTCCTTTGATAATGTCACAGTAGGAGGTATTCACATGGTCATCATTAAGAGACGGTTGCTCTTTGCTCATATCATACCATAGCAGTAAAAGTGTTTCACACACCAGATTGATGCCTTGAAAAAATTCCGAGTGCATTTCCTTAAAAGCAAGCCAGAAAAACATCCTGAGGACAGCTTTTCTTCTCTTGTGAATCGTGTATGGGGCCATTTTGGCCAGGTTCGTGTACTGTGCTGCAATTTGGAGTTTTCTTTTCTTTGTAAGTGTTTCTTTTGACTTCTGCTGACATTCTGTATGCCAGGATTTGGTTCATGAAGAGTGCCATTACAGAAATACTTCTTTTTGTTTACACAGTGGTAATAAACTGCGCTGTTACGGCTTGATTGTATGTCACTGTGATGCTGTACGTTACCACCTTTTTGCTGCTACCAAGGATTTAACACATACAATGGACATCTGAAAATGAAATATTTTTTAATATGAGTTACTCAAGCCTTTGCTGTTACCTGAGTCTTTGTCAAACAATCCTCAAGTTTTATTTCTGAGACACGACATCATGCAGCAACTATTCTAGTCCAGAAAAGAAAGAAGGTACCTCCTAAGAAAGGATAAATCATACAGCAGATCGTGCATGATCCCTTTACACACAGATTGAGCTAGCACTTGATGCTGAAGAGGCACACCTCTTTCTCTCTTGAACTCCTGCTTTGTATCTCTCTTCATTTCAGCTGCTCCCTCTCCCTGTTGACATGTTCCCAGTAAAAGATGCCCACTCAGCTCCCACTCAGGCACGTGTGTAGCAGTAACTGCAGACTTGGGGGCCTTCGCCTCTTCAGCCCTCAGCTGACGAATGGTGCAACTCCAACCAGGCTAATGTTTCACAGGCAGCCCATTATCATCCCTGAGAACGAAAACAGGACTTCTCCCCCCCCCCCCCAAAAAACAGTCTTGCTGCAACTGAGGTAAAAGTTGATGTTAAATGCTTTAGCAGCATTGAAATACTCTATTTTTTCCTAATGACATCACTGTTTTTGGCCTTGTAATGGCCAGTGTAAAACTGTACTATATCCTAGCTGTGTGAGTCAAGTCAGAGTTTTTCTCTGCTGACATCTAGTTTTTCTTCATGTCAGAGAGAACTGGGATGGTAGGGAAAGAGAGAACAAAAAACAACAAAAAAGCTTGTAGTTATCTGTATTTAAAAAGATGGTGGCAAGTGGACTTCCAGAGCTCTTCAGATAGAGCATTTTCGGAGATATTCAAACATGGAAGAAGCACAAGTCACTCAAATAGACCCAATGCAACCTTCATGCACTCCACAGAGATTTGATGTAAGTGTGACTGCAACAATTAAAAAACCCCTGACAATCTAATTCTTCATGACCCACGGGTCTCTTCTCCCAAGCAACTAGCAATAGGATGTGAGGAAATGGCCTCAAGTTGTGCCAGGGGAGGTTTAGATTGGGTATTAGGAAAAATTTCTTTGCTGAAAGAGTGGTCAGGCACTGGAACAGGCTGCCCAGAGAGGTGGTGGAGTTGCCATCCCTGGAGGTGTTCAAAAAACATGTAGACATGCTTTATTTGATGTGGAATTGGACAGATGGTTGGACTTGATCTTTGCTAACCTTAAAAATTATATGATTCTACGATCACAATGTTGACACCTTCTGCAAATGACCTCTGGCTGCATAGTAAACCATGGCATACGTGGGTGTCCAAATGCGAAAGGAAGGGTAACATTGCTGACGTGACTCACCCAGGAGCCGTATGAGTTTTGTGAAGTGCACACTGAAACCTGACTTACCAGCCATCTGTATTAAAAGACTCCGTGTAGGTGTGATTCCTCCACTCCCTGCCACATCTTGGAGAGTTGTGGAGATTGGGAGGTGGTGAAGAAACATGCCTGTCATGTTAGAGCAGAACAAGGTGTTTAAGAACTTCCTCAGCCAGGGTTTTACACATAGAAGTCACATCTGACCTGACCTGACAGCTCTGAAACCAGAGAAAAATGCTTATCTTTAGAGGCCTACAGATGGTTTTTACAGTCTTTTTTGTGGCAGCAGGAGGAGGAGGAGGAGGAATTCTAACTGGTCTGAGGCTTTATTTCCAGTCTTCTGTGTTAAATAATAACAAAACACTTAGGGAAGAACTGGGACTGATCTTAAAAAAAAGTGCTAAAAAGGGAAGCTTGCATTAACACATCTTAATTTGCCAAATTCCCTGCTTTATCTTCCCAAAAGGACAAAACCCAGGCAAATCCTCCTACAAAAAGTGGAAGATGACATTCAGAACTGGTAGAGGTGCTGTAAGACCACAGATCCATCGGAAAGCCACATCCCATGAACAATAATAATAAGCCCAAGGGGAACAAAGTTGTAAGCACTTAGCTGGTCTTACATATTGTACTTGGAAAGGCTTAGCTTTTGGGTAGCTCAGCCACTCAATTTGTCTCCAGCTTTTATTTTTCAGGTAGATTTGCCTCCGACAAAGTGGTTGACTTGATTGGGTTAACTGCAGAGAAATCATGTTAGACTAATTGACTGCTGGCCTGCAGGCTTTTGCAGAGTGCCACAGGTGCCCTAAGAATCACAGAATGTTAGGGGAAATCAACCCCTTCGAGGAAAGGACCTCGAAAGATCATCCAGTCCAACCCCCCTGCTAGAGCAGGATCACTCAGATTAGGTCACATAGGAATGCATCCAGCTGGGTGATGAATGTCTCCAGAGAAGGAGACTCTACATCCTCTCTGGGCTATCTATTCCAGTCGTCTGTCATTCCTTATGTTCACATGGAGCCTCCTGTGTTCCAGCTTACACCCACTGTCCTTTGTTCTATCATTGGACATCAGTGTCCTGGCTCCATCCTCCTGACTCTTGCCCTTTACATATTTATAAACATTAATAAGGTCACCCCTCAGTCTCCTGTTCTCCAGCCTAAAGAGATCCAGCTCCCTCAGCCTCTCCTCATAAGGAAGATATCTCACTTCTTTAATCATCTTGATGGCCCTGCGCTGAACTCTTTCAAGGAGTTCCCAATCCTTCTTGAACTGAGGGAATATTTCTGGCTTTTCTGGGTATCTCTGAGTTCGATAGTTTTGGTATTTTTGGGGGGGTTTATCTGTCTTAGTATTTAAAAACACTTTTCCGTGTGAATTGGTTTCAGTGCTAAATTGAGCTGTCTTTGCAACATCTTTCTTACCTTCTTATGATACCCCAGCAGCCAACTGCAAAAAAGCCAGGTATGACTTCAGCTGAGGTATTGAGACATCTTAAGCTTAAGCAAATAAAGCTTTTAAGAAAGGAAAGTGCTCGCTGACATTTTGTTCGCCCTGGGATATGATAGTTGTTTTGATCTGTATTAGAAACCCCAGAACATGGTAATGTGAACAAAGCCACAGACAGTCCTGATCTGTTAGCTACAAACACTGCACTGCAAGCATTATGGTTGCTGCACACGCCAGGGCCGTGTCTTGTCTCTCCCAGAGGCTTTCTGAGGAAGATCTATGTGTAAGGTGGCTACTGGAGGCTGCTTGACCCCCAAGCAGATTTGAAAAGGGGTTTGAGATGGCACAGAGAAAGCCAGTGAGACAAAGCCACTACCCTCCCTTGTTGAACTTGGTACTAGAAATCTCAGACAACTGCATTTCTAGGGAGAAAGCAGGGAGAAGTTAGGAGTTCGGCTGCTCTGGTTACTGCAGGGCAAGAAAGTTAAATTTGAAGATGACATCTTTATTTCTGTCTCCTCCACACAACCTAAAGATCAAAAAACTTGTTGGCATGTCCATCTCCACAGTGAGCTATTGCATTTCCCAAACCATAGCAGAAGGAAGCAGTGGGGCTGACTTTTAGTGACTTTCAACTGTCAGGGGAAATCCTGGGTTAATTTCTGCTTCCTAAAGCTCTGTGCACCAGACTGTGAGTGAAGGTTCCACTTCTTGTGGCAAGGACACAGAACAGGAGTTGCAAGAGGCCTGGGTTTTCCTACACAATCAGACTGGAACAAGTCACAAGCTAGAAAATAATCCACTACTTTAAGTTAGTAAGAGTGCCCTTTGTGAAATATAATAAATTTTTAAAGCCAAGGAGGGCCTAAGAGTGCCTGGGTTTAACCTTCCCCTTCCCCTGTCTGGAGGCACACTCTGACGGTGTGTGCCCCTGCCACCGTCCTAGGACCAGTGCCATCCTTGTGCACCCACATGTCCCAGGCAGCGGTCTGGGGCTCAGTGGATCCCCTCTCTGCTGCACTCCTCCCTATACACTTCACGTTTCCTCTGCTTCTTCACAGGGAGTTGGGTCTTCTAGCTGAGTTGACCCTTGTATGACCTAGCAGCCGCTGTAAATCTGCCTTGACAAGGTTCCTCTTCTGAACTGGTTTACTTTCTTGAGCAGTGCTGTCGGTCCTCCACATCTTCTAATAAGAAATTTTAATTTCTCAAAAATTAATTCCTCTGGCTCTTCTGACTAGGAGGGTGCTAAGCAAGACATGGGATTGCAAGAATGTCATCATAAATGGGATGAAATTTTTTTTGGCTTTCAGTTATACCAGGTGAACCATAAAGAAATAACACAAAAACCCCAGACTATGGTTGCCTGGACTGCACACAGGCTAGAATCTGAGACCTGATTTAACAGCACCCTAGGAAAAGCTGTAAAGAGCTCTGTGGAGGGCAAGAGAGAGGCCAGGATGCAGAGCCTGTGAATCTGCTATGGGTGGGCCATCTTGTCTGGGCAAAGCTATGCTAAGAGGTCATGAAAATCCAGATTAGGGTTCGTATCCTGAAACACAGTGAAATTTCAGCACAAATTCTCCCCTGTCATTGCTGATGTGCTCACTGATGTGTCCGGGGGGAAATCTAGCTGGTCATCCATTTTCTGGACCCAGTCATGAAGGCTGCAGTCTCCCTTTTCTTCCTCACCTTTCGGTGCCCAGATATCAAGGTACCTACAGGGAGAGCTGGAGCACTTGGGAAACCCAGTATCTAGTCCCACATTGTCTGCAAAGCCCAGTAAGGCCCGTAAAGCACAGGATATTGCAGACTTACAACAATGAATGTTGAGACATTAAATATCCCCTCTTTCCATTAAGGCAGGCACAGCTGTAAACTATGGTTAACGCAGTCGGTGCTGGAAAAGGAGAAGAAATAGTGTTTTGCTACTCCATCACCCTGGAGTGTGGGAAGATGCAGGCAGAGACGGGGCAGTGGTGAGTGCTCTGCTTCCATGCACAGGGGTGCCCTGATGGATTTCCCTCAGGGTCTTTCCCTCACTTCTGCTTCACCCCTTCCATTTAATCGGAGACTTAATTTGTTTATTTGTAGGATTTTGTTTGTTTGATTAGTCTTTGTTTGGGTGGGGTGGTTTTTTTTGGCTATTACCTAGCAAAGCATTTTGAATGGACGGGCTCTCAAGATTTTCACCCCCTCTCTCCTTTGGCGGGAACACAAGGCAGGCCGCACGCTTCAGGCAGGGAGGTTTTGCCGCCGAGAGCCGGCGGCGGCAGCGGACGGGCGGGCGGGCGGGCGGCAGGTGGCAGCGTCGCTCCGCGGTTCCCGCCCGCTGCGGGCAGCCCAGGCCGCACCCACCGCTCCGGCCCCCGGTCTCCGTCCGGAAGACACACACACACATCTCCCCCCCGCCCCGCTTCTGCCCTGCCAGCTATTCCACCTTATCTTTTGTAAATTATCTTAATCCCACGGCTCGATTATTGAATATATTATAAGTAATCACAGCGTCAAGTGGAATAAAGACAGGGTGGGTTTGGTTTGGATTTTTGTTTTGCTTTGTGGTGGGTTGTGTTTTCCCCCCCCTGCATGAATTTGACTGGAAAATGTAATTTGGTAGGGAATTAGCTGAGCCCACGTAAATATAGAGTCAGGTAAAGTGATGGGAACCGTGTGTGGGTTTATATTCTGCCCTGTCCTATTCTTTCAGTGAGCCCAGAGTCTGCACCTGCAGCTGTCTCAAACACCACAGCTTCGGGGCTGCTGCTCCATCCATACCTGCATCCACAGTCCATGGTAAACACCGACTCCAGAAAACCAAAAACAACAAGGAAATTTTTGACCTGAAAAGCCTGCTTTTATTAAAGTGTCCTGGCTGATGCAGTTCTCAATGATTTTTGTAGCGCTGACTCGGTAGTTAAATATCCTCACTGACCCCTGGGCACAGAGAGAGGGTTCATAACACTTGTAAGTGTACAGACTGGTATGTATGAATGTGCTGGGCCAGAAGATGACAGATGAGATCTGTGGCCTCAGGCCCAGGGGAAGTCAGGGCTGCAAGACTGCTTTGGCAGAGCTTGCTGCGTGCACTCTGGCTCTGTAGCACTTGCCCCCACCTGAGAGGAAGGAATGATCTGCCTGGTCTCACAGGGGATGTAGATGGCTTCTCCTTCTGCCTCCACTTTTCTTCATTCACTCGTATTTACTCAGGCTTTCTGCAAAATAAAGAAATCCCCAGCAATAGTGAGTTGGCTATTGATGGGATATTGCCAACTAGGGGTTCATGTACTCCTGACTATGGAAGTCCCTGCATACAGCTATCCAGCCCATATGTTTCTTCCAAGAAACAAATAGCTTACAGTGCCTTACATTCCCCATGCGCAGGCTGTCTCCTCTTAGAAGAGTCAATACAAAAGCTATGCCAGTCTAAAAACTATCGGTGGGTATTCTTCTCCCTGCCCTTCCCTCACAGGTACATTACCCAATGCCTTGCTGCAGACAGAGTTACATTGTGGAAAACACACTTTTACTGAATGCTGCTGGTGTAGCAGCACCTGCACTGGTAAATATAGAGAAAGCTTTACATGAATTGTTTCTCCAACAAGCAGGCTTCCTATATTTGATAATTAGTGACATACCGTGTCCCTTTTGGCTGCTCGCCCACTTCCCTCAGCAAATGCAGGGCTTGCATATAAAGCTCAGAGTCTTATTCAATTATTTTGGTTTGTCCTCTCTCTCCCTTTCTTGGTTGGGAATTGTTAGTGAACACAGTGCCTTCAGGCTGTAATTTCCTGTTGCATATTTTCTGAAACCATGTGAGGGATTGTTCTTGATGAGCTTTCCAGGAGCCTGCTACAATTGAACTTGTCTCATTACCAGCAAGATATAGCCTTCAGCTTCTTGCCATCCTTTTTCTCTTGCAGTTCAGGATTGTTTTATTTTCCCCTCCTGGGGTTTGAATGCTAATACGGGTCACAGAGTCTTTGAAGGTAGGTGGCACAAGTTCATCTGGCCTAGCATAGAAGAGAGGGCAGGAAGAGAACACTCTGAGCACTACAGATGCTTTTACAAAAAGGCTTTATATGGTGCCTATGTCCTAGGTCAGGGACTACCAAGCAATGGTCAGGGGGGTGGCGACAACTGTTCAGGGGTGTGTACCACCCTTATATTACTCTCAGTAAAGAAATGATCTAGTAGAGAGAAGTTATTGAGAAATTTGTAGTGTTGAAGATGGTGTTGCAAAGAATATGGGGAGGATTGAAAAAAGATGCCAGCAAACCTACAAAGTCAGGGTCTGCAGTCAGTCCAGGTAAGAAGAGGTATTGTTGTGAATTCCCACAAACATCATGGTCTTCTGAATGCTCCAAGGGAGGCTACGGTATTCAGAGCTTTGAAAGACCAGAGGCAACTTGAAAGCTCATCATTCTTTTCTTCAGTCCCTCAACCATAAGCTTTGTGCTGTTGCAAGGCACAGCTCAATACTGCTGTGCCTCTAAGAGCTGAAACAGGGTCTGTTCACTGGCATGCTACCTTTCACACAGCATCTCTGTCTCTCTCCACTTTCAAAGAATAGGATTAATGAGCAGAGCTGAGAATTTGTATTTATGTATAAAATCTCCTATGCATTTGTCAAGGACATGTCCAAAAGCTTTAGAAAAAGGAAAAAAAAAGTTCTTGCCTCTCTCTGTCTTGTAAAGTTCTATAAATTGAACACAAGAGAAAACTCAGTGATTGTTTTCACCTCACTGTAACTTGCATTTCAGGATGCCACTGTACTCAATGAAATGTATTGTGAATGTTAGTAATTGTTTCTCTAAGCCCATCACAATAGGTGAAGAGTCAAAATTGCTAATGATCTTTCCAACAGCCTAGCTATTTTTCAGTTGCTCACCGAAGCCATTAATCAACATAGCCAAGACTGTTTGAGCAACATTTACTAGCAATTAACCTATGGTTATGGGAATATTCTAGTTTACACATCAAATAAAAGATGCATCCTAACACTGCTTTTGCTAATTGAAAAGGCTGGAAAACAAAAGTTCTCAGACCTACATGGTTGAGGTTGCTATGCAAAAAGAGGGTACCAAATATGCTGTAAATATGTTACATTAAATCCTCTCCCTGATTGCTGAACATTAGCTGAGCATTCCTTTTCACTTTACATTACCCCACTTTTTCTCTATTCTCATTCCTCGAGCACTGAAAAGTTCTATCACCTCAGCTTTCACCAGCAAGGTGCAGGACCAAAATACTTCTAATGCTACTTCTGTGATGTCAGTGAAGTTACATCTGGTGCAGTTTCCACCTCTAATATTTTCTACTGTCTAGAAAGTTTATCTGACTGGTAAATATTACTGTGTGATTTAACAGAGCTTCTTTATGTGACAGAAGAAAGGAAGCAGGAACGTTAGTGAGAAATTGGCTTGACAGTTGCACTCCAGGAGCTGCAGCCAATGGCTCAATGTTCAATGGAGACCAGTGGCGAGTGACATTCCTGAGGAGTCAGTATTGGGACAGGCACTGTTTAACATCTTTGTTAGAGACATGGATAGAGGGATAGAGTGCAGCCTCAGCAAGTTTTGGCAACACCACCAAGCTGGTGCGATTGACACACTGGAGGGAAGGGATGTCATTCAGAAGGACCTTGACAGGCTGGAGAGGTGGGCCCATGCATGAGGTGCAAGGTCCATGGAGGTGTGCCCACAAAGGCCAACTGCAAGGTCCTGCGCCTGGGTTGGCCCAATCCCAAGCACAACTACAAGCTTGGAAGGGAATGGGTTGAGAGCAGCCCTGAGTTGAATGTATCTGGTTTGTAGGACTTATCAAGATGGCAAATTAGAAATATTTAAAGGAATATACACCACAAGCAGGTGTGTTGTTGTGACTTCATAGGACTGGTATCTCTCCCATCCCAGAACCCAGTTGGTTTAGAAACCAGCCAGATGGTTTAGAAGCCTTAATGTTGTGTTGGGAAATATTATCCCTCAAGGTTAACCTCGGTGCTCTTTACCATCTTTATCAATGACATTGATGATTGAATTGAGTGCACCCTCAGCAAGTTTGCAGATGACACCAAGCTGAATGGTGTGGTTGACACAGTGGAAAGAAAGGAAGCCATCCAGGGTGATCTTGACAGGCTTGAAAGGTAGGACTAGATGAACCTAATGAGATTCAACACGGCAAAGTGTAAGGTCTGGCACCTGGGCTGGAGGAATCCTATATATATACAGACTGGGAGAAGAGCACCTGGAGAGTAGCCATGCTGAGAAAGACCTGAGGGTTCTGGTGGATGAGAAACTTAACATGAGCCGGCAGTGTGCTCTTGCAGCTCAGAAGGACAATGGTATCCTGGCCTCCATCAGAAGAGGGACAGGGAAGTGATTGTCCCTCTCTACTCTGCCGTCGTGAGGCCCCATCTGTGTCCAGATCTAGGGCCCCCAATGCAAGAAAGATGTGGAACTGTTGGAGAGGAGGGCCATGAAGATGATTGGAGGGCTGGAGCACCTCCCCTATGAAGAGAGGCTGAGAGAACTGGCCTTGTTCAGCCTAGAGAAGAGAAGGCTGTGGGAAGAACTCATTGCAGCCTTCCAGTACCTGAAGGGAACATACAAACAGGAGGGGAATCCATTTTTAAAAAGGGTAGATAATGGCAGGACAGGGAGGGAATGGATTGAAGCTAAAGGAGGGCAGGTTTAGATCAGATATTAGGGGGAAGTTCTTTACAGAGGGAGTGGTGAGGTACTGGAAGGGGCTGCCTAGAGAGGTGGCAGATGCCCCGTCCCTGGAGGTGTTCAAGGCCAGGTTGGATGCGGCCCTGGGCAACCTTGTGTAGATCCAGGCCTGGATGTTGATGGCCCTGCCTGTGGCCGGGGGGTTGGAACTCATGATCCTTGGGATCCCTTCCAACCCAGACCATTTGTGATTCTGTAATTTAGTGTTGTCTCAACTAACGTAGCTTAAGTGTCTACATTTGTCTCCTGCTTCTAGCCAGGCCAGAGTCAACCTCCCCCAGCAGCCAGACCAGGTGAGCTGAGTTAGGCCCAGGCTGTTTCCATACCACCTGACATCACTTCCCCATAAAAGGGGCTGGTTGGGGAGGGGTGCTTATGGGCACCTCCAGGCTAATGTGAGTGTGTGGCATGCATGGTGCTCAGCCACTGGTTGGGGCTGAATCACCACAATTTGCCAAAAACACTGGTCACAAGCAATGAACCTTCACCTAAGTATATTGAACTTTTGACGAACCCCATCCTAGTTAAGTAAAAGAAGGCTCCAGAGATGGTTTAAACTGGAAGATAAGGCGGCTACAACCATTAGCAGAGGCAGTAACCCTATAGAAAAGAAGTAGTCCACCACAGATAAAGAACATGATGAAGACTGTGAAGATCCCAGACCTTACTATTACTGTTGGTTTGAACTGCTGTGGGATAGGGAGGGAGCTTAGATTGTAAGAGCCTTAACTGCCCAGGAATCATTTTGTTCAGGGTCCCTCTGTGGAAGCATCCTGCTCTATCTATTACAACTGCTGTACCATGCAATTAAGTTATCTCATGGGATTTAAAGCCTTAAACTTTGCTGTGGGAAAGCTAGGGTGAAGAAACTTCCTTAACAGTTCCCTGAAAAATAAAATGATTTGTAAAATAAATTGATTACCTGTCAAGTTTTACAGCCTGTTTGCATCAATGATGCCTACTTTTGTTTGATATTGAAGATAGAAAGATAGTACTAAACTTAATACTGAATTGTCATTGGCAGAATTATTTCCTTGTGAACCCAGAGTTTTATGTTTGAAGTCCATTTTTCTTCACCCCAGGCTCTGCAGTGAACGTCTTCATGCTCTGCCTTCAGTTAGACCAAAATTCAGCGTCGCTGATTTTTGCAGCATTTGTCATTCAGCCATGCAATTCTAATAGGCAGGCCTGGGAGAGAAACCTAAATATAGCAATCGTCTTGGCCCTCATTTATGTAAGAGACAATGCCAGTTTCTAGCCCACATCACTGTGGGGGAAGGAGACTTCAACATGTGACACAAAAAGCAAACAGAAAAAGATGTCTCCAAACACACTTAACATAACTCGTTTGCTTTCTTTTGGAGTATGACTCATGAGTTTTAAGTGATAAGTAGAGCCTCAGCTTCATTAAACCCCCGCTCAAAATAGTCCTGTTACCTCTGATAAGAGAGGAGGATGTCGCTTTCTTGAGTGTGGTGACCCTTCTCATCCAGACTGGAGTGAATAAAAACACACAAAAAGCAGACAGGCCCCGTGCATAGAAAAGTGGTGGTTTAGATCCCCTATTACATTTTCTGAGCTCATTTAATGTCTCTTATCCTGGTGAGTGTGATCTTCAAAAGCATTTGTAAGACGGTTGGAGATTTAGGGCTGAGGGGCAGACCTTTGCAGGAGAGAGGTGCGAGCTGAGTTACAGAAACAGAAGCTGACACCGGATCTGAGTGCAATGCAACCTAATTAAAACTCAAAATGCTTGGAAACATGGTCTGTTAAATTCTGAGGGCACCGAAGGGCTATCTTCCTAAAAATGCTATCTTGATGATTTGCCCCATTTATATTCTTGTCTTTTCATTTATTAGTTACCCAAACCTTATAAAGTGGAGCTTTCTCCCTCCTCATGAGCCAACTATGTATACAAATGGCAGGTACTGATGAAATGTTTACTGAAAAGATTAGCTTGTCAATGAGGCAAAGGATGGATATTGATCCCCCTTCTATGTTTGTCAACCTGTAACCTGTTTAAGAAATGGCCTACAGCAAAGAAATCCAATCAAGCACTCTCTGCAGCTCCAGTTTTCGTGTAATATAGCGGGGAGGAGGGGGGGATTCAATCACAATAAAGGAAATGAACCACTTATCATATAAATGAGGGTGAGGCAATTAACAGGTTACAGGTTCCAAGTGAGGAGAGTTCTGGCTGCAATACAAGACTAAAAGATGGATATCCTGCACACCTGAGGTTTTCCCTGGTCTTTCTATGGGAAGAGGTGGTTATGTGGCAAAACACATTGCGACGCTGAGCTGGCATGGTTAGAATGTGCCATTCCTAACTAAACCCATGCTTGATAACTTTGTGATGGAAATGTTTTCAGAGAAGTGGCCAAAATAGTTTTCTGAGTAATTAATACCACTTGTCAGTCCCTAGGGACACCTGAAAAACAATTTTTTAGTTTTATGAAAGATGTGAGAGATCGTATGATTTTAATTTGATTCAACGGCAGAAGAAAATTGAGCCTTTTCTAATATGATCCTCCTGCCCTTGCCTCCCCCCAGCAATATGAGTCTGAGGTCCAAGTTGTGTTTAAGTCAAGTGGTCCAGCTGCCAGCCTGTAGATGCGGTCTTCTGTTGCTTCTCTTGAAACCTTTTTTGTTTGCATGAACAAGTAAGGGGGCAGCTGGACTTAAAGGCAGGCTGATGCTGACCCTCTCTGCTCTTAAGCAGAGTAGATATGCACTCACAACATCCTAGCTCTGAATCTGAGGAAACAGCAGCTGATACTGAAGCATTCACCATCTGAGATGACTAATCAGCCTATTTAATTCTTTTTAGGAATGAGTTTCCTTCTCCAGAAATATATGATTCTGGACTCTGTTAGGAAAATGTGGAATAAACTGGTTTTCCATTGAAGGTTTAGGTCTTGGTATTTGTGGTGGGTTGACCTTGGCTGGCTGCCAGATGCCCACCCAGCCGTGCTCTCACTCACTCTTCCTCAGCAGGACAAGGAGGGAGAGGTATCTTGAAAAGCTCATGGGTCAAGATAGGGACAGGGAGATCACGCAGCAATAACTGTCATGGGCAAAACAGACTTGATGGGAAGCCCGTGGGCCCTTCCCACGGGCTGCATGTTTTCATAAAAAGCTCCAGCATGGGTCCTTGCTGTGGGGCACAGTCCTGCAGGCACAGACTGGTTCAGCGTGGGTCCCCAGTGGAGTCACAGCTCCTGCCAGAATAGCTGCTTCTGCATGGGCTCCTCTCCATGGGCCACCGTTCCTGCCAGCAGCCTGCTCCAACATGGGATATCCATGGGCTGTAGCTTCCTTCAGTGCACATCCACCTGCTATAGTGTGGAGTGCTCTAGGGGCTGTAGCATGGACATCTGCTCCAGTCTGGACCCCTACCAGCTGTAGGGGAACAGCTGCCTCACCATGGTCCTCTCCAGGGGCTGCAGGCTAACCTCTGCTCAGGGCCTGGAGTCTCCCCTAATGCTCCATCTGCTCTCTCACTGGGGTTTGCAGGGCTGTTTCTCTCACATACTCTCACTCACCTTTCATGGCAGTGGTACATCTTGAAGCCAGCTTAAACTAGCTCTGTCTGACATGAAGACAGCTCAGCTCCTGGTGTCTTCTCACAGAAGCCACCCCTGCAGCTTCTCCTGCTTCTACCAAAACCCTTACCATGTAAACTAAGTAAAGTACTTCAGTGTTTTCCAGCTAAAAAATGTATGTCCCTGCAAGCATCTGATCAGTGCTTAGCCTAGATGAGAGACCTTTCTCTTTAATCTTGCATCTCAGGTGCATTTTTTTCTCTTTTCTAGATATTATTCCTCTTAATGGGCGCCTTTTTTTCTTCAAATGTGCATTGCAATAGACGTCATTAGACAAGCAGCTGTCAGAGCAGAGATCAGTGGAAGATTGTGCATGACAGTCAGTAAAATGTGAGAATTCAGTGAACTCAATTGACTTGTGATAGGCAAGATGATACATGGCCCCCAGTTCCCACTCCCAGGTTGGAGCTAGACCACCAGTGGACACAGCAGCCTGTCCTGTCTGATGCCTGTCTCACATACCCAGCAAGAGTCTCTTAAGTTCAGCCCAACAGTCTGTACCCATGTTGACCCAAACTCCCCTTTTGGGGTGGTGATTTCTGTGCTCGGCTGAGCACCCAAGAGCCAGACAAGCATGGAGGGTCTCCTTTGCCCTTGGATGAAGGTGCAGACAGACCACTGCTGATCTAAAAACCTTTCTGACAATGTGGCTTGTGTTGACCTGCCTGCATGATATCTGGCCAGGGAGCAGAACACACCCTTGTGGAGGGTTAATTGTTTACCTTGCGCAGGCAAATTGTGCTTTAAACTTTGGGACCCGCTGTAGGTGCATGGGTGCTGTGCCTCTGAGCCACATCCACCCTTCCACTGTT
Organism: Gallinula chloropus; assembly: GCF_964237585.1. Taxonomy (NCBI): domain Eukaryota; kingdom Metazoa; phylum Chordata; class Aves; order Gruiformes; family Rallidae; genus Gallinula; species Gallinula chloropus. The sequence continues at coordinate 64,913,977 of NC_140086.1, forward strand.
GGCTACTGCTCCATTTACTCCCTTCCAGGTCCAATCTCAACATTCTCTTTCCAGTGGAGTTCGGAGTCCTGGAACATTGTCTCTTCCTGCAGCATTATTAAAAGCAAACTAATAATTTAATTATTAAAATGAGTAAAAGAAACGACTGGAGCTATTTCCTTGAGCTTGAAACCTTAGCTTTGTGACTCAGACTGATTCAGAAAACAGGCATGGGATGTGAAGTAAAAGTGAATTTGAAAAGTTTGAGATGAAGGAAGGGGCTACAGCCTTCCTATGCAGCAATGCTAAATCTTTAATAGCTAATAAAAATAACGTGAGGTAAAATGCTGAAATAAAACTGTGACATGGTGGTTCATCTTCCAGGAACCTTAAGTACAATAACAATGCACAAAAACTAGTCTGGACATTCAAATGCATTAGGACAGAATCAAACCCTTGAAGGGTGTTACTGCGCTATCTTGCTATGTAGTTATTGTGCTGGTACCAGTACCATCTGGTCTGGTGTTCCCAGTTGGAGGTGCCTGCCACTCATTTGTAGGAGAGAGGGGAATGATACCGCTGGTTCCTTCTCTTCTCCTGAAACCATGTTCCCCAGAGACTTACTGTCTGCTTTGTTAATGATTAAGAACTAACTAGAGAAGGGCACGTATCAAGTATGGACATATTATATTGTGTCAGAATTGAGGAGGAAGCCTCAGGCTTGTGTCCCCTGTGCCTCTCTCCAGTATTAATCTTCTCAGTACATGAAACATTTTTCACCAATACACAACCTCACTTATTACTTCCTGCCATTAAGTGCAGCAAATACTCAGACACTCTTCTGGAACATTTCCAAATGAAATCTCAGAGTCATTACATTAACCTTTTCCATTATAGAGCAGAAGGAAATTAGCTATTGGCACACACAGAAATACACAGAAAGTGGTACAATATTTCGCATAATTGTATTTTTATACTTTTCAACAATGTAAAGAGTTAAACAAAAATGCTAAAAATCCTGCATGCTTCATTAAAAACTCTCTATTTCTCCATTTTCAGCAAAATAAGCCATCAGTGTTAGATTCTATAATTGACACCATTGCTTAGGGAACAAACCTATGAATCTTATTAGAGACAAATTCATTACTTTAAGTCCACCCTTAGGATGCAGAGCTCATAAAAGAAACCTCTGGAGGGTTCAGCTTAGGGGATGAGATGATTTCAGGCTGCAAATCTACAGATTTGCTGTAATTAACCTGAACTAATTATTGTCAGGCGATGGGTCAGACATCCTGGATAAAAGCCCCTGACTGGTTTTGTGGTCTACTGGGTTTTCAGTACGAGAGCTTCTCGTTAAACAAAGAAAAAGTACCGAAGGCACAGCCCTATATATTCTTAAAGTAAAATAAATCTTCCCGCCGGGAGAGTATAGCAGAGTCTATTTAAAATGCACAGTCAACGGGCAGAACTGAAATGTGTTAATGTTTAATTAATACTCTTGCTAGAGAGCTCACTACAGGTAATGATCAGTAGCGATGGTCAAAGCCAGCTCCTGGGTGGGCTAAGCTGGTCCCCGTGTGAAGTGAACGGCTGCTTGCCGACCTACCTTTGCAGATATCCCGGGAAGGGATCTGTTTAAACACTTCTTTATGTGCTATAGATTCACAGAATCATAGAATGATAGAATGATCTGGGTTGGAAGGAACCCCAAGGTTCATAGAGTTCCAACCCCCCTGCCACAGGCAGGGCCACCAACCTCCAGGCCTGGATCTACACAGGGTTGCCCGTGTAGATAAACTGTTGTAGTCCTACAATGGATACTGTCTTATCACTACTCCGCTGCTGCTTACAGGGGTAAGGTAGATGCATGGGTGCACCTCCAGCAGCTTCTGTAGCTCTCTCAGGGAAGAAGGAAGAAGCAGTAGGCTAGCCTGTACAAAGTATGCTGATACCCCTATAACACACTAATTATTGCTGGTTCCAAAAGCAGTGGCTTTTTTTTACCGCTCGTGGAAGAACTGTATAGCTTTATGGCTTTAAAACAGATTTTTGCATGTGTTTAAATTTCCAAATTCCATTGAAATCAGTGGCAATGACATGCATGAAAACATTTCAAGGCACCTCCATCCTTTGAGGTTTTCAAGACTCAGCTGGACAGAGTTGACCCGATCGAGCACAGGCACCAGTCCCGCTCTGAGTGGGAGATGATTTCCAGAGGTCCCTTCTGGACAGCATTTCTATGACCCACTGCTGTTAAGAGGTGCTTGGAAGGAGAACTGCGTGCTGAGGTGTTCTCCTTACCCTCTCAGCTGGAGATGCTTGTGGCTGCTCCTTGCTTAGGAGGCTTTTTCCCTTCACTCCAGAGGTTGGCTGTCATTGCATTTACCCACATAAACTTGCATCCTACCTTCCCTTTTACATCCTCCCCTCTTTATTCCTCTAGTCTTTGCTTGCAGGTAGTCATGTGTTTTTTACTGTACTTTACTGATATTGAGTAATTTGTTCTCCATTTCCTTTGTGTGCCCCAGACACGGTGGGACCAAGGCTTTCTGAACAAGAGATGTCAGCATGTGAGTGGAAGGGACCTGCAGCACAGCTAGAACTGATTTTGGCAGGGATTACCTAGGGACCCTGGAATACAGCAGTGGGGGAGCAGAGGGTCGAGGTGCAGGGACAGTTGGTGGGTCTTGTCATGTGAATGAGTTAAGAGCTTCTGTGACTCCCTAGGGGGCAAAAAACCAAGGCACACCAGTGCCACCCAGAAAGTCCCAGGTTCCCCACTCTGCTGCATGGTCTTGGACAGTTCGTTCAGGTTTCTCTTGCATTCAGTTGCCCCCAGATAACATTGGCTGCCTTAGGGTACTGCCACAGGGTACTGTGAGTGCAAAGCAGGATCACATCTGCTAGCCAGGTCAGTAAACTGCAGAGGTCTTGAAGTTGAGATAAATTGTGACTAGAGTCCCTTTTTTCTGTCTTCTATGTATTATATTGATGGGTTTGTTACAGTTTTTCACTCTTTGAGTCCTTATCCCTTTTACATCGTTATATCCTATGGGTATGAAGGCACCCCATAGCAAGGAAAGGAGTCAAAATACTGTGTGAAAATAGCTGGGAATCTGTACAGTTGAACAGAAGGAAGGTATGGAGAGGATGAATACTGAGCATAACGCTACTTTTAAGTGGATGCAGTACACAACATCCTCTGTGGATCTGAATTTCCTAGCTGAAATGCAAAAGTTGTTGGTTCAAAACTCCACGTTACCTGGAAGGCAGAGTTTAAATGCACAGATAACAGCATTTAAATCCCACTCAAGTTCTGTGGGGATGAATCCTTGAAGTACATCATACTCTCAAGATTTGTGTTTTGTGAGGACATCCTGCAAACTGAGATTATTAAAATATCCACACTCAAATGATTACAAAGATGTATAGGTTATGGATTTTTTTTTCTTAGCCTACTTTTCTAACTTTAATGTTTTGCCTTTGCAATTCAAATCGTAGAACCATAAAACCACAGACTGGTTGGGTTGGAAGGGACCTCAAAGATCATCTCATTCCAAGCCACTGCCACAGGCAGGGAGATCCTCCCCTAGACCAGGCTGCCCAAAGCCCCATCCAGCCTGGTCTTGAACACTGCCAGGGAGGGGGCAGCCACAGCTTCCCTGGGCAGCCTGTGCCAGGGCCTCACCACCCTCGCAGAGAATAATCTCTTCCTGATATCTAAGCTAAATCTGCCCTCCTTCAGTTTAAACCCATGACCCCTTGGCCCATCCTAACCCTAAGGTGCACAAGTATATGCAGCGCTCTCCCAGCTTTCACTCGCCCAAGCCTGTGTGCAAGCAGTGCAATGGACGTGCCCTCAGGTGCAGGTAACAGTCCCTCTGTGTGACAGAGGGGGACAAGGGGCGCTGGCTGCAGAGTCCTGACTGCACTCCTGGGGCTGGAAGGGACTTGTCGTCACCAAGTCCTTTGTTGGATGTTTGTTTGACCCTCTAAGGATCAATATTTAGTATGAGATAATATTTTGCTTCTGGATATTTCTTATTTAACCCTTCGACCCTGTAAATATTAAGCCTAGGTTACTGTGCATTGCTTCCATTCCCAGTGTGAGAAGGTGGAATGATGGGAGGTACAAATCTTTTTGATGGGAGGTACTTTTTGCTATCTTCCTGTCCAGGTCCTCTGCTGGCCTATTGTACTTGGCCTTATCAAAGTGTGGGGCTTTTGATGTTGATGTAAGCACCACCTTTGATGTTGATGAGCTTCCCGGCTGGCTTTTGGCTGTGCCCTTGTTTATGAATACAAGCTGGGCCTGCAGCCTTTGCTCTGCTGTGACCTCACATGTGCTTTTATGCGCCAAGATTCCCACGTGCACGCCAGCCATGCTATCTCAGTGCTCCTGTTACAAACTCCCACAGGTGGAAGACAGTCTCCACAGCCCTCACGTCACCGCCCTGATGAGCTGTGACTGCTGGTTTTGGGTGTGGTCAGGCAGTCGCAGGTGACAGCAGAACCAAATTACCCTGTCATCCCAGACCAAATGGCAGCATGGGATGGAGGTGGCCAGCTCTTTTCACGTGGATACATTTAATTAGCAAAATGAGGAAGAAAATGATTTGAGATTTAGATGATAGTACGTCAGGAGCTGCCGCTGCCTTGTCCTTCTGTTCTGTAGCCAGGACAATAGCTGTCACCTCTGCCCACCCTGGGTTACAGCAGGCTCTCCTGACGAGACTGTGCAGTATCACCAGTCCTGGAGTGCCACAGATGTGACAGGGGATAATTTTTGCAGTACTACTATCTTGGAGAAAAGCAAGCAAACCTTCTCCTTGTGCACTTGGATCAGTATGGGACTCTGAGAACTGGTCTCACCCCGATCAGCATCAGTTTACAAGAAGAATGCCACACTCTTGCTCTGTGCCTCTTTGTGACAGGTATTGCAGACTCAGCCCAGTAACTTGTCAGTGGAAAAACCTAACTGCAGCAGGGAAGAGCTGCAGTTATCATGCATCACCACTGTATGCCACTACAGACTAATTACTCTAGTGTATCCCAGAGATGAGGCACCTTTACAGCAGACACCCCCCAAAAAAAAAGAACACTTAGTTAATATTAATTTGTAATTCTATTACCTGTAGATGGTCTCAGTGCTATCAGTAGCACAGTTTCCAAGTCATCATTTTAAAGACAGATTACCTGAAAACATAATGCTGTTAAACTCATTGTGTGCATACCATTTTTAAGCACAGGGGCCACATGGTCAAAGTAATAATAACCTTACTTTTTCAGTATCTCTCTCAAGAATATTCCACACAAAATTTAAAGTTCCTCAGAAAAGCACCAGCCATAGAACAGATTATTTTTTCATAGTTTATTTATGCTAAAGATAAAATAAACATGAATAATGAGAAAATAATTATCTCATCCACTGTCTTTTATAAGTCCTCTACTGGACTGGTACAAAATTTTGCTATCTATTTTATATCCTTAAATCAAAAGGAACAAATAAAATGCACCAAAGAAGAATTATTAGTTTTATATCTTGAAATAGATTTCTAGAGTTAATTTACACCCTGATAATTTTTTGTTGGAAATTCATTAGTGATACTGCAAAAAGTCTTTGCAACACAAACCACCACACCCAAGCAAAGTTAACTTCACGATGGCAGAACGTGAAGAACCTCCTCTCCGTTCCCCAGTCAGTGAGGAAGAGGGGTCACGGTACGTGCGGAACATGCTTCTTTTTATTGCGGGGGTGCCTGGTCATCTTTGAGAAGATAAAAAGAGAGAAACCCAGAGCTGTCTTTCCTTTTCTTTCACAAAGGAGCTGCGTGAAATTATCTAAGCTATTTACAAAACAGATTAACATATAAAGCTCTATTAAAGAGCTGAAATGGCAAATAAAAATAAGTAAAAAGAAACCTTCTCCCTTGAAAGCACATCCTCAGAAGGTTGAGAGCTGTACTTTGTCACTAAAGTAATGTCCATGAATTGTTTCAATGCTGCAGATCCTTTCAGCTGGTTTTAAAGTTGGTCCTGATGCTACTTGTGCAGTAATGCAACAGCAGTTGCATGGGCATGGTACATCTTGATGTATTTTTTTCCTAAGAGCCCTTCCTTCCCCTCTGGGGTTTCTCTAGGCAGGGTGATTGCTGCCAGCAAACTGGATCCAAATGTTTTGGTCTAGATATGACTTCGTTCATCTACCACCTTGTGTTTGTCTAGTAATTAGTAGCCACTTGTACGTTTGGCGTCACACTTGGCGCTCCCGTAACAATCCCTGTTTCTGACTGCGGTGTGACAGCTGAGCTCTGCAAGGGGTTATTCCAGTCCCATATCTGAACGGATCCCTTACACAAGACTTACCCTCTTAAGATGATTATTGGGAAAAATGAAAGTGTAATTATTAGTCCAATAGTGGCTGCAGTGGAAGGAACGCTAATTTATGTCATATCGGATTTCTGAAAGATTAAATTAGGCAAATTGGACATTTTAGCTTTCTTTAAAAAACTAAGTCTGTGCAAGGACTAAAGGGACTATACTCTGTGTGAAAGGGAAATAACTATCAGTTGTGAAATATCTTTGGATTGTTTAGTAACATTACCATTCACAGCCACGGAATACATTATATTTTATTGTAAACTTTGTTCCTTAGAGAAGTATAAATCTTGAAAGTGTGTCAATACTTGGCAAAGTAAATAGTCTCTGGAGGCAAAAAATGTTTAAGACCATCTATCAAATATAAGAAGTTGATAGCAATTAAAATCAGAGCTGTTTATGTATAAACATAAATTGCAGAGGTAGCTTAAAACTGGCCAGTAAAAACCTTGTCTGGGTGGAAATTCTGATTCCAAAGGGCTGCAAAAAAACAACATCTGAATTTTAAGAACTGTTTCTGTAGCTTATACTTTTTTTTTCCTTAGGGACAATATTTTGTATGAAATTTTATTACATTAAGGGAAATCTATCTACTTATTTATTTATTTACACATTCAGGCATTCTTTAAAAAAATCCCCACACCACCAAACAATGGGTAAAAGCAAGATAGCTTAGATAAAATATTGCTTGTATTAGATGACCATTAAACCAGGATATATTTCAATGATCATTTTTTTCCCCACAGTGGTACAGAGAAAAGCAGGGAACAATTTTAAGGTAATTACTGTAATCATTATTGATGAATATTTTTACAAGGGAATGTTCTTATAATCTTTTGTATTTCTGTGTAGTTAAATGGAATCGTTGTGTCTCTTTAATGTGGAAAGCCCTAAGGAGATGGACCGTTGTGGGCAGTTTGTACAATGTTATTGTTTTCCACTATGGTTACAGCACTCAGAATTTCAGTGGAATGAAAGCCCACAGAAGGAGCATTGGGATGCCCTTCTCTCCAGAAGAGGAAAGGAGCTAACTTTAACCCAACCACTGGGACCCTACTTGATGGTTTGAAAGGAATTTGATGGGCTTGCTCCAAGTAGACTGCCAGGTCTTCCGAGATGTGCCTTGACTTACCCTTGCACCATGTCCATCGGAATAGGTTTGCCATTGGCTGCCCCTCATAGTACATGCAAGACACCAAGCACTGTATCAACAAGAAGGTGTGCATGTTGCTTACTTTTGGCTTAGTGGGCGGTCTCATGCAGGCTTCATCTGCTCAGTCCTTGGGGAGATGCAAAGAGTGAGCTACAGTGGTGTTTTACACGGTGGTGGAGAGGATGTTGCACTGGGTTGTTTGTAGACCCTGTCTCTTCCACCAAGGCTTTAGGGACGTGTTAATAAGCGCTCTGCAGCACCACATCATATGCTAAACGCAGTCAGAGAGGCTATCTCCTTCCTTAAATATAGGGAGTTGTGAAAAGGCCACCAGCTTCAAACGTGAGGGTGTTGAAGAAGCTTGAAGTGTTAGGGGAGCTCTACCCACAGTGAGTTTTGCTGCTGCAGACAATGAGCCAGCGCCGCAGACACGGGGAACCATGTTTGCAGCTGCTGGGTGGAAGGGAGAGGCTGTGGCTGGGAATCATCGAAAGGAATGGTTCAAAAGCCATGCTTGGAAAAGCTACAAGTGAGATTGGATGCTGTGAGACAGAGCGTAACGTACAATGTTAATTTGAAATTAATGATGCTTGCATGCCTTCAAACTGCACTGTAGCGTTTAAATTGCTGCAAATGTAAATTATTTAAATAAAGTGTCCATGAACTATCACCCCCAAGCTTACAAGTTACAGGGCTAAAAATGGGAAGCAAAGTGTGCCTAGGTTAGGTAAGTAAAGGATAGACTCTTCTCTTCTCATGTTGATTTCTTCCTCTGCAAGAGAACCTCTTTTCCCTCCTGTTCAGCTGCAGGAAAGGTATCTCAGGGAAGGAAATCTTAGAATGGGATCTAAATGAGGGGCTGGTATATAACTGAGGGATTTTAGTATTCCAGAAACCAATATCTGCCACTGAGTGAATCCACACATGAGTGGATTAATTCTGGCATTAAGTAGGGAAGAAATACCCATGTCAGGAGTTTCCCCTCATGTTCCTTACTTCCAGGTGAAGATCAGTCAATGATTTCTACACCTTCTCCGGAACAGTGGGGGACAAGACAGATTTGTGCTCCCAGCTTTCTAGAGGAAAAGGAAGACTGGACTTTCTCCCAAAGTCACAGTGCTCCGGCTGCGTTTGTGTGCAGTGTGATGAGACCTTGACATGAGTAAGTTGGCAACACACCGTTACACTGCAGATAGTTGCTGTACCTTGGGTGTCTCCCCTCCTTTGTTGGGGGGTGGGGGATCCTTGGACAAGGGAGTAGCGTTTGTTCTGTGACTTCCAAGGGCAGGGCTACTGATGGCCCCTTCTAGGAACACAGGAGGTAAAGGGAAGCTGTAGGAAATAATAAAAATATTCTGGTATTTTTAAACTGAGAGTTTGCCTTACAGTCTCTTCACAGAAAATTTGTGAGAATTTTGCAAAATAAGACGTGAACAAACGAATAGAGGAAGCGGCATCTGAACCACAATGCAGGCATTTATTGTCTCCTTGTGCATTAAATTACCCAATTAATGTTTCCTCTTGCCTTAGCCTGTTCTAATAAGGCTTGACTGTCGCTTATCAGCCCCTAATCTTCTAAATGATGAGCAAGAACTGCAGCTGGATTTACAAGAGCCTTTGGGGCACAATACCAAACTCCCAGAGCGCCGAAGATCCATCCTTGGAATTACGCTTATTAGGGGTTCTTATTCATTACCATTTACTTCACACAGATATTCACTAATAAGATCAGCTTGGCTTTATTATTTCGTATTTATTATTTATTATGTATTATTAAAATAGATACACTGGACAACCAATCCCTGTGTATACGGCATTCCTCAAAAAAGGAAATTTTTCTTGCACAAAAATGTCATTTTGGATACCAATAGACCCTCAAGTCAAATGTGTTTGCTTGCTTTGTGGGTTTATGCTTCCTGAAAGGGTGACCTATAGTTTAAAATGGTTTTTATGGTAAGAAAAATGTTTCCAGAGTAACTGGAAGTGATTTTCATGGGCTGCGTGCATGAGTTAGCTAATTAGAATAGCAATGTTGGGAAAGACTTGCAGGTAATGAGCAACTAACAAGGATAAATGATTTTTAATAGACAATGGCAGTGTCTTCAGAATGATAAATACTTTCCTGTTTTAAGATAAAAAATAAATAAATCTATTTTACTAAGAGAGCAATCTTACGAACCGTGAGGCTGGGGGGTGTGTGCGCGCGCGTGTGTGTGTGTGTAGGAATAGATTCATTTAGATAAAATGCTATTAAATTGCCTGTATACTGTCCTGTCAGACAACTATCGACCCCATCCCATGGGAGAAATTGATTTCTGTGCAGAGAGCTATGTGCTTTCTGCAGTGTATTGCTCCAGTGCTACCGCTCCGGTAATCACACACGGCTGCCTCTTTTCCTTTCTCCTCTCTCTCTCTCTCTTTCTCTCTCTCTCTCTCTCTCTCTCTGCTTATGTGTTGTGGAAGGATTGATTGAGAGACATGAGGAATTTAGGTTGCCATATTTGTTGTTATTTGACCTTTGCAATTATATTCTGTTACTAATGTAAATACTTCGTTTGTAGTAATGTACATATGAATTTGTTTAAGTGGTCTGCAAGTAAGGCTTTCACAGGAGGAAGCATTTACCTTTGTTGTCCTGTAGACCTATTAGACCTGACTCAGTGAAGTGCATTCAGATGCTGCTGAGGATGCTCCCTGCTTCAGTAAAGCTGTCTAGGCTAGTTCTCAACAGGACAGGATGTAAAGATGGGAAAAATAATCCAAACTAGTAATGCCAGAATCACATAGGTGCTGAAAAGTGAAATGATTAAAGATTAAGTGAAGTGATTAAGGATCCTTGCTTTGGTTTTCCTACTTTTGGAGTAAATACTTTTTGTTGGGTCTCACTAATGATGGTCCTTTTTTTAACAGGGAAAAAACCACACTTGAGGTCAAGAAATTCCAATATTAAAGTTGAAACCCAATTTTAAATCTTCTCCCCTTGCAAATCTTTCATCGGAAGAGTTATGTATGTGCTAAACTTTTTCTGCTATTTCTTGTCAGCTTTACACTAGTTTCACTGCTACAGCTCAGTTTAGCATCATTCTAGCTAAACAAAGCAGGTGTTTGAATGTGAGTGGGAATCCAGGTCCTTGCTGTTCTCTGGCAGCACACCTTGGTGTTTGCACATGGGGGAATCTCTGAATGGGAAACAGCCAGGAGAGACCTTCTTGCTCTGCCTCCTGCCAGTGCTAAGGGAGTGGGAACAGAATGCAGATCTGCTGGTCAATCACAGTGACATTTCAGTAGTCACAGGCTCTTGCATTAGGTCTTGGGAGGCAAATGTAAGGTGGCTTCAGGAGAGCCATGTACTATCCCAGACTTGAAGACCAGAAAGCTGCCAATTCCATCTGTGCACGTGTGCCAGATATCCAGAACTTCAGTGTTTTATTTATATTATGCTGGATGGGCAGGGCTGCAAAAGCAGAACCACTGGTGGTCTGTAAAAATCAATAAAGACAGGATGCAGCTTCTGCTTTGCCTTTCACTTGCCCACATCCTTTAATCTGTAGTAAATAGACATGAAATGCTGTTCAGTCAAAATTACCTTGCCTTATGCCCGTTCCCTCTTGTGTAAAGAGACGGCAGAACTGTGACGCCGCATCCACAAATGGGGGAACATTAATTCCTTTAAAAACATTTAGCCATGCTCTTGGGCACACGTCCAGCTTTCTCCACCCATATCCCAACAGCAGTTTGACAAAGCTGTCACAGCCTTTCTTAGAGGTGACATGAGGTCAGGAGGACAGAGCCTGAGCCAGCAAGGTTCTCCAACAAAGCTCGCACGGAGGGTGAGCCAAGGCAGAACAGGAGAGTAACAGGACCCTGCTGATGTCCTGCAACAGTTGCAAAGCTGCTGATGTACAACAGACTGAGGAGGACTATGGAACAGGTTTGAAAGAGTGGACGGGCATTGCTTAATTGGAGGCTGTTTTGATGGGGACAGTGGGAAAGCCAGGCCTGATATAAGCAGGGGAAAGCAGAACAGGGTACCAGACACAAACTTCATCAGAGCTAAATCAGCACCCATTCCTTCCCTTCCCTTCCCTTCCCTTCCCTTCCCTTCCCTTCCCTTCCCTTCCCTTCCCTTCCCTTCCCTTCCCTTCCCTTCCCTTCCCTTCCCTTCCCTTCCCTTCCCTTCCCTTCCCTTCCCTTCCCTTCCCTTCCCTTCCCTTCCCTTCCCTTCCCTTCCCTTCCCTTCCCTTCCCTTCCCTTCCCTTCCCTTCCCTTCCCTTCCCTTCCCTTCCCTTCCCTTCCCTTCCCTTCCCTTCCCTTCCCTTCCCTTCCCTTCCCTTCCCTTCCCTTCCCTTCCCTTCCCTTCCCTTCCCTTCCCTTCCCTTCCCTGGGGTTGATGACACTGATTCCCAGATCCTACTGTTTATGTCTGGCCAAACCTTTTACCTTGTGTTTAATGGTGACTGGGATGTGTGAAAGGCAATGTTGCAGAGAGGTGGGTGAGATCTGGAGAGATGCTAGAGCACACAAGAGCCAGGCTGGGAGAAAGGCTAAAAATTACATCTAAAATGCCATTTCAGAGAGCATACCCTCAGTCAGATTTGCAGGCTGGTTGCTGCCCAAGAGTCTTGAATCACAGAATCACAGAATCACAGAATCATAGGGGTTGGAAGGGACCTCCAGAGATCATTGAGTCATTGTTCCCCCCCCCCCCGCCAAAGCAGGTTCCCTAGGACATATCACTCAGATAGGCGTCCAGACGGGTCTTGAATATCTCCAGAGAAGGAGACTCCACAACACCCCTGGGCAGCCTGTGCCAGGGCTCTGTCACCCTCACTGGGAAAAAGTTCTTCCGCATGTTGGTGCGGAACTTCCTGTGCTCCAACTTGCAGCCATTGCCCCTTGTCCTGTCCCCACAGACCACTGAAAAGGGGCTGGCTGATTCCCCCTGGATCCCATACTTAAGATATTTATAAACATTAATTAAGTCCCCCCTTAGTCTTCTTTTCTCAGGACTGAACAGTCCCAATACTTCATTTTTTGTTCCAAACCAGCTTAAATATTCTTATTATTTTTCATTTCACCTGAGCATGGTGTTCTGCATTCCTTGTCTTTATTTGTTACAGAATACATCAGCAATATTGCAATTAGATATTTATGGCAGTGGTAAATTCACCAGTAAACTAGTGTCTGTTCCCAGCAGTGGCACTGGGAAGCACTGAGCTATGCAGAGGATGTCCCATCTTTATCACTTTTAGGTCTAGTCTAGGGTTCAGGAGAGAGTATTTATTGGTGAATCTCTGAAGTGGAGCACTCTAAAATACATTGTCACTAAGTATGCACATAAGGACCCATTGGAGTAAGTGCAACTTTGCAACAAAGCAAATTCTATTTCAACATATGGAGAAAAATCTCAGCTGTCAGAGGGGTGAAACTTGTGAGCAGGTTGCTCAGAGCAGCTGTGACATCTCCCTCCTTGAAGATTTTCAAAACCTGACTGGACAAAGCCCTGAGCTGGCAAGTCGTAACATTAAGGTTAACCTTCCTTGGAGCAGGAGGTCAGACTAGAGAACTGCCCCCATTCTTCTCACACCAAGGTCTCTCTGAAACAAAATCTGCCTGTGATTTTATTACTTCGGTTCTTGGTTACATTTAAGCACATGCCCAAGATAGCACCTTGTTAGGAGAGCCACTCTGTCCCATGAAATGGAGTCTGTTATTTGATTGCCTTTTAATACTTTGCATAGCACAGCAAGTGAAGATACCTTTCTCACCCTCTTCATCAGCATCTCCTTCATGCCAGCACTCCTCCCCCCATCAAATAATAGTTCAATTTACTTTGCTGCAATGGGAGGCAAATGCTGACTTCTCACATGCCCATCAAGAAGGCGCCTAGGCAGGAGGGAAACAACTGTATCTGAAGGTGTGAGGTGCATGGGTACAAACACATCTCCCAGCTGTAAAGAGATGCAGCTGAGATGGGAATACTCAAGCTGGGGGACAGAAGGCACTGGAGAAAATCGTTGACTGCAGCACCACAAACCCAGCGCCCCTGAACTTCTGGCCTGGAGGTGGGAGATTGTCTCCCTTCACCTTGAGGTGGGAGGAGGAAGGGAGGGACAAGAAGCACTGTGGGGTTTCCTTTTCTTCAGAAATACAGGGGAAGAGAAGCAATAGGGGAGGGAGGGAGGGCAAGGAGCCAGAGAGCCAGGAGGAAGATGGAAGAGTAGTGGAGTATGTTTGTGGGAATTTGTGTAGGGAATGGGCAATGTTACGTGTGTTTGGGGAAACGTCATTAATGAGCGCACAGGAAGGAAACGAGTCGGGTGTGTGGGGAACAGCAAGAGGCCCCAGTAGTGAGACCTATACCAGAGAAGATGGGCTGTCTTCCTTATCTGTTACCAGGTATAGCTTACAGGAGTAGTTTTGCTTCAATTGGGATAAAAAAAGCTGACACCTCTCAATAAACAAACAGGGGCTTTAAATTAATGTGAAAGGGACCTTCGAAGCAGTAGATGGATACAAATACCAGTTGAAATCTCTGTGGTTCTTGGGACCTGTTCTCATTTGCTTATGTGTATCTTTAATTAAGCATCATTTAATTTGATAGCCCATTAGAATTATATCCAAAGGGAACTACTGGATGTCCCTTTAACAAGTGTTTCTGTGCTTCTCTCTCACAACTGGGTGACTTCTACACTGTGATCACTTTGCATAAAATAAACAAAGCAAGCTACCTGTATTTTCATTGCTAGAGGAACTAAAGACCTCTTAGAGTCTAATGTTGCTAAATTTGGGATTTTTGCAAGACACCCTTGCAGTCCGAATTACCTTAGCTTCCATTTGTCAGCTTGGGCTTGTATGTGCCCACACTTAGAGGATGTTTAACCAAGGAAGAAACTGCCCCTCCTCCTCACCCCAAATAATTTCATGCAAGAATCCATAATTTTAACAGATGCTTTATTTGCACCGGGAGAGCAAGGAAGGGGACAATCTGTCAGGTAATCACTTTGGTAAAGGGTGAACTGCTTGCAGGGGTTACTTCTGGAGTAGTGTTTTTCTTCTGTTCAGCGTGTACTTCCTTTGCCGCCCATCGCTAAGGACAAATGCAAAGAAATGAGTGAGAACAACTCCAAGCAAAGTCACCATATAGGGAAACATGGGGCATCTGAGCACCAGTCACAAACATTCCCAGGTCAGAGATCTGGTTCTCAGGTCTGTGTTACACCTCAAAAAGCACTTTTTGAAATAAAGAACTTCAATCCTGTCTCCAACTCTTTACCTTACACCAGTACTGCCATAATGAACTTCTTCACTGGTGCATTCAGGTATTGACTGGGCTTCTCCATGCCTTGGTTTGATTTGTCTAGCTGTGAGCTACATCAACCTGGCAGGGTAAGGAGGAAAACTTGTGCTGTTCTCTGCTTTGAGCTGGTAAGTGCAGGTAGATGCCTCTGCTTTTGACCCAGCGAATTTCCTTTCCAGGTAAGAAATCTAAGCTGTTCCAAAAGGCCACAAGAAGTGGACTAATGATTCCTGTCTGTCAGCTTGGTAACTCCATTCTCATGCTTTACTGTTTCCTCCTACCTACTCTGGTTCATATGTTCAAGCTCTTGGTTTGGTCCTAAATTTGTGTCTGTAAAAAAAAAGGAATGAACTTCCACTGTGGTGCTGCTGAAAGCATAACCTAAACTTGCTCTGGCTCTTTTTATCTGTCAGTATCTGTTTTCAGATTTCTGTCTCTGCTATCCACCTGTATCTTTGCACCTTTATGGTGCAGCTATTTCCACCTATCCCCTAGTTGCAGCTTGCCACCAAGTATAGAGCAACAAACAGGAGAAATGTTGCTTCGGGTGCAGCGTAGCCACTTGGCTTATTTGCATCCCTTCATCTAGCAAATGTACACCTGAGCTGAAATACTGCTGACTTCCCTGAAATCATTTGTTATTTAACCTTTATTAGGAAGATTCTCACTTACAGATGGACTGGACATTGGCAACTGTACCACCCCTGGGAGTTCCACCTCCATGGGAACTGGCAGACGTGGACATCATCTGGGATGCCTGTGATCCACCGGAGATCCCGCAGGTGGTAAAACCTGATGAATGAGTTGAGGATTTGGCACCTACAACAGTTACAAAAGAGATGTTACTGCCTGGAAGGAATTTTACACGATAATTATAAGCTACCATGTGTTTAAAAAAGTCAAGTCTAGGAACTGTATCAAAAGACAAGGAGACTGCTGATTGCTTGACTTGTTCCAGCAGTACACTGCTTTTTAGCTGCCACCTTGGGGAAAGGACATTTGCAGCGTTTTGTGGATGTTCCCACAAAATCTACAACTCTTGCACTGGCTGTTTTTTGGTAAAATTGGATCTCCAAAACAGTTTCAGCACCGTTTGTCTCTGCTGAAACCAGAGTTTTCTGAGGAGCTGCCAGAGGACTGTGCAAACAACCCCTACAAGAACAAAGGACTGTTGCAGACCTCCCCACATACTGTTCCGGTGATGTGTATGTTCCTTTCACCTCACCTTCCATAGCATAAACCTGTGCACAAGAGATACCTGTATAATTCAAGCACGGGAAGCCAGCAAGCTGTGGTAGCCAGTGGCCCATCTATATGTATGTCTCCATCCCACTACAAATAAGCCCCAGGCAAAGTATTCCATTGCAAGCTCTTCTTCTCCTGGGAGGGGACTAAAGCATTAGCAATGACAAATGGTAGTGATAATGCTTAAAGCATTCCTGGAGGATGCTCAAATATTTTGGTGATGAGCTTGTTATAAAATCTTCTCTAAAGTGATACTGAACAATACTCATGCCCTGCGGCAGAATCAGCCGCTCCTACGAGCGCGTTTGTTCTGGGGGGGAAGAGGGGTTACAGTCTGAATGAAAAGGTTAAGAAGATGTGTTTGAAGAGCGAGAGATTTCAGTGAGCACCTGCGGAAATGAAATCAGGCCCTTTTAGCTCTCAATCAGGCAAAGAATGTGTGGCAAGCTCTCCTGCTGCAGGGAGCCAAAGCTCACACCTGCCTTGGCAGCGTTACAGAGCTAGCATTTTTCACATGGATAAAAGCTCTTTTGGAGTATCTCCTGTAGGCATGGCTAAGGTTTTCTTGAATCACGCACATTTCTCTTCACCAAAATGGTGATTTTCATAAAAGTCCATAGTTGATACAGACATTGGAAGATGTTAAAGGTTTAGTTGGCTTCTCTCTCTCCTAAAGATTCTCAGCACACGGAGGGACATAAGCAGGGGCAGGCAGCCTGAGAAGAATACAGAGGAACTCTCTGAGCAGCCAGGTTAAGAAAGCTAAAGCCTTGACAGAAAGAAATCTGGTCAGGGATGTCAAGGACAGCAAGAAAAACTTCTACAGGTAAGTTGGTTATACAAGGACGATGAAGGAAAA
Source organism: Gallinula chloropus (assembly GCF_964237585.1). Taxonomy (NCBI): domain Eukaryota; kingdom Metazoa; phylum Chordata; class Aves; order Gruiformes; family Rallidae; genus Gallinula; species Gallinula chloropus. Next base: position 64,930,891 of record NC_140086.1, read on the forward strand.
TGTGGTCCCCCTCCAGAGCAAAAGGGGAGACCTGGTTACCCAGGATACAGGGAAGGCTGAGGTACTCAATGAATTTTTTGCCTCAGTCTTCACCAGCAAGGGCTCTGTCCAGCACTGGCCAGATTACAAAAGGGAAAAGCAGGGACTGGCAGAATGAAGAACCACCCACTGTAGAAGATCAGGTTTGAGACCATCTAAGAAACATGAAGGTTTCTTAGGGACCTGATGAGATGCATCTGTGGGTTCTGAGGGAACTGGCAAATGAAGTTCCTAAGCCACTCTCCAGCATATTTGAGAAGTTGTGGCAGCCCGGTGAAGTTCCCACCGACTGGAAAAGGGAAAACACAACCCTCAGTCAACAGAGCAGGGTTAGTTCATGTGAAAGTCAGATATGCCTAACTGTAGTACTTAGACACGGGCTTACAAGGATGTGTGTATATTCCCTTTGGAAACTCAGCTTTTGGACTGTAGCTAATTTCCCTCAGCTATAGCATTTGCTTTAAGTTTTATGGGTTGTCCCTATATGGGTGTGTGTGAGTAAAGAGCAAGGGAAAGCTGAGACTTTACATGAAATGTAGGTGCACAGATCATGTTCTTGCATAAATGTGTCATTGCCTATTGCTACCATGAATTCCCATGTTATTGATGATTCCTAGCAGAATGGAGAGACAGCGCAAACTTCAAATAAACACTGTACTGAACCTCATGAATACCATGTATGTATGTCTATGTTCATGCATATGTACATATACAGAAAGCACCCGTAATACCATCCCACTCATAACGTGCAGTTAAATGTACAAATCTTTTGTCTTCAGCGCAGTGCAGGAATGTAGGAGAGGAGAGATTAACTGGAAAGCTTATTTTCAAAGAAAACAGATTCACAAAATCACAGAATTACAAGGCTGTAAAAGACCTTGAAGATCATTGAGTCCAACCTTTACCATCCTATGCCAAACCATATCCCTATGTACCTCATCTACCCTTTTTTTAAACACACCCAGGGATGGTGACTCACCCACCTCCCTGGGCAGCCTGTTCCAGGCCCTGACAACTCTTTCAATGAAATTTTTTTTTCCTAACATCTAATCTGAACCTGAAAAACAAATGATTTCACCATATGTGCTTGTCCTGGTTCAGCCCCATCGGGCAGCTGAACACCAGGCACTGCTTGCTCCCCGCTCCATTCCCCAGTGGGGCAGGCAGGAGAACAGGCAGACAGAGGGGTGGGATGAGGACAGTGTGCTGGGACAGCACAGGGAGAGGGGAGCAGCATTGACAGGACTTGTGATGGAATACACAAATGGTGATAACATAAAGCACTTACCAACCCAATGACTGGACACACAGGTAACGCTCGGGCTATCCCAGCTTTTCACGGAGCTGCCCCTCTCTACCTGGCCTCCTTTTATGGGGGTGTGACACCCTGTGATAGGAATACCCCCTCGGCCAGCTTGGCTCACCTGTGCTGGCACCTTGTGATAACTAACGCTATCCTAGAGCAGTGTTACCCAGAGCAGCACTAAGCCCCCCCACCCCCCCCAGTTACTCATACCCATTCCTTGGAGAGTAGCGGTTGGGCCTCCAGACTGCACGCCTCCCCCAGATGATTTTGCTTCACTGGACATCATCCTGGAAGCAAGAGATCCTTTTTGGATCCCAGATGAAGTGAAACCAGCCTTGTGGACGTTGGAGTCAGACATCGTTCCTTCTGGTGGTGCGGAATCCACTGAAGCACTGAGGGCCAGTCTTTTATACACCATCTAGGTAACAGCAAGACCCTCCTACCACCACCAGAAAGAAAGGAAACCGAAACTCGTCCTCACAGGGGAAATGAAACTGAACTTTGGAACGTGCCTTTTTATTGATGTGCCTGGGTGAAGTTTAAGCAAACCAACTCACCTCCTCTTCTGATCCTACCTAAACCAGATTAGTTTATGAAGCATTAATTGGCAGCTGATGTGGCTGAGAACTCTGTTTCCTCATTACCTTGCATCGCACACCACCAGACTGAATTGCACCTGTGGAGGATGGCCCCTCATTTTAAGAACTAATACAGATCTGAGTAAAGACAATAGAAAAAGGGGCAGCAAAGTGGTGGTTATGCAGAAAATTGCAACTTGCTTAGAGCAGCCAGACCTCAGCTGTGGTAGAGCTACTCCTGGAAAAAAATGGTTTACAGAGAGCTGGAAATCAGAGCTCAATTAACAATGGAGGGTTGAAATTAATTTCTTTATAGAAGGAACTGTTAGGGGACCTTGTGTCATAAAAGCAGATTGACACGGATGTTTTGTGCTTCCTCATGCAACTCCTGCTAAAGCAGAGCCTCCATCTTTAATGAACAGGCTTTTGCAAATGGCACATGCTCCTTTTATCACAGTTCTTTCTAAGCCAGTCCTTTAAAATAAAGTTGTTTAAAAATCCATGGGCCTCCTCCTTAAGTAAAGATGAATATTTGATTAGGTCACATTACCATGGGGGTGGCTTTCCAAGTGGAAATATATAGAATTAAAACGTAGCATTTTCACAGTCATATAACATCTATATCTTGTACATGGTGAGTTATAGAAAACAGGATATAAAGTCCATTCCTCTGTTCTTCTATGTGGTATTTATCCAAGTAACAGATATCTGACCCACATACCCCTGAGTAGCACTGCTCTTTTAACTCTTTGATTCATTTTTCCCTTAATTCACATAAGCTATTTTTCTTTAATTCTAATTGTGCTGGGTTTGCCTGGGAGACAGTTAATTTTCTTCACAGTAGCTAGTTGGAGCCTACGTTTTGGATTTGTGCTGAAAGCAGTGCTGATTCCATCAGGTTGGTTTCGTTACTGCTGAGCAGGGCTTACACAGAGCCAAGGCCTTTGCTGCTGGGACACACTGCCCCACCAGTGGGAGGGCTGGTGGGGCACAAGAAGCTGGTTGGGGACACAGCTGGGGCAGCTGACCCCAACTGACCAAGGGGATATTCCATGCCATATGACGTGATGCTTAACATATAAAGCTGGGAGGGAAAGGAGGAAGGGGGAAATGTTTGGAGTGATGGCGTTTGTCTTCCCAAGTAACCATTGGGTGTGATGGAGCCCTGCTGCCCTGGGATGGCTGGACACCTGCCTGCCCATGGGAAGTGGGGAATGAATTCCTGGTCTTGCTTTGCTTGTGTGTGCAGCTTTTGCTTTACCTATTAAACCGTCCTATTTACCTGTTAAACTCAACCCACACATTTTCTCAGTTGCCCTTCTGATTCTCTCCCCCATCCCGCCATGTGTGGGGTGGGGGGCAGCGAGCAAGGGGGCTGCATGAGGCTCAGCTGCCAGACAGGGTTAAACCACACCACTGTTTTGCATTTTTATTTAATTCTCTGCTTACACAAGGGCTTCTGTAATTCTGATGCATCTTTATCCCCATAATTTCTCAAATCTCTCATTTATCACTTTGAATTATTCAATGTTATAAAATATCTGAAGTTGCTGCTTAAAAACAAGTAAAATTCCATGTAAGAATAGGATGATTAGTGCTAAAGGCCCTCTTCAAAGTGACAATAAATCCAAACAACATCACTTTCTTTGTACATATTGCTATGGATCTTTTCTTCAAAGTTGCTAAAATCTTTATGTGCATTGTTAATATCACTTATTTAGTATTTCAAACAGGCCATCAGGAAACGATGATGAAGTCTGGCAATGCCACAGGGAATGAAAGCTTTGCAAAGTTGCAGAGACTCTATATATGTGATGACTTTTTACTCAGTCCTAAAACAGAATTCATAATGGATACCTACAAAGTTGTTTAACTAAAAATAGTTAAAATTAGATAAAAGCTTTAGTGCAAGCAAAGTGCCTCAAGGCAATTCATGATTGGCAGACTCATCACTGATTAAGCAGGGAGAGGAGAAATTAATAATAATCTCATAAAAACAAGGTGAAGAAACTCATAAGGTAATAAGGTGAGGGAAACCACTGAAAGGATTCAAGGGAAGCCCCTGTTTATGGGCGTGCCATGGACCTTGTCAGCAAGGAGGTTGCTCTCCAATGTGCTGTGTGGTTGCAGTGAGTTGGATGGCGAGTAGCTCCTGGAGTGAGTAGGCACAGATGACAGAAGGCTAAAAAACAGCTGAGCTCTGCCAGTGTTCATACTCTTACTGCTGTAGTGGCATGGTAAATGTAAGTTATGGAGAAGGTCTGACTGGAGAGGGGTTTGCTTTTACTTGTTTTCAGTTTATTATGAAAACTTGCAACAATCTCATGTATGAAAATGAATGAAAATAAGGGCAATTTCTTGTACCTGTGTGAGGGCTGAGTTCACTATGAGGCAGCTCTACAGCCCTGGCCAGGCTCCCATGGGCCTTGAGTCCTGACCTGAGCAATGCTGTAAGTGCATCTGTCTAAGCTCCATCACAGCTGTATCTCATTGATCCAGACTGAGCTGCAGTCTGTCTCCATCGCTTGACCTTGGATCTGTCTGGTTAGCAATTACAGACTTGCCCAGCAATCACTGGACCCTGGCTATCATCACCAAACCTGACCCTGCCTTTTTGATTCACTTTTTGGCTTGACTGTGGACTTGCATTACCACTACAAACTTGCCTGATGGTTTGGAGTCAGTTCAACCAGCCTATCATCTCTGGGCCTGCTGTGCTTGGGGTGGTGTGACAGGGCCTTGCTGTGCCCTGGCAACACGTGACATGACTAACATCACAGCCTCCAGTTTAAAAAAGACTCGGTCCCTGAGCTTGCAGCTTCTAGAGGTCCTCCTCCTCCACTGATTCATCCAGAAAGTCATGCTCTCACCTGCCTGAATCATGGAACTGTCGAACCACAGAATGTGTTAGGTTGGAAAGGACCTTTAGAGGTCATCTAATCCACCCCCCTGCTGTAAGCAGGGACACCTTTAACTAAATCAGATTGCTCAGAGTTTCATCAAGCTGGATCTCGAATGTCTCCAGGGGTGGGGCCTCCACCACCTCTCTGGGCAACCAGTTCCAATGTCTCACCATCCTCAAAGAACTTCTTCCTAATGTCTAAATGGTTCCCTATCTTTTTAATTTTTTTATTTGTTTTATTGGTATTTCTGGTTAGAAAGTATAATTTCCAAGATGTTAGGCAAGTGTAGTTGATGTCCAGCTGAGTTTGGAGGGAGCCTGGCACAGAAGCACTAAGGCAGTTGTAAGTCTTTGCAGACTGCCAAAAATCCAAGCAGTGCTAATTTAAGAGCCAAACTGATGCAACTTCTAGTTAAAGTACATAAGGAAAGAGGGAAAAAACGCCTCATATCACTGAGCCTGATGTTATAACTGTAAATTGGATTGGGGAGAGAATCCGATTAATTTCCCTGTTCCAGAAGTTAAAAATCTAAGGAGAGGAGATGGGTGGTGTGAGCTGACCTGAAAAGCATCCAGTGGCACTTCTAAGCCTCAGAGAACAGAGAGTCAAAGCCATAAAAACCAAGAGTACAAGTGCTTTTATTTCCAGTGTTACCACAATTTCAGTAGCCCTAGGTGCTGATGCATTTATCCATGTAGCTGACATAGTTTGATGTTTAACTCTCTGAGTTTCAGGTTGAGATGAATTCCTTAAGTGTCATGTGCTTTCTAGTCTGTGTGCTCTTTGAAAGGCAGTGGAAAAACAGAAGCTTGATTGGAGATACTCTGAAAATTTGAGCCACGAGCATCCTTCCCTCCTTCAGATTGAAAAAGAAAGAAAGAGGAAAAAAAAAGTCTGCTAAGTTGAAAACCCCAAACAAACCAACACAACCAGATGTGCATGCAAATCTTCTATATATTGCTGAGGATTGACCTTCCTTGCTTGTGTCTGTGAATATCTTCCATATGTTTTCCTTGGAGCCCTCACTAATGTGCCACTTGGAGACATTTTCCTCATAGCGAAGCCGGGCAGCTGATCACAGACATTAATCTCTGCGTAGCCTGCTTTTGGTAGTCACCTTTTTCATTCCAATAACATGTTCATTGAAGTAACTTTTTCATAAACATTTTCCCATAAACCTCTGTTTCAAAAGAGATTATTCAAACAGCTTTTAAACAATTACTCTTTTGAAGGGTCTAATTGAAGGAAATAAACCTGTAGAGAATCTGACTGAACCAAAGATCTTCAGCATCCAAGATTATCTATCTGTCACCCTGTGACCTATTTCCTTCACACTACTTTTTAATTTTTGTAGCAATTATAGTGTATATGGATAATACCTATTAGCATATTTATGGTCATTGCTTCATATTTATTGTCTGCACAACTCATTAATCTTCATCTAGTGTGTGAGGCTGACAGCTCAATCTATTTTGCAATCTCTGGGCAGCAGCCATATCCAAAAAGCTTTTGTTTCCCTGTAAATAAACTGTGTTCAGGACCAGAGGACAATGGTACATCGTGCAGTGATTGACACAAGCCATGGCTGCTAATCAAAAGTAGATTTTATTACCAGCTGAGTCAAGTGCATTATGGGGCCATTGTTCTAGTGCTGTCAGGGCAAGAGCATACGTAGTCAGTCACCTTCTCAAGATGGGTTGATTGTTCTCCAAGATTAGACAGAGTTGCCTTATTATCCATCCCAGACAACAAGGCATCTCACCCAAACAGACGCCTTTACAGAAACTGCCTGTACATTGAATTGATTTGAATTGCTAATGCATAATCTGTCCAGCACAGATGTGCAATGAATATTTGGATGTTGTTTTGCATGTCAGTTGAGAAGGCTGAATGATGAGGTGATGATCATTCAGTGATGGGTACTGGACATTTGCCAACAATTGAGTTTCAGCACTTTCCCTGACAGTAATCAGATCAGCTTCCAAAACGTCTTTTCTTCAATTCACTGACAATTTATGTTAGAAGATAATGCAACTCTCTCACAGTTAACACAGTTGGCAGCAATTTGCATTTTTTTCATATAATTAAATTTTTCATTTCACCCGAGAAGAAATACATACAAGCCACATGTAACTAGTATACATATTCCAAAACACTTCCAAAGTAACTCCACTTGAATAAGAGGCCATCTAGATAAGTCAAACCCATTGAAACTCTCCATAATACAGGCAGTGCTAGTTTTATTAGCTACAAAGCTCCATTTGCTGTGAAAAATCAGGAACCTTTTTATCAAGCTGTATTAGGTGAGGTCTCCAAATAGAACAAAGAACTTAATAAGCATTTAATGCATGACCATGGTCATGCTTAGAGTAGGTCAGCAAACATGATTTTCTGATTTAAAAATATTAAGTCTCTGTCAGGATTGATGTAGTATAAAATCAGTACATAAACGAACCCCACAAGACTGATATTATGACATCAAGGGACTGATATGAGCTCACACAGTGACACCACATGACTCATGTGAATGCAAAAGAGGTCTTTATATAGTCATAATCATAGGATCATACAAAAATCTAGGTTGGGAGGAAGCTTTGGAGATCATCCAGTTCAGCCAGGGACCTACCCTGATACTTGGTTGAGGTCTAAGTATCTCCAAGGATGGAGATTCCAGATCCTCTCTGGGCAAATTGCTCAAGTATTTGATCACCCTTATAGCGATTCCTTAGTCTTCTTGTAGTTTACCCCAGCACTTTGCTCCATAATCCAAACACATCAGAAGAAGCCCTGCTCTAAACAGGCTCTGAACAAGAGGGACAAGTCCTGCCTTGAATGCTCAAGCTCAGAGGATTCACCCAGATGATGACTCAGCTTTTTAGGAAGGGGGAGCAGTATTCCCAGAACCCAGAGTAGACGCACTGCTCAGCTGTGAAGTCACGTTCCCATTTGTCATCTGTCTGCAAGGAAGTCCCTGCTAGCTCACTGGGCTTCCAGCTGATAGCTTTCGTTTCCCATCCTGAGCTATCACGTGTTTTTGAGACGCTGAAATGGAAAGCTGGGCATCATTCTCAAGGCTGTTAGTTTCTGCTGCAAGGAATGTGGTACTTGAAAGATGTCATGGAATAGCCAGTGCTTAATGTTCTTAGTGATGTGATTTTTTATCCCAAAGACATTTAACACGAGCCATTATTCCTACACTGAAGGATCCTTTCCTTAGGGCTAAAAGTCTTATTTTCCAAAGCATGGAAAGTTACTTCAGCTGACAAATAAATGTCAGTAGTGTGGTCTTTATTTTTTGAGCCTGAAAATGAAAGTAAAGATAAAGACGAATTGTTCCCTTGTATCTTATTCTGTTAACGAAACACAGAGACCAGCAGTAAAACTGTGTCATCTGCTGAGTAAAAGTTCCACTTGATCTTGAGGTAGCAGGTAGGGTTGTATTAACAAAACCTCATAATACATGAATACAGACTATTCCAGACTGTAGGAAGGAAAAAAATGTTAACCAGTTCATGCAGCCTTCAAGATGCACAGACTTGAGGGAAAATGGTATGTCTTAAGAGAATGTAAGTTGGTTGTTTTGGGTTTGGTTTTTTTTTATTTCTAAAAGAAATGTGGTGAAAACAAGAACAAAAGGTGAAGAAATGAAATTAATGGTCAAGGTGTTTTTTTAACAACACTGAGCCCCCACTGCTATTCAAATGTAATCACAATTGCTGACTTAATGAAGCCATTTCAAAACACTCCATCTACAAACATCAAGTGAGCATATGTAAGTAAAGGAACTTTTTCTAGTTTGTGGTCAGCACCTGGGTAAGCCTATGGCACTGTATGTCCTCCCGGGCAAGTGCTGAGCAGTTTGGGATGACTCTGATCCCTCGGGGCAGCTACTCCCTCAGCCAGGGATCCCAATCTAACAGAAACTCCAAGGCTTGGTGGGTCCGTTTCCACAGCAGAGCAGCTTGCAGAACAGGAAGCTGTGATGCTTCCCATCTACAGCCCAAGTCAGAGGATATGAATTCACTCGTGGTCTCTGCGATGTTGGTTGTCAGCTCTTTTTTCTCCCATACAGCAGCTTCTGTGCCCAAGGAGTGCACTCAAATTGCGTGTGTCTCTGATCGGGGCTGCAGAGTCTGAGAAACCGAAACCAAATCCTTCTTTTCAAAAAGGAAAGGGCAAGTCTTGTCAGAAGAGTTGAGCACAGAGAACTCATACGGAATCCCCCTTGCCTGTAAGTTGAAGATAGTATTATTTTCCTATTCCTGGGAGATTTCTGAGGCCACATATATTACACTACACAGGTATTATGGTAATAAGCATAGCATAAACATATAATGTGGATAAAGAGGTTTCAAACCCTAATACAAAGGAGTATCTATAAAAATGTATAAGTAGTGGAAGTGCCTCTATGAGTGCTTTGAAGAGATATCAATGTCAAAGTAGCTAATCTGTTACATGGTCAAGGGATCTGAGGACCAGATGGCCCGATTTATTTCTCAGCCCCAGCTGAAAGAGGTGGGGATAGGTTTCAGGCCATGCTTACAAAGGACTGAGAGGTTTCCTTATATAAGGGAAGAAACCTCTTACTTTTTGTCTCTCACTAAGTTTCTGCATCTGAAAGGTGTTTGGATTCGGCATTAGTCTTTTCTGTTTTGCGAATGCAGGCTGCATGTTTATATGGTGTACACTGACCAGCGATAGAACCTGAGGTAATGGTATGAAGCTGTGACAGGGCAGGTTTAGATTGGATGTTAGGAAGAGGCTCTTTACTGAGCGGGTGGTTGGCACTGGAACAGGCTCCCCAGGGCAGTGGTCACAGCTCTGAGCCTGACTGAGTTCAAGAAGCGTCTGGACGCTGCACTCAGTCCCATGCTCTGACTTGGCTGGCCCTGTGTGGAGCCAGGGGTCGGACTCGATGATCCTTATGGGTCCCTTCCAGCTCAGGGTGTTCTGTGATTCTGTGATTCACTGTTATGCTGGGGATAAAGTGCCATCTGAGGGTGGTGGGTCTGTTTACTGACATTATTACAAATAAACGTAACACAGCATCTGAGATATTGTAAAGGGCAGCCAATTATACTAGCATGAATAAAGATCAAGTGCAGTGAGAAAAGCACACAGCGAAAGCCCTCCCCAGGAAGATCATGGACCATGTCCTCTTGGCATCCACACCTGAGCACATGAGGGACGAGAAACCGGTCAGCAATACTCAGCATGGCTTTGCCAAGGGCACACTGTGCATGGCCACCCTGACTGCCCTCTGCGTCAGAACGCCTGATATCCCAAGTGCTGCGGAAGCTTTCGTAACGGAAAGAAAACATTTCTCAGAAAAAGCTGTTTGTGAAGAAGTTTGTAGCTGTTGAACAAAAGAAACAACTTCTTAACTGTAGGGTATTTAGGAAAACATGTCTGTCTGTGAAGGCTGGACATCGATAGATGCCTTGAAGCAATCATGTCTTCAGCAGTTAGGTAACTTTCCTCAAAACAGAGGTGCCTGTAAATTGTCCACTTATGACAACAGAATGCAAGCCTTATGAAAAGATTCACCAAGAAGATCTTAATCCTTGTGGCTAGTTCTTAAATGGGCAAGAAAGTGCTTCTCTATTTATAATGCTAAAGCTTCTGGGCAAGACACTGTGGAAGACTTAAATTAAATGTCAACTCATGAGGTACTAACAATAAATAATGGAGAGATTTCTGTTGCCTTTGGTGGCTGCAGATAAGCCACTGGATAAACTATTTACTGCAGGTAGGTTGTGCAGTCCTAGATGCATCATTCTGTCCTAGATGGATCATCTGTTCGTTTTGTTACTTAGATGAGAAAGCAGGCTGGTGTGAGCCTGTGCTACCCACATCTCATGGCCTTTATGGTGCCAGACCCTGTCTGCACTGTAAAGTATTTGGGAACCTACCAAAGCTTCAAGAGCAATCCTCTCTCGTTTCTTCTGTCCATCCAACATAGACCCATCTGGTAGCCTGCACTACTTGCCTGCATCACGTGCAAGCTGTGGCATTGGCAGCTCCTCTGCAGGTGGATCTGCTTTTTGCAGGATGTCTAGCAGGAATGGAGACTGATCCATGATCCATTATCAGACAGAGAATGGACGTAAGATGACTTACAGGCAGTGATGTGATCCATTCACAGTGCCCATGATGTCTTCCTGCAGGAACTAAATGCTCTTCTGTCACTCGGGGGACACAGGCACTTCCAATATTTGGTTACTCTTCTGCACCATGGCACTGAGGCTGCCTGACCCCCCATGGTGTGCAGCTGGGATCAGAGGGTGTTCAGGTGTCCCAGCGAGGCCCTGAACTCCTGCCTGGCAAAACCTAAGACTTATCTTCAGCTTGTTTTACTGCAAGGACAAGCTAAGTGCCAACATCACAACATGTGCAAACTTTGTTCCCTCTTGTAGTTTCTGCAAAGCCTTGGGGAAACTCTTTCACCAAATACGGAGATAATATGACTATAATTTTTCAGGGTACTGCACATAGTACCAGTGTGTGAAAAAGTGTTAATCTGGGGTTTAGAGAGCTGTGGATTCCATTATCATGTTTCTCAAATGCCTCTACTTTGCCACCACACCTTATTAATTCAGAACTCATTTATTTCAGCCTTAGCATGTGAATTTTGAGACCACTCTGTTGAGCAGATGATGTAGTGTAGATCCAGAAGAGGAAAAGCATATTATTCTACCACAGTGAGTGTGGGTTATCCACCCTAGCCCCAAGCTGTAATTAGCAGCAGAGGTTACTGTGGGTACAGCTTACCCATATATGTACGATCCCAAGGGGCCATACATCTGGAAGGAAGCAAGTGAGAGAGTTCCAGAGGAAAATCCATGCAGGAGAAAAGCTATGTTTATTAGCAAAGATGTTCCTGAACTTTCTGTCCAGTTTGCCATTTGTGCACATCTCCTGAGCATGCTTTGGCAGAACAATTGGACAGGCTCACCCCATCTCATTCTACTGTCCCGAGATGCTCCACTCCTTGCTAAATCTGATAATCCATGCTGGAGCCTGTCCTGAGGCTACACTTAGTTTCAGGTAGTTTTCAGGGCATGATTAGACATTTGGAGAAACTTTTCTTGGAAAAGGATGTCTGAGCAGAACGCAACTTTCAGCTCCCACACAGAGAAAAATGCACAACATGGACACTTGTTTAACATGTGTTCCATCCCAAGAAATGACAGCTGCAGTCCTTCCAGGTCATGGTGGTTCAGCTTTCTCAGAGCATCTCCCCCACTCCCTCAGCCACACAAGGTTTGCAGACCTGGTGCCTGTCACAGCAGCCTGGCTGAGCGTTGGGGGTGAGAGCTGCCAGCAGACACTCCCCATGGCCGCAGCTGCAGGCACAGCGAGCGGCTATGAGAAAAACACTTTGTGGGGTGGTTTGTCTCTATGCAGCTGCACCAGGTAGACAATGTTCTGGGAAAAAAAATAGGCTGTAGGACCTGATTAGATGCATAATATCCCCTGGATAATAAGCATAATATGCTTATTATGTGACTGCAAGGTGGGAGAAGCAGCTGGAAATTTCCCTGCTTGCACCTGGACACCATGATCTAGTGATACCTAAACCTGTTTGTTCCGTGACAGCACCGGTTCTTTGTGCCCAGGTCCACACTTGCTGGTCTGTTCCATTAAAAGACTGATATGTGATGAGAGCACTGGGAAAAGGGAATGAGACACACTCGGTCCTGTGAAGAAAATCCTTCCTCGGGATGCCGGTCAACACAAGGGGTTGTTTCTTGGGCTCAAGAATCTGCACAGAAACCCCAGTCCTGATGGCAGAGTATCCAGTAACAGTTCCCCGTAGCGTGATATTTAGAAAGGTGTCCTATGCCAATGGGAAAGCCATGAAAAGTTCAGTTTAAATATCAGCAGCTATTCTAAGTGAAGGCATGAGTTGGACATGCTTACAGAGTGCCAATGAAGCTGATGAGAGGAGTTAGCGCCACTGGAAAAAGTAGGATAAATGTGTAATATTTGCTGGCTCTTCCTTGGTACAGAGGGATAGGACTTGAAATCTTATTTGTTCAGCAAGATTTTGACACTTGTCAGTTCCTGCCATGGTTATGTCACAACTCATGTGGAAGTGAGTTTCATCAGCTTAAATGAGATGTCGCCTGGAAGCCTATGGATGACTTTCTGGCGGTAGGCCCACCTCCATCCACTTCTCCCGCTCTCTCCCTCTGTAGGGGTTGGAATACTCTTTGCAATTAGCAAAGGGAGTCTGCAACTGGGAGAATGCAAACAGCATTGCAAAGGGGGAGAGCTATTTTTGTCTGGGCAATTTGAATTTTTTTGGTTCAAATCTGAACTCAGTTGCTTTGCTCAGCTTGTAAAGGCCTGGTGTGAGCATGGCATAGCCTGTCATTTTGCGAGCACCTTCCGATCAATTGCTTGGTCTAATTAATTCTTAACAGCACTGGTCCAGGGTGAGCTTTGAGCCTAGAATCACTATGGTGGAGGAAACCTGTAGAGACCTATGAAAAGGAAACACTTGTCTTGAAGCCCACTGTGGGAGTCTATTGACATAAGTAGATCCCGCCTGAGTTTCATCTGTTTAATGCTCTTAAAGTTTTTTTAACTCACTGAAACTAAAGCCTTTGTTATTTGTTCTAATCAATTTTCGATTGCCATTGTAAATGACCTTGCTCTTTGCCTGGGTGAGGGAATCTGATATAAAAGGGTTTTAAAGAAGGAAGGTGAAAACTGGAAGTCCTGCAGGCAAGAGAAAGGAGATTTGAATTAAGTTGTAAAAGGACTTGAGCTTCTTGCCTGTTTATCATCTGCTTATTATCCAGGGGAGTTTCCATCCAAGCAGCTGCAATATTGTACTGCTCTCTGAGCACCAGGGATCTTTTTCCCACATTCATGCCATGGTCATTGGAAGAAGTCTCATGGATCCCAGATTTAGTATTTCTTTCACTCTTCTATATGGTTTTCACATGCTCCTAAAAGAATAGCATCTCTGTGTCACGTACAATTACATAAAGCATTAATTACACTTGGCAGCAACTTCTTCTCCTTTCTTCTTGGACATAGTGACCATGCAAGCCATTCTAGGGTGAAACTGTCAGAGATAAGGAGAACAGCTTCCCAAATATTTGTCACAAGAAGGTGTTTCTTGTTTCTTAGCAGTAAAGAGATAACAAGATGAAGGAAATGAAACCTGATCTAAGCAAACAGTGTAACACACAAGGAGGGCAGGAAAGAGCAAACACAGGATATCAGCACCAGTATAACCACTGCTTATCACGGTGTGACTGTAGGCAAAGTGTGGCTGCTTGCAAGGTGATGCAGCTTGTTTTCAGGGTTTTCAGTGTGTTTTAGTGTCTTTCCTCCATTCCTCTGGACCACTCTTCAACAAGCACAAAGCACTGACAATGCTGCTGGCACATAGATAATGATTTCATGGGTGGCAACCCGAAGTGATGTTGTATTAGGTTCTTGACTAAGATATGAAGAATGTTACTGTATTCAGACGAAATTTAAACTTAGTTCATAAGATGATCTTCTGTGAAGTATTTTCTTAAATCAGAATAGATTTATCCACTTGGAACTCAGGTGAAGAGGCTGTGCCTTCCTCCCGTTTGCTAAAATAAATCAAATATATGTGTACACGTGTACATAAATTCTGATCCCTATTACTGTTAGGAAAATTATATGTAAATCACCCTACTCGCTGCTGTTCCTCCAAGTTTATTCTTTAAGAAATGCATGTAGTTAGGGCCTATTTTATGTCTGACTGAGAAAAATGGCTTTCAGGAGACTGGTTCAAGGAGGAAGCTACCTACTTTGGAGAAAATCACATTTCTTGTTAAAAATCCTGCCATTGTTACAATCTCCTGTGAAACTCTTGGTTTCTCCTGAGCCTCAGTTTGAAGAAGATCCTGGAACAGAGTATTTTATCTGAGGCTGTTCCATACCTTTCCAATCCTTTTTATTAACCATTTATTTTAATACTTTTTGTGATCCCTTTGTGCTCAGTCCATCTACTACTTCCAAATGTATCTTTCTTCTTCGAAATTTGCTGATCTTCCATGCATAGTGATTTCAGAATTTACTTTCTCTTCTCCTTTTACAAGGATTATGAGAATAATGAAACATTTCTTGGAAACTACAAGATCTTGTGTATTCAAAACCACAAGAATTTTGCTTTAAGTTACTTTTGAGGAGAATAGTTGGAATTCTTGGAACCAAATAAAAATCAAGGAATCTTCTACAGATCCATGTACTGGCTTCTTTGCACCTTAAAGGAAGGAGTGTTAATGCTTGATCATTCCTATCAGATCAATGCACTTTCTCTAATCCTTCTGGATTGCCATCTATTAATCTTTTTAAAATCTGCCTCTAGAACCCTTGTTGAGGGGCTTTGTTTCAGATGACCACAACTGATACTATGCTTCAGGAAGCCTGTTTACCTGCATGAGTCCGAGTTGGTTTTGCATAATTTTAGTTAAACTGCTATATCATCAAAATCTATTCACATTGTCAAATACAGAAGTTTGTTAGAGCTGTAGGGTTAGACAACCATGTTAAGGGCAAGTGCCTTTGCTCACTTCAAAGAGTATTTTAAATTTAGTTCTAATTAATATCTCCTTCAGCCTACATTAGTGAGGAATGTAGTCACACTAAAAACCCCATAACCCCTGAGTTCTGGGAACTGACTTCCCTTTAAAAATATATAGGCAAAAAGAAAACTTACCTGAGCATTTTCATAGCTATGGGGGACAGCCTGGGCTGGGCCTCTCTCACGCAAAAGATTAATGGGTTCGTATATATAGAGAACGTACTTTGAGACTTGAGCACACCAGGTTATTTATGAAATATAGCAGGAACCCAAGCAGTGGAATTTTACCTTCTCACCTGTCATGAACTTTCATATCGCTTTAGTGATGAAAATTTCATAGAAGTTGCTTTGCAGTACTATGCACTGTATTCACAGTAAGTCACAGCTTAATTTAGAAGTGCCAACTTCTAACACTGTCTGCAGTGTTAGAAGAATACTTCTAAGTAGAAAATTAGATGCTGCTGAAATAGGTGACAAAGCATCCTCTAAGTATTATTGAAGCAGACACTAGCACTGGATGAATTAAACATCCCCTCTTAGTGGAGTTCTGCTGGTGCATTGCTGTTTATGATGATACACAGATTCTCCTTAGGACAGGAACAGTTTCAGGAAGGGAGTTGTCCATTTTCATGCCCTTTGAGCATTCTCTGTGCTCATTGGGTGCGTTCTTGATCCATTTTTTCCATGGATCCATTTATTCTGTTTTCAGCAGTGCCTGAAAGCAGATGCTTATACGTATTATTATTTGTTTGTTGTTGAATACAGTTCCCAGCTCCTAATTACCAATTCATGAGGGACTTTCTAGGCAATGACTGTATTTGGACATCATTTTTAAACTTGTCCTATTTGCCTAACCCTTTTTTGAAAACTATTTCTGGCTTTTAGTGTTATCTTACAGAAATGCACTACAGAAAAATAGTTCCTGCAATGTAACTGTGCTGTGAGGAAAAAGACTCTATTTTCTTGGTCTTGCCCTGCAGCAAGCCTGTAGAACCTGCAGCCCAGTGCTAATGTTAAACCAGTGTCATCAAGCATAGGAGAAAGCAGCGTAATCAACAGAACCAAAAGAAAATATTTTATGTTTTCCTATTTAGTGTGGGGTTTGGGTTTTTTCACTGCTACCTATCTGCACAAGCTTAACACAGAAATGCAACTCTGGGTTGGCTACATCTAAAGCTAAGGAACCAGTTGAAACCTGGGAAGCAGTAGGAAATTACTTCCATCCATACAGTGACACTCAGTGGGTCCCTCCAGAGGCTTTCTTCATCTCTTGTTCCCATCCTTCAAGCAGGAATAAAGTGTTACTTTCAGACCACACTTTCAGACGGCTGGGACTTCTCACAGTATCAGGATATAGCCGGCATGGATAAATGGAAGTAACCAATTGCTCAGCATCCGTGGACAGTGCACACAGAAGAGGCTGCTTAGGGTTTTTTTCTAAGTTCACTAGACAGGTGTTCCCAAGCCAGTCAGACCCCAGCCTGTACTGCTGCCTCTGTCCCAAGTGTGATCTTTGTCATCTTCAATTCTTGCAGGCTGAATCTTCCAGACGTCTTTCCACGTTTGATGGCTCTACTTTCCAGCAAACATTGCTCTTCTTGCAGCCTGTTGTGATGGCACTTTCAATACCATCCTCCAGATTGTCCACAAAGATGTTGAATGCTATTGGACCCAATACTGACTAAGGAAGTACTTAACTCATGGCCAGAGTCCAACCTCCTGCTCAAAGCAGGGTCAATCATGATATCAGACGAGGCTGCTCAAGTCTTTGTTGAGTCAGGTCATGAAACTCTCCAAAGATGGAGACTGTATTGCCTGGGCAACTGTTTTCATGGATCCTCATCTCCCAGTGACAAGAAGTTTTTCCTTATATCCAATTGGAACTTTCTTTGATTTGATACGCACCTTCTGTCTCTTAACATCCCACTAGGCACCAGGGTAAAGAGACTTGCTCCTTCTTTCCAGTAACCCCTTAGATAAACTGGGTGGGTACTATTAACGGGGCGCATGCTGCACTCTGACCAGGTGCTTTTACATACGCCACGCATGAAGGCCTTGATGTTTAACACCAAGCCTACCATTTTTTGTTATTTAAAGTTATGTTACTTGGGATGGTGATCTATCAGAGTGATGCAGCGATGTACCTACATCACAATAAGGATGCAAGTCATACTTAGGGTAGTATTCTAACTGCACTATGCAGTTGAGTCACAATGCAAACGTGATCCCCATTACTGATCTTTATAATATATTCACCATCACAATGCTTGGCATTCCCAGCCTCCAGGAGGGATTATGTGGGTTGAAACCCACTCATGCCCATAGATCTCTTTAGAGTTCTTCCTTATTGTTTGTACTCTGGGCTGAGCCGTGCTGGTATCTGTGCATTATTTTAATTGACTTGTGGACCAACAGCTGCTATGCAGCCAATTCATTCACCCAGCTGATAACAGCCATTTACCCAGAGCAAAGGCTACCTTCTGGTTCCCTGCCATCCCCTGGCCTGCCCTGCTCACCTTGCCTGCGTACGGTGGGATGGCCACCTTGTCATTACACACTGCGCCTCAGTGACCAAATGGTCCTTACTGTTCCCTGGCAGTATAGCTCTATCCTGAGTGGATCCAGACAGGTGGTGAGAGGTAAGAGAAAGGTCTGATGGGAGGGAAACTGAGATAGCTGGGAATTGAAGTGGTCCTGGATTTCTTACTGGCCTATTTGAGTGTTATTTCCTGTGTTAGCACCAAAGATGGCTTCATTCCTCCTGACTACTGATGAGCCCCCACTAAAACATCAGGCATCCTCATTCAGCTGCTGCATTACTTGTGCTGCTTCTGCAGGAGCTCTGCTTGGACCTCTCTCACCTGAGTAGAAGGTCAAACACACTGCTAGGCTCCAGTCACTAGGTTCCTCTGAGCAGTCCTTTGCCACTTGGGCATCACTTTGCTAAAAAAAAGGGGTTTTTAAAAGGGGGATGCAAGAGGCAAATGGTCTGTCCCTTGTGTTGGGTGCTAGGAGATGGGTGCCAATTAGAGAGGCATTCCTACTTGATTTTATGCTTCCATAGTTCTCTGTCCTCTTGTCCTGTGTTCCTAGAGGTGGTGATGGTCAGGATCTCTTCCCGCAATAAATTATGACGAGGTTTAACGTTTCTTACTACACATGGTACCTTTTCAGTGCCCTGATTTTCACAAGGGGCCAGAACAGCTGAGCTGAGCCAGCCAAGGGTTTTTTCCACACTGTGTGATGCCACGCTCCTCCAGTGCTTTGTGTTATCACCGTGTGTGTATGCTGTGACAAGCCCTGTTGTGGCTGCTCCCCTCGCCCTGTGCTGTCCCAGCACACTGCCCTTTCCCTAACCCCCAGCTTTGCCTCTGCCCATTCCCCTCCCCGTCCCGCCGAGGGATGGAGGGGTGAGGGAGTCGGCGCCTGGTGCTCCTCTGCTGGCTGGGGTTGACCCACAACATACAGCTACAGGTTTGTTAACAGGGATTAAGATTGCAGCAGAGCAGTTCAGACACCGTGTGCTGCTCCTGTGATTTGTTTTACATACTTGCAAATAACCAGGCACACAATGAAGAATTATGTGGGATTTTCACCTTGCTTTTGCCCGGGAATAATGGAAGAGTGCTTCTCAGTTTTCTCTCTCTTACACACCTTGCTATACAGGCCATAAATTCTGTGAATACCTGTGAGGGTAAAAGTTCATTAAATTAAAATATGGTACGTGCCTGTAGCTGTAGCGTAGGTATTCGAAGGCTAATTTCCTGGAGATTGATTATCTTAGATAAGGGCTTTAAAATTTAGCAAGTCTTGTTCCCTTTCCCCATGTAAAACAACTCCAAATGATTTCTATTTTCATTTTCACAGTCATTCTATCTTTCCTCTCTATCAGGGCAGAGGAATTGGACTCAGAAAGATACCATAATTTTAATAGATTTGTCTTGGAGTTCATGAGGTCAAACTTGTTGGTCTTCCCATATGACTAACAGAGCAAAAATCTGGAATCAACTCAGTTAATCTCAGTCATAAATCAACCAGCACTGAAGAACTGCACATCCATAAATCAATAGAAACTAACCTTTGATATATTATTTTTGAGTCACATACTCTACTTTCACCATAAAAGCAAATAAAGGTAACTATAATTAAAATGTCTATTTCCTTCTCTACTATGTGTTTTAACATTCACGCTACTGAACATACCCCTTTCATAATACTATATTTTTTCAGTATCCTATAGTTATTGTTTTATTAAAAATACCCCTGTGATATTAACCGTATAATAAATTACAATTCAAAATAAAATATCAGCCATTTCATCCATGAGAGAGAATAATGAAGCCATAATAAAAAGGAATAAAGTTTAGCAATATGATAATGTAGCATGTTTTTATAGACTTCATGTAAATGTTAAAATCTATAAATTTTTTATATTGTGTAAAATTGCAAAAAATAGTAATGCAAGGGGGAGGGAAGAGGGGAAAATTACCCAGGCTGGTTTAAACCTGAAATTGCTCTTACTCTGATTTCTTTTTAGAATCTGAAAAATTGTATAAATATTATGCACATGAAATTATTTATTTGTGGCTTATTTACTAGACGTATTAAAGGTAAAATGAAGATGGAAAACCATGGGTTTCCGCTTTCTACTCCACAGTATTGGTCAGTGAAGAAACTCTAAAGCCTGATTACCTCTTCTTACCTGCGTTTCACACAGGGTTTTACACCCAGTATTGCTGCACATACTCTGCCCTTATTTTTCTAACTATTCTCTTTCTTTATTTGGCTGCTTTTTATATACTTGGCTTCTAACTGAACGTACCCAGACGTGCAAATATTGGATGAAAAGGACAGGACACGAATTCCTCTTGACAATCATTTCCTTCTTGTTGCATCATCCTTCACACCACACTGGTGGACTAGGAATTTCAAAACTTCACTTTCGTGTAGTCTAATGATAACTTGTTTAATTGTACTAGTCCAACACTTAATGTTTCTTCTGGTGGCCGATCGCACTAGGGAATTGGTATTTGATTTAAATAAAACTCTCATAAATAAACTTCTGTTCAAATAAAGGAGAAAGAGGAAAAGACATAGACACAAAAAGTATGGGTTTCTAAAACAGGATCAATACAGATACAAATAATTATTTCTTTAAAAACCCTGCCATTTTGGAAACACAACACTGGTCAGCCTTGGTTTGCTGTGTTGTGTTGGTCCAGAGAGAGCAGAACAGAACGTACTTGATATCCCCTAGAGCATTCTGACTTGTATTACATAGGGGCACTTACTGTCCTCTCAGGACCACAGAATCACAGACCGGTTTGGGTTGGATGGGACCTCAAAGATCACCTAGTTCCACCCTTCCCCTCTGCCAGTGGCAGGGGTATCTTTCACTAGATCAGGTTGCTCAGGATCGGCAGCAGGAGGCCTTGAAGCAGGCTGAAGGGCTGTCCCACCCCTCTCCATGCCAACCAGAGCTTCCTGCAGGACTTGGAATTTAACCTGCAGCTGGTGGGCAGCCTGAAGACAAGGTTCCACGATAGGTGGCTCAGGGCTTGAGATGGCCTATGCTACCCGTCAGGAAGCAGCAAGAGCAGGACTGATCCACAAGGGATGACAGTTGAAAACTGAGGAAGACCACATCACAGAGGGACAGTGACAGAAGCAGGGCAGCCTGGTGACAGTAAGACACTGTTGACAGTAGCCATCACCAGGTAAACAAAAGATGGGAGGCCAAGTCCAAGCGCAACTCATGCAATCCAGCCAACAGGAGCTGTGGGACACAAGGCTAGGGACTCACCTGCCAGCAACACCACCTGGGAAAGTGCAAGTTCTGAGCACCACCACCCGGAGGGCAAGTTCTGAGCAGAGAATCATAGAATGCTTTGGTTGGAAGGGAGCTCAAAGATCATCTAGTTCCATAGATGGAACTACCCCCACATCGACACTGGCAAGCACACGCTGCCACGTACCTTGTGCTCTGCCTTAGCTGCAGTGCAGGCTGGAGGGGAGACTGTAACTGACCTCAGCAGCCATGAGAATCAGCTCCAACCTCCTTGCACCTGCAGCTTTTAAAACCCAGGCCAAATGCGCCCTGAAGGTGTTAACATCAATGACCATGGCTTGCTTACATGCTCTCTCACCAGGCTCTTCAGTCGCTCATTGCTACACCCATCCTGAAAAACTCAGCTGAAGACGCAGGAAAACTTGTTGGTTTTGAAGTGGATTAAGGGGTGGGGAAGGACCACAAATGCAGGAACAGGCACGAAAGATGATAGATTCCAGCTTGCCAGTTCTTCTGATGTGAATATTAATGTTGGAAAGAGATTCTGTGAGACCACCTCCTCCCCATCCATAACAACTAACCATTACAGCATCCCACTTTCCCAATTAAAGACAAGGACAGACTTCATTTCTGGGTTTTTGTTTTGTTTTACTTTCAATAAAAGCCTTATACTGAGGCCTAGGTTGCACTCCCAAGAACGGTCACTCTGCTGTGAAGTACAAAATATAAAAGCACCTTAGACTTTATCTTAAATACAAACTGCAGAATTTGGACTACAAAATTCTATTTTGTAGATAAACTGGATTTCAAAGAATGAGGAAATTGTACAGTTACTCAAACCATTTTCAGACTTGTAATTCAACCGTGTAGATTTGTCTTACTGCAAAACAAACATACCAACTAAAAAGGCACACTAAAAAAAGAGGTAGATAAAAAAAATCAGATATTCCTTGATCAAAACCAGGTATTACACTTGAAAAAAAGGTGCAGTCCTTGCATGAGGAGAAAAATATCCTCCAGCTAAACTATTTAGAAAAATTACTCAAAAGTTACCACTAAAAGAGGCAAAATAAAACCTGCCTTTACTGCCTGGTCCAGATTACCACCTTTTTAAGAAGTGTGCTGTTACTTAGAATGAAAATAAAGAGAGTATCACTTAAGTCTCTACAAACAAGAAACTCAAAAGTAAAATTACATCCTTTAGCACTGCAGGTATCTGCACAGACTTACACAGACTAACGTTTTTGCCTGAGATAGCCTGATGTCCTTGGTTTTATTCATCTCAGCACACATCTGTACACCTCTCTGACACCCAGCGTGACTACCTGATGCAATTTAAGTACAGGAAAAGGTCAATCACTTTGAACCTGTACTAATCATTGCCCTAGTGGTGTTTTTTTAACACGCAGTTGGTTGGACTGTGCAGTTCTCTCCATACTTCTAGTGAAACAGCTCTTTTACTTAAAAAAATTCGTGGTGGACATTCTAGATACATAAAAAGGCAGCTTCTCTGTACAAATCCCCACTGTGCAAACTGAATCAGCCATACCTTACAGTACTACAGTAAAACGTGCAGTCATTTCCTGGTAGGTTTCTGCCATTTCAGTACACGTTGTTCCCAGGCACAGTACACACTCCTGCAATGGTAAATCAGCCCTACCACGTGAAAGTGTTAACCTTCTGCTCAGAGGGATAGGTTTTGCTAGTTCTTTGTATCAAACAACATAAGGCAGCACAAGAAGCAATTCAGAAGGAAATTCAGATGTCCTGGGTTCTTCATCATAGTCACATCAAATACTGCTCCTCTTTACAAATGAGAGATACAGAGCTGTAAAATATACTATGGGAATATAATTTTATTGTGTTAATCTGCATATGTATTGGTACAGCTGTTCTGTGAATGCTTCTGAGGAAAATTTTTCCATAACTCTGGCTCTCCCAGCTGCTCCCATTGTGTCCTTCAAGAGAGGATCTCTCACAATTTTTTCCATGGCCTCAGAGAATTGTGTTGGCAGAGGATCACACAAAAATCCTGTAACATTATGCAAGATTGATTCTAAAGGACCACCTGAATTAACTGCTATAACGGGACATCTCATATACATTGCCTCCAGAGGAACAATGCCAAAATGTTCATTGCTTGGTGTATAAAGCACACACAGAGAGTTACTAAGAAGAGAGATTTTCTGTTCATCCGAGAAGGATCTCAGAAAAGTGACGTGGTCATCAACACTAAGCTTGGCTGCGAGTCTCCTCAGCTCCTCATAGTGCTCCACGTTTTCCAGAACTCGCTTATCATAACCACCTGCCATAATGAGGTGAACTTCATTCCACTCGTGAGAATCAAGTCTTCCTCGAAGCTCGTGCAAAGCTTCAAGAGCCAGCACTAGATTCTTTTTTCTCTCATACCTATTAATGGAAACAAACAAGAACTTTTTCTTTTTAGGTATCAGATCAGCTATGCCCACTGGAGCTACTGTGTCAAAGCTACTGGTATTGAGTGATGGGTAGAGGACATCTGGGTTAACGTGAGATAAGGACTTAAACGTGTCCTGGAACACACTGGCCGTGAATTTGCTGTTGACGACAATACAGTCTGCCATGCCAGTTGTGTACTCTTCCAGCCAGTCGAGTGGTAATCTGTAGATGCGTTTTAGGAGAGATTCTCTCTTGGTCAGAAGTTGGTCAGGAAAGTGACAATAAAACAAAACCTTCTTGCGGGTTCTGGCCAGTCTAAGTACGGGTATGCAAGCAGACACCTAGTGCAACCAGGAGAGACAGGGAAAGAGGAGACGCTCATTACTTGTGCTAGTGCACTACCACCTACGTGTGATTTCAAAGCCATGTCCTGAGCACCCCGTGCTTTCCAAGCCAAGTGCCTTCTCCCTCTCCCCCTCATAAGCACATCGAGCTGCACTCCCCTGTACAAGGCCTCCTGCTGCAGCGCTGGCTTTCCTCCCTCGCCTCAGGCGCCGCGGCACCATCAAGCCCCCGGGCCTTCCTCCCGCAGCTCCTCCCGCCAGGGCCCGCCACGAAGGGAGACGCGGACAGGGGCAGCCCAAGCAGCAGCGCCTGCCTCTTCCCCCAGCTCTCCCAGCCCCCGCCAGCACCGCCACCTCCCCCTTGCCGCCACCGCCGCAGCGGGGCCCGCCGCGCACCTGGTCGCAGACGAAGACGTCCACACGCTCCCCGCTGAGCAGCAGGACGTACAGCGCCACGAACACCATGCGCAGGGCGGCGCACGCCGCGTGCCCGCGGCCCCACAGGCTGCGCGGCAGCCACCCGCCGGCCTGCCGCACCGGCAGCCCGCGCGTCTCCGCGAAGCAGCGCTCGGCGTCGTAGTGCGCCGTCCAGATCTGCACCCGGCAGCCCCGCGCCTGCAGCGCCAGCGCCGCGTCCACCACCAGCCGCTCCGCCCCGCCCAGCCCCAGGTCCGGGTGCAGGAACAGCACGGACAAGCCCTCCTCGGCCGCGGCCGCCGCCATGGCCCTTCCGGGGTGAACGGCAGCCCGCCCGGCCACGCACCGCTCAGCAGCGCGCATGCGCAGCCTAACGGCTACCCGCAGGACACGTTAGCTTTCCTCCTGGGCCTTCTCCTTCTCTCCCCCCCGCCGGGCGCCCGCGCTGCTGCCCGGTGACTCGTCCCGCGGGCTCCCTGCTCGGCCGCCTCGGTCCGGCCGCTGGTGAGGGAGCGGGAGGGACTGAGGAGTTGCGAAGAGTCGGCTCTCTTGAAATGCGGCCGCTGCGGCACGGGTGGGAGAGAAGGGGCCGCTGCTGCTCAGGCAGCCTCCCGGGCAGCCGCGAGGCGCCGGGAGGCGGGGTGCGGGGGCGGGACCGGGGCCTGCTGCAGGCAGGGACGTGTCAGGCCGCCGTGGAGGAGCGTGTGTGGAGACTGTGCCGATCTCCGGAGCCAGCGCCGCCACTATGGTGAGGGTCTGCCCGGGACTGGGGACGGCTGAGGCGTGCCCTCTCCCCTGGCCGTGCCTGCCGCCTCTCACCCTTTCCCGGTTCTCTTCTCTCTCCGCAGCCCGGGCCCAACCCCAGCGCTACGAGCGTCGGCTCGTCCGGCCGCTCCCCCAGCAAGGCCATGGCTCCCCGCGCCGTGGGTTACACCGTCCGGCAGAGGTACGTGTGTCCGCCGTGTCTTCGTAGTGGGGGCAGCTCCGTCTCCTCAGGGCCTTTGTATTTGGCGCCTGGGCAGTCACGGCGGGGGCAGAGGGACGGCACAAAACGGGGTCTTTCTCGGGTTGTGTGAGTAGGGCTCTTGCGGGCCTAATTAATTTACCTCCGTTCTCGGTGCACCTGGCTGTTCCAGGCACCTTGGTGCTGGTGCCCTCTGCTTGCCTGGCTCTGCAAGCTGATGCAAGTATCTCACTTCTGCAGAGTCTCTGGGGGTGCTTAGTGCTAGAAGCTGGGGAAGTGCTAATGTATTTTGGTCTTTGTTTCGTTTTGTTACTCATACAGGAAGAATGCCAGCTGTGGGACAAGGAGCGCAGGCCGTGCCACTTCCACAGGTACTGGTGGGATGTGGCGATTCTACACTGAGGACTCTCCGGGGCTCAAAGTGTAAGTAGGACATATAGGTGGTGTCAGGCATGGGGGCTGTGTATTTCACCTGCTTACATAACCTTTTGGTCTTTGAATTGAGAGGTCAGTGTTCTGGTCTGCCTGTGAAAACACGCTGCGTTGATGGCTGCTTAGATAGATTTGCAGTAGAAGTAGACTTTAAACTTACAATGGTAATGAAAACGTAGGTGCAAGTTATATTTTGTAATTGCCTAGATTTACCGTAAGTGGTCTTTGAAGACTGTAGGCGATTCCTTTGAAGTTGGGAAAGATTACTTGTCGCAGTGAGTTTATGCATCTGCGTGCATGTTTCTGTTCTCTTTATTCTTTTGGTTTTCCTGTATTAGTTGTTATGTTGTGATTCTGCACTCGCCCTTGGAAACATAATATGGCTGCTGTGCCAGATGCTTGCAGAACCTCAGGCGTGTTTGTTAAGAAGCTGAAGATAAATTGTTTTAGCTAAGCTTGCGAGGCAAATAGCCTTCTGACACCTTGCATATCTGTGTTTTTACAAGGTGAATATTCCAACGTGATGGTCAGATATCTGGTACTAGTGCCCCTTATGCTGTAAAGAGAGCCCAAGTTTTTACTTTCTGGTCAGTTTCAGTCACTCTGATCAGTTTCCCAAGCAACCTAGTACTTAGGTAACAAAGGCGGAAGGTGTATTTCAGCTGAAGGCTGGTGCTAAGTCATACCCTGAGTGGGAGTTTATTTCTTGTGGGGTTATGCTTCATCGCCTCCTTGTCTGGGTTGAAGAGTCTCAAGATACTCAGGGATGTCCCTAATGCTTCTTTTTTTCTGAAATCCATTAGCATTAATGGGGCTGCTGCAGGCTGCACAAACAGAACATTTGAAGAAGGGCTGGTGATAGTCTAGTTAGTGATTGTCCCATGAGTAATCCTTCCTCTGAAGCTGTCGTACGTGTTTTCATTTCCGTATGTGCTTGACACTTTGAAAGCCAAGATCTGACCAGCAGACCATCAAGGTAGCAGTGCTCTGCTGCTGCATGCCTTGTGTTCTCCATCCTATACCTGGAGAGGAGATAAGGCAAACTCAGAAAAGAACCCCAAACAGCAGCAGTGAACAGTAATGGTGTGCGAGGGTGAACGTATGCAGATGGGCAAAGCAACTATATTCAGGTGGTTTGGTCTACTAAAGCTCAATTAAAAAATACAAATAAAGCACACTGAGGAAAAGGAAGTGGTGATCTACCATTATGTAGGTTATGGGTTGGTTGGGTTTTTTTAGTAGGCTTGTGATGCAAGCTGTCAAAGTCACTTTACCAATTTCAGTGAGTTTCCTTGTGAATGTTTGGTTTCATTTTTGATGTTGAATGGCCCCTCAGCTGTTCTATTCTTCAGATGGGTCAATAGATAAATTTTCCATTCTATTTATGTTGAGACACTGTGGTTCCAGTGTTCTAAACCCTTAACATTGGGAAGTGTTTCTTTTGTGAACTACTATGGGTAGCTGTATGGTCAGGCTTTAACTGGAAGGAACAAATTGGTAAAAGTGAATTGGCTTTACAAATCACTTCCACACTAGATGTAACGTTTTCTGAACTGCAGCTTGGGAGCAATTTTCTTCCTTACAGATTTCAGTGGTTTTTTTCAGTGTGTGGTTTTTGGTTTTTTTGGGGTTGTTTTTTTTCCCCACAGCAAGCAATTGTTATGATCTCTGTCCTGTTTGCCAGGCTTGAAAATGGGTTATAGAGGGGTTGTTGCCTCAGTAAAGTGCTTCAGCTGAAGTTGTTTGCAGAAATGGTTGTCATCACTACTGCATAAACCAGGGTGGAAGTTTAGCCTTCTGCTGGGTTGTTTTTGTGTTTTCTCATGTTGTTAAAATATGAGCTTTTAAAATTACTATGAAAAAATACACAAAAATGACTTGAGAACGGGTTACATCGTGCTGGCTGTGATCAGGAGAATTCTGCTTTAGATCAAAAGTTTTGTATTTTATACTGTGCATAATAATACTTCTGATGCTTCAGGTGTTTAGTATCTGTACTCAACATCAGAAGTAATGCATATGTTGAATAAGCAAGTTTGGTTTGCATCAGAGAAGTACATTTGTCTGTAGTACAGGATGCTACAAAATACATGTCTTTAAAAACAGCAAAAGGGAGCTGTGGGGTATCGGTTTGAGAGTGGGATAGGATATTTTTCTCTTCAAAAAATCAGATCAAGTATTATGTACTTTGAAGAGAAGACTGAACCCAAACTTGTTGGTCTTTCTGTTGTACTTGGTACCTGTGGATCCTGCAGCCTGTCTCCAGCTTTCTTGATGGAAGAACTATAGCTGGTGTTTCCTGGGGAGTCGTGACAGAGAATCCAGCTGGGCTTGAGATGTAATATGCGGCCTTGTGAAAGACACTCTGAGAATGCACAATGCCAGATCTTTAGAGATGTCTGAACTGGGTTATTTACCTAGCTATTTACTTAAATGGTGTGGTGGGCTGAGATGTATGGAGGAGAATTACAGGGTTTCATCAGGTTGTCTTTGGGACTGGAAGAAATGAGATAGATAAGCGTGTCAGTATTGGGAAGCTGATTGTTCTGTAGGGGGATCTATGTCATCTGCATGTTTCAAAAACTCGCCCCAGCAAACACACAAACACATTCTCCTGCTTATTTCCATGTTGCTCTGTTCTGGTTAGTGGGGCTCCCCTATTCCTGGGGGCCTTTGGCAAAGAGCAGTTTATGGATTGCTGCTACTGAAGGCAGAGAGTAGCTTTTGGATTGCTACTACTACTAAAGTCTCAAATGAATTAAATAGTAATTCAGATACAATGTAAGGGTTTTGTGCACCTGATACCATTATGATTTCTCTTACATGGGGCATAAAACTTGATGTATAAAACACTGGGGTGGAGAAGTGTGTTCTGTTGCTGAGTGAAAGATGCCCCTGGATAGGGGTCGCTTGTGGAGTCACAGTGTGTGTGGACTTTTCTGTTGCCCTTTTTTGTCATTGGTTTATCTGCTAAATGCTTTATGTCTGTGCTCAGGGTTCTCCATGCTCAAACAAGTTGAAGTGTGATAGGTAATAATTGAGTTTCGAAACTTGGTGTAAGATTATGGGTAGAAGTACACTTGAAGTATGTTGACCATGATCTCATAGGAAAATATGTTTGTAAATTTTTTTCAGTCTGTGTTCAGTTTCTTTTTCACTTTGCCTTCAACTAACATTTACCTGCCTCTAAACAGTAGCAGAATTCATGGTGTTTCTCCCAATAGCAGCTTGAAAATCAGGACTGAGATTGTATGAAGTGAGCGGTATGAAGCAGTGCTGAGCGCGTCTAATTGTGTCATACTGCATGTAATTGTTGTGCCTCAGAACAGCGTGAAACAGCTGATTTAGTCTTTCAACATCCACCCTGAGATGGAATTGTTTTTTAAAAACATCACTATACAATTTCTAAGCAATGTATAAAAGTGGAAAGGGGGGAAAAAAAAACCCATTTTGTTAATGTATGCATTTTAGCTAATGATTTAATGATGGAGTTGACTGACATCCTGTGTATCTTTTTCAAGAAAGCAGAAGTCCCTGCCTCTCACCCACTGCTGCCGTTGTTTTCAAATGAAATAAAACATCTGAAAAAAACCAGCTAATGTGAATTTTATGCCAAAATTTCACTAGCCGCTAGAGGACTCTGTTGGGTTTTGTATCCGACTGCATCCCCGCTCCGGTGGCTATCTGAGTAGTAGATACAGATGATACTTTTCTGGAGATTGTTTTCACAATGCTAAGTAGTAATGAACCTTCAGTTACTTTTTTAATAAGCAGGGGTTTTTTTGTTACTATATTGTGCTTTATGGTTATGTAACGGTCAGGGTGTGTAAAACCTGCATCTTTAAAAACATAGAGGCAGCATCAGTTTTTCTTGGAGATGGTTATCTTGTTTCTGTGTTCTTCAAGGTATTTCTGTGGGGATGGAATAAGAGTTTTCTCAAAGAATTGCTTATGAACTGATGAGTTCACTTGCCTGATAATGACTGGCCTTTGGGCAAAGCAAACACTTTTTTATGTTAATGCATTTTTTTTCTTTATTTTTAGTGGGCCTGTTCCAGTTTTGGTCATGAGTCTTCTTTTTATTGCTTCTGTGTTTATGCTGCACATCTGGGGTAAATACACTCGTTCATAGACTCAGCTGCCAACTTAAAGCATACATCTTGGACCAAAAGAGAGACTGGGGAAGCTTCCTATCACCTGTTGGAGTACTGTCATCTTTGGCTCTAATTATCAAATGAATTTCTCAGTTTGCTGTTTGGGCAGGTTTAAAGTCTGTCCTGGGTCATTTGATATTTGTATCTGTACACTTAGAATACAGATATTGCAATAAAAATTGTATATGGAAATAGAAACAGTCTTAACTGTACTTTTTTCCTCCTATTCAAGTATACCACAACTAAAAGATTATGCTTGTGGTTTTCATATATAGCCATGTTCTGAGTAAATCCCCTTTGACAGTTCAAACCAGATCCTTCTATACTGTTTGTTGCTGTATAATTTTATGCCATAAGTTCCTTTTTTTTTCTATTTTTTTTCTGTGAGCAGGAGTGGCAAAATGAGTTGCACAAACGCGTGTAAGGTAGCATTCCTTCTGAAGAGAAGAAACTGTTACAGACAAAACCAAGAATAAGGAATGTGATCTCAGAGCCATAGTGGGAATTGCTCTGAGCTGTACCCGAATACCTACTGTAAATGTGGAGGAAAAAATAGGCTTGGAGCAGAAACTGAGAATTGTCTTCCAAAATTTAATGGAAGGAGGGTTATGTTTTCTGAGGCTTGAAAGTCAAGGAGCAGGGAATTCTGGTGACTCAAAGGCAGTCATGTAGCAGAATACGCTGAAGCAGTGGAAACTGAGCCAAATAAATCAGGTATCAAAGGAAATAGATCAACGAATCACTTACTGCTGTGCATATTGATGGGAAGTAAAAGTGCAGGGGGAAATAAAACAAATAGGGGGATTAGCTCACCACTTCAAAAGGTGGAGATAATGATCTCTTATATTTAAATACTTTGTCTAACAAGAAAATAAAATCTGTACAGTCAGTGATTTAATTTTCAGTCAGGTAAGAAAATGCTGAGAGACCAAATGCAAGTCACTTGTTCCACTGATTATGTGGACACTGTGCTGCTGTCTTAGTTTGTGGTACTCAAAGGGAAAGGCATAACTTACTCTAAAATAGTGTAAGGGAAAGGAGTAATGGACAGTAATGTCTGAGTAGGTAACCTCTTCTTTACTATTGTTGATACAGTTTTCTAACACAGCAGGATACAGTTTTCTTCGAAATACTTCTGGTCACTGAAAGCTGTTTTGCCACATCAAATAGTTACATGTAAAACCACCTGTATTTTTTGCTCCTCTGGTGTCTTGATGCTTCTAAAGATCAAAATCAGCTACAAACTCAGAAAAAGAAAAGGGGGGGGGGAAGGCTTGCTGCTGTACAGCCTACATGTAATTCAACTCAGCATAAAAATGTTGACTGTTTTGACAGTGCTCTCCTTGATTAAATACTTTGTTTTCTAGAATGGCCTGTGTCAGAGATTTTTTGCATACGCTGCTGATGAGTCTCTAGTTTTGCTCAAATTACTTCTCTCCCACCGCCCCTTCTTGGCTTTGTATCTCAGAAGTGTGAGCTTTCTATGGTTTTAAAAAACTTTTCCTGATTTAACTCCTGGAAGAAGTGGTACTGTAGTTGGATGCAGCTACTTGAAACATACATGACTTGCTCTTGACATTGTACATGATAAAAAGACAGATTTCTCTATTGAATGTTTTCAGTTTGTGATCATTTTAATGAATAGTGTGAAGGTGTTAGAAAGTCATGCTCATATTTTTAGTATTTCATGTATGTGAGCTGTAGTGGATTTCTACAGTTGATGTTTATCAAAACTTCAGCTCCATAGAAGTACAGGTAAAAAAAGGCAGTTTGCAAAGAGAAAGTTCTGTTTGGTTTGCGTGAAGAAATTATGGCCATGACATACAAACATTGACTAGTCTGTAATACAGACAGCTAGTCTTACAGTAACAGGTGGAAAAGAAGGGATGGATATTTGCAAAGGTTCATATTGGACAACTAGAAATGAGTAAGACTTTGTCTTTTTCTGTCTGCATGTCTGTGATTGAAATATAAGCTTGCCTGAGCTGACTGTTAGAAATTGTAGGTTTCTTTACAGTTTACTTAAGTGCTACCAAAGTCTCTGTGTCCACAAAGATCTTCACTTTGTCTCGTTAGCAAAAAGGGTTCAGGAAGCCTGTAAGAATTTGCACTTCTACAGAAGGTCTGATGAAGTACTAGAATCTTCTATTCTTTGCTTTAAACAAATATTTGAAACCTCAGGCTTTATTATTCCTCAGGTGAAGGAGGGGTTTTCTAAGGAAGTGGTCCTGTTGTGTGTCACTTAAGCTTTCCCTCTCCCAGCAATACATCTGAGCCAGGTTCAGTGCGATTTAACAGGGGAGTTGAAGCTGAAAGACACTGTTCTTCAGGGTTAGGTGGAATAGGTAGGTAGTGGAAAGGGAAACTGTGCAACTTCTATCTGAGCAAGAAACTCACTTTCAACTTGTTACTTAGGGAGAATAGAGGGAGACCTGGACTTCTCAAATGCCTTTTTTTATGGGAAAAGCTTTAATCTTTGCTCTTGCACCTTTTTGCATGCTGAAGTCTGTCACCCACAACCCGTGATCTCCAGAGATGGGGGCTTCATAAGTTAATGATATTTCAGAACTACCTTTTGCTGTCTGTAAAGAAACAAAATCTCACCCTGGCCCTCCCTGCTGGGCTTTGCTGTTTACTGGTATCCAGTTAGTTGCATCCAGGACAGCCTTTCTTACAGTGTGCATACAGCATGTGAACTTCTCCCATCTTCTGCCATTATGTCAGGATAAAAGTTGTGCCTCTGATGATCACTCATAGTGTTCCTCATTCCTAAAGGGACCAAGGGGAGATGCATTTGTTCAAGTGCATAATCATGACTGTCCTATACATACACAGCTCTCTTGCAACAGCAGGAATTCTTTATTCTTTTTATCCCATCAGACTCTGAATTTGCCCTCCAAGAAGAACTGTCACCTCTTTCCAATGTCTTATCTATCTCCAGCTGTTTCTTAGGCTCAGAGAGCCTATCAGACATAACGTAAAGTACTGTAAGCTTTCTTTAGTATTGTTCACAGTAAGTTATAATGCCTTTAGTACAGACAGATATATCTATATCTCTAAAGCTACATGTGTCCGTGTGTGTATGGTCGCATTATCAGTTTAGAAATGCAGAAAGATGTGTGTCTGAAAATGTAGGATGGTGTATATACCCATATTACACTGCACCATGACAGCAATGCAGAGAAGCAAACAGAACAGCTTGTGTTCTCCTCCTCAGCTCTGTTAGCTTGAGATGAGTGCGTGCTACACTGAGATTGTGTGGTGAGGGTTAAATGTTTTTATAAGTACATATTAATGGCTTCTCTAAGTGGCTTGGTAGAATTTTTTTTTTTCCAAAAGAGATGCTCATTTCTTCAAAGTCTTAACTTGTCATATGCTTGATAGTAAGGCTGCATTGGCATCCTCATATTAGCTGCTTATAGAATCATCAAGGTTGGAAAAGACCTTCAAGATCGTCAAGTCTGACTGTATGTAACATAACATAACACATTATATAAATGTATTTCATGGAAGGCTAAACTTTGTAGACTTGTCATTGTTTATTGCTGATTCTGGGGATGTGAGCTATGAGAGGGAACTGTCTGTCTTTTGGGGTTTTTTATTGAGGGGAAAACTGTATAGCATTTATTTGTTTTATTTATTTATAGCTTTGATTTCAGAAGTTAGTGAAAAGAAATGCAGGCAAATCAAGGGCAGGTGTGAAGTTACTGAGCAGATCTCACCCCTGACATGTGCTGTGACCTCTTCTTCCTGCTGTATTCTAGTTGTCTCTTTCTCTGGAGATGATGCTGAATTGTGCCATGTCGTAGGATAAGGCTCTGATGCAGAGACGTGGCAGGTAGCAACAACAGTGAACAGAACCGATCCTTTTTACTTACAACAAAATGGAAGTTCAGATAGGGATTGCCACAGATTTGACACTTTTTTGGCTGCAGGTTGCCAGTAATTATCCTTATTTCTTATTTGGAAGGATTTTCCACAGATGCTTTCCAGAACTGTGTGCATTTTTTTCTGATCAACCAGAAATGGAGGAATTCTTTGAAGTTACACTATCATTTCATAAAACAGAACTAAGAAAAACTTCCCATGTGTTGCATCCTCCAAAGAGCTGTTTATCTTAATATTAGCAAAGTGAAATTCCAGCCTGTTTAGTCTCATTTTATTTTTTTTTCAGTTCAAGCATTTATCACTGAATGAATATACTGACCTCTTTTTCTTCCTGAGATAGTAGAGATACCAAATATATTTACAAATGCTGTAGAGGTAAGACATTATCTCAATAAAATGCTTCCAAAATAAAATCAGAACTAAATGTACAGTCAGTATGCTCCAGTTTCAGAGGGGCTGCACCCCCAACATCTATTAATTATCAAACATTATTCTTTGAGCCATTATTCCAAGTTTATTAGCTACTGTTCTGATTGTTCTTAGGGTTCTTCTGGTAAGGTAATATGAAAAGAACCTAATGCAATGTTGCCTTACATTTCCAGGATTGGCTGGTAAGTACTGTTACTCATTTCTTGCATAAAAGTACCATACAGTTAGAGTATAGTATATGTTGTAGTCATTGGAGGAGAGCATATGTGTTCCTCACCTCAAGAAGATATCTCTGAGGGGAAAAAAACATAACATCATGATAACAAACTGCTGAGAAGTTTGTGGAGGACCAAACTGTTGTAATTGAGTGTAAATCTGAACCTGATGCAGTTGTGGTGCTTGGTAGACCTAGTTCTCTAATTTTGTTTCAGTGTTGTTGTTTCCATACTTCTTGCTCAAAAGCTATCTTTTATTGCCTTCTTTTTGGCATATGGGCGTGATTTAATAAAGAAAAAACCCTAAAACTTTACTAAATGTTGAAAACTCGTGTGGAGGAACTCACATTGGTGGATATTAGAGTTAGAACCTTTCTCTCTTCTGATCCTGGTGGAATTAAATAACACTAATCTCCCTGCTGCCTGCATGCAAAATTACTTAAAGGTAGAATTGCCTTCACTAGAAGAGTTTGTGGAGTGATATTATCTCCATGTTCCTGAGCAAAGAAATAATCTCACAACACCTGTGGGAAGAAGAAAAATGGTTTTGCTGGTTCTGCTTCCAAGAATATTTTCCACCTCCATACTCAGCTTTCTGCCCCATGGAGAACTCATCAACTGAAGAGCATCAGATGGGGCTTCTCATTTTGGACCACTGCATAAAGATTGACAGTGGAAGACTTTTGTCATTGCAGTGGCTTCTTGCAGCACACCTTATCTCAATTGTTTGGGCAGTTGTGCCTGTGGCTCTGAAAAAGCATCTATGTGCTGCAGAAAGCACAGGGGTCTTTTTTTTTTCTTGTCCTGGTGCCCAAGCAATGTAGTTCACCTACAGCTGTTCCTTCCTGATATTTAAGGAACACCACTACTTCACCCAGTGATAGCCTTTTCTCCCCATTTTTTCCTGGCTTTTCTCAAGAAAGAAAAACTTGAGCTCCTTTCCTCTGTGTGAAGGACGCAGAAATCTCACCTCTCTTGAAATTCAACTTCTCATTAGTTAACTGTAGATGTCCACAGCATACCTGCTAATAGTTGTGCACCTTTTGTAGTCACTGGTGACAGAACTTTGTTTCTAGGGTGCCTTTCTGCTAACCTGTTTTAGTGTCAAGTGAAAAGGTGCTGTGTAGGTGCCTGTTGCTGCCGGGAGTTGAAGAACTGTGGACAGCAACTCAGAGTGCTTGGGGAGCATTTGTCAACATTGTAGGTGCCATATTGAGATGAAATCCAGCCCTGCATCCCAGCTGCTGCTGACAGAGGTACTGATCTTTAAGTTCATTTCAATGATGAAATAAGCTGAGAGTGTGCAGTGGTGATGAAAGCCAGAGACCTCATGAAGTCACACTTGGCAGGTCACAGCTATCCAAAAACAATTTCCCAAGAGCAAAAAATTTTGGCAGCACCAATGATCCTTGAAAAAAAATATAATTGCCAATTCAGAAAAGCACTTAAGAAAGAAAATAAGTCCATAAATGCTGCTGGAAGGATGTTTTTCCCATGTGGGTATCACTGAACCATTTCATTTAAACTTTCTTTCACTTTGGTTGTGGAGTCTCCTTCTCTGGAGGTAGTCAGGGCCTGTCTGGATGCCTACCTGTGAGACCTGTCCTAAGGAACCTGCTTTGGCAGGGGGCTTGGACTCGATGAGCTCTGGAGGTCCCTTCCAATCCCTGCAGTTCTGTGAATCTGTTGTGCCAACACAGAGACTGTCTATCTGCTAGAGTCCTGCCATCACTAGGCAGTGTTTTGTGCTATGTACAGCAACTGAGTCACCCCTGTGCAGTGCAGAAAAAACCCAAATGAAATGGTTATAAATTTTGTACTGGTTTTAGTTTTGTATCAAAATAATTGTGTAACCAATGAGGAATACAATACAAAGAAAACCCCTTAGAGAAATGGAGTGTGTGTGATGGGTTTGACTGTATCATAGTGAAGTTAATGAGAAAGCTGCTAAGGATCTGTGTGAGGAGAATGAGGCAGTGGCAGGTTTGAGTGAAAAAGGAAATTTCATGCTTTTACTGCTCACTTTATGAGCTTGTTCTTTGCTGTAAAGCTGAAATGAATACCCAGGAGCTATAGTGGTGATTAAATTCAATTTGATTAGAAAAATAGACCCTCCTTATACTTGAGGTAAGGAACGAGCTGTAAAACAATGTGCTTCCTTCAAAAGACTGTCTTTATATTTTTATTTCTTATATTTGGAGAGCTACATGGAGGAGAAACAGGAATATGGATGTTTGAAGTTGCAGGCACTGGGCAGATTGGCAGAGTTTATGGTATGTGTGGTCTTAATGATGGGTCTCTGGCAAAATTGGGATTCTACACTTTTGAAATGTGCCGCAAATGATAGAAAGGTTGAAAAAAGAAAGGTTGGCTTCAAAAGTTAGATGGTACTTGAACCTGATGATGTCAGAAAGTTTTTAGAAAAGTGATTGAGGAGGAAGCTTAAGACACAACCTTGACATTCAGAAATGCTGGAGTATTTCTGAACCTCTCACAGCCTTCCTTAGCATGTCATATGAAGTTTTCACTCTTCTTCTTCCCAGGCCAGTAAAACAAGTACCATACCATAATGCTTGGGACTATATCTGTAGCTGGCCTGCAGGGTAGACTTCTGCCCAAATACCAGAGGTAGGTGAGTAGAGCACAGGTCACTAGGGATGGCCATGCACGGAAAGTGAGGCTTTGAGTAGAACAATTTTGGTGAAACCAAGCAGCCTTCAGAAGTGACTTGGCAGGAAAAGAAAGATGGTGGTAGATATCCCTGTGTTCCTATCTGAGGGTATAAATAATGACTGAAAGTTGTTTGGTTTGGGTTTGTTGGGGTTTTTTACGATGCTCCCCACCCCTTTCAACCTCTGTAATACACTTTTCTTCTGCATTAGACATTAAGGCCTCTTGTGACAGGCTTTATCACTGGAGAAATAGAGATATTATGAAATCACAAAGTGTTAAGGGAAAATGGAGCAGTATCGTCCAAAAGGATGCTAAGATGTTTTCTTCCTTATAGAAGCTATTTAAGTCAACAGCTAATTAACATCCTGATGAAAGATGTTTTCATGTTCAGTAGCCTCAGCTTTTTATGTCTCTGCTACGTTCTCAAGAAATAGCCACGAAAAGGTAGGAGGTAACTTGCTGCAACTTACAGTATATGGTAGATTGAAATAAAATAAGCCACATCTTCCCACAGAGTGTCTTCATGTACAGAACCCCAAAAGTCTTCCTCCTAAACAACAAAGCTAGCATTTATCAGGATCTGATGCTATTATAAATTCATGATCTTTTCAAAAAGTAATTGTGAGTAAAAATCACTGAGTTTAATATTTAAAATGCATTTTAAATAAATATGCTTAACTTTCTATAATATCAAAACAATTACTTCTAAAAATTCCTAATTTAAAAGCCACTGTTTTGGTTAAAAGTAAAATGAAATATTTGCAATGTGTCAGTGTTTTCCATAAACCGGAAATTCAAATTGGAACCAGGATGTAGCACTAGAAATGTGAAATAATATTGGAAATGTAGGTGTAAGTGGTAACGAAATGTACTTTGGAAGGGACTCCTGGATGTCTTTGGTCCAGCCCCCTGCCCACAGCAGGGCAGGCATCTAGGTCTGATCAGGTTGCTGAGTGCCTTGTCCAATAGCATTTTGAAAATCTCCAAGGAGGGAGATTTCAGAGTTTCTCTCTGTGCATAACTGCTCTTTGGTGAAGATTTGTTTTTCCTCTGTCCAATTAGAAGTTCCCTTGACTGGCCTTGCACTGATTGCCTTGTCCTTTTGCTGTGCCTTGGTGAGAGAACTCTGGCTCCATCTACTCCCTAACCTTAGGTGAGGAGAGCAGTTGGTGTTTTCCCCTTGGCCCTCTAGATCTAAACAAACCTGGTTGCCTCTGTCCAGTGTGCTCCAGCCCCCAACCCTAGAAGTGGCCGTTTCCTGGATTCTGCAGTTTATTGTTTCTTTTGTACTGGAGTCACAAAACTGGACGACGTATTCTGAATGAGTGACAAATAAAGGACTGTCTTTGGGATTGCTTCCCCTCATGTGCTCTTCGTGCATCCTGCTGTATGGTTAGCTTTCATCATTTCAAGGGCATGCTGCTGGTTTGGGTTCAACTTGTCCTCCACTGGGACACACAGGTTCTTTCCCTTCAGTGTTGCTCTCTCTGGTGAGTCAGGCCATGTTCTGTTGCACCGTGTTGCTCTGTCCAAGATGCAGGACCTAATATTTGCGCTTGATGAACTTTGAGAGAGCTCTGCTGGCTCACGTTTCCATACTGCTCAGGTCCCTCAGATTGCAGTGCTATTCTCCAGCCTGGCTGCCTCTTCCTGGAATGTGGTGTCTTCACAAACTTGCTGAAGATGTGGATAATAAGACTGGTTGTCTTCCTGACAGGAGCATGAGAATGGGTCTGCATCACTGCGGGTAAACCCGAAGCTAAACCCTAAACTCCTGTCCCTGTTTTCAACCATCCTTACAACAACCCAGTGTGCCTGGGCTTGTGTGCAAGGCTGGCATTGAGATACTGGGTTTCCTGTGAGAGCAGGTTCTAGCCCTGCACTCCACTTTGCATGGGGGATGTGAGTGAAAACTTAGACGTGCTTGAGAGTGCCTTCCCAAAATTCACTAGGCACTGTTCCCAAGCCTTCTGCTTGTTCATTTCTCACTCACCACCTGTGCATTCAGATCTATCTGCTGGCTCATAAACTGATTTATATAAAGTTCTTGCTTCTCCATAGCCTACACCATTTCTGTTATGTGTAGGTCTCACACAGACCATCCAAAAAGATGCCTACAACATGTACTAGGCAGCCAGAACAGCACATAAAAGTTAGTTTCTCCTATGATTTCAATAAAAAAAGTGTAGTTTTCTGAATTTCCTCTCAGTATTCCCAGTTATCCCAGTAGAAGGAAGAAAACTTTTAAATATCTATGTTCACCCTTTATTCTTCCCTTGAATGGATACTCTGAGGAGAAAAGGAGCTCTAGGAATGCAAAGGTAATGATTCTGCTGGGCATTTCTTTGCCACTAAAGTAAGTTCAGTCTAGGATATCTCTCTAAAATAAACTAAAGCCACTACAAACTGATATTTCTGTGTCCAGGTGCTCTGTTTGGTGGATAACTTCTCTTTCCATTGTTTAAACAGAGACAGATTTTTAGCTAATTTTACCAGTAGTCCTGTCCCCCATCCTTCTTTACCTGCTCCCTGGGAGTGAAAAGCCTGGTTCTTTCTCTAGGGTCTTAGGACTAGGGGGTTTTCTCCCAGTTCTCAACTAGATGAGATACTAAAAGCTTTGAGGAAGAACCCTATTCATGTAATCCCAGGTAATTGTCAGTGCTGACCAGTCATGTCCCACATAGTGGCTGAAGTATGGATGTTTTCCTGAGAGCTTGGGTACAGGTGTCAGAATGTTTACACCTGTCTCTTCTTTGCCATGTAGAGATCAGAGCCTAGGGACAGAAAGTAACATGAATTCTACAACGTTCACTTACCCTGCTCTTGCAGGCTGTGCAACATAAAAGCATATGAACTGATCAACCTCCATAATTTAGGGATCATGAACCTCCCGTGAGTTGTCTGAGAAGTTAGGCTGGGAGAGGTGTAGCGGTTTGCTATGTCCCTGTGTAAAGACAGCTTTTATCAGTGAGGTTGTAGGTGTAGCTGTGCCAGGCTTAGTAAAACCTGCAGCTGAC
Source organism: Gallinula chloropus (assembly GCF_964237585.1). Taxonomy (NCBI): domain Eukaryota; kingdom Metazoa; phylum Chordata; class Aves; order Gruiformes; family Rallidae; genus Gallinula; species Gallinula chloropus. The sequence continues at coordinate 64,971,035 of NC_140086.1, forward strand.
TCACAGCCTATGGAAATATGCCCGTACTTTAGGAAGATGGTATTGATGTAAGGAAGTGTATTGCCTTGACTCTACAGCATGTGAACATCAGGTAATGAAAAGCTGGTGTCTTAAAGAGGCATCTAATCACCACATTTAGTAGAGAAGTGCAGTGAGACAACTAATGCTCCAGAACCTATTCCCCCACCATCTGCTGTAAGACAGTGGCTTTCAGATAATGCTGAAGTTGGGAACAATACTGCTATTGGTCAATCATGGATCAAATGACAAGGAACCTTGTCATAAAATCCAGCATACAGTCCCAACATGGCACCCTATCTTACCATAAGTGTCTTTGTCAAGTACCTGGCTGTGAAAAGCTGCAGAGGCAGATTAAAGTTGTGGAGCTATGGCACTGCAGGTGCTGACATTCCAGCTGTAACAACTGTTTTATTGTAAACTGACAAATGCAGGAAGCAAAAGCAATACTTTCACATGCAAAGCCTCATTTTTCCACTGAGTGTTTAACACCATCAGATCCCAGACTTGAAAACATTGCTGTAATGCATAATTAGCATGCCCATGCTAAATATTTCCAGTGCCTGCCATGCCAGAAGAGCTTTCCTGCAGTGCTTCCCTTCTTACTTCTCCCTTTTCACCCTCGCCGGGTGCTGCTGAGTAAAACCCCAGTAGCACAGTCTCCCTGGAAGACCATTAAGGTGTGTCAGAAGACAGTAGCTTCTCATTCAGAACTAGAAGTGAAATTAAAATAAAAGCAGACCTACATTTTGTCTTTACATAGTAAAGAAAACGTAATACTCTTAATTTTCTAAGAACCACTAATACTTACTAGCTATTAGTAGCAAGCAGTGTTAGCATCATTTCTTTTTTCTCTCAGTTTGCTGCATTCAAGTTTTGGCCAGAATAATTCCTCAGCTTTTTTTCTGCTCTAAACAACGTAGGTAGCCCAAGATATTAATATGTAGCTCAGGTTCACGTATGGGATGTAGTTCATTCAAGAACTGACTTGGTCTTGGTCTTGTTTAGGTACTGTCTCCTTTTGCTTAATGAGAAGGGCAGTAATCACAGGTCCTGTTCCTTGTTGCTGTGCATGGGATAAAGCCATTTACATCTGAGCACTGTCAGTGCTTTGCCCCTGCTTTCGTTTCTGCACTGCATCAATGCCACTTCCAATTCCTTTGTGTATCTGCCCACCTTTGGTCATGGCCAGAATGCACTGCTTGGGTTCCTGCTGAGGGGATCTAGCCTCATCCTCCCTTTTCCAGGAAAATTCAGGCTTGAGGTGAAAGTGCTGGATCATCTGATCACACCTGCTTCTGAAACTGATCCTGGGGAGGATATGTTCTTTTGTCATGTTGGTGAAGAAAGAACAATGTGTGTGTGTGTGTGTCTCAAGTCAGGTGTGCCATGTTGGGATGAACTCTGTATGTATGCTTCCTGTGAGATGTATGCTGTCCTTACATAGAAGCAGTGTAAAGATTGAAGATTTTAATTCTCTTCTCACAGCAATTCAGTGGCACAGGCTGGGATGAAATACAGGAATTTCCAGGTCCTTAAATTACATGTGTTCCTCCAGATGATGCTGTGCACTTGCAATAGAAGTGTAGAGTCCATCTAATGTGAGTTAGCATGTGCACCAGCTGTCAGTGCTAGGAAAGAGAGGAGAGTGAGGGCACAACATGTCAGTTTACATCAGAGATTGGCTCTGTCCAGTTTTGAGTCCCTCAGTGCAGGAAAGACGATGATAAACTGGAGGAAATGCAGCAGAAGTGGTCAGGGACTGGAGCGCTTGTTCTGTAAGGGGAGGCTGGGGGCATTGGACCTGCGTAGCCTGGAGAAGGGGAGGTTTAGTAGCAGCCTACCTATACCTGCACAGAGCTCATGATGAAACTGAAGGCAGGCTTTTGACAACACTACAGGGCAGGAAGATGAGGAACAATGGATATGAGTTGATACAAGAAAGTTTGGATAAGAGGAGTGACCTTCTCATCATGAAAACAGCCAAGCATTGGAGCAGGTTGCCCAGAGAGATTGTGCAGTCTCCTCCTTTGGATGTTTTCAGGATCTGAAAGCTCTGGGAGCCTGGTCTCATATGTGACCCACCTTTGAGTTGTAGTTAACAGGGCTGCACTAGGTGACGTTTCAAAGTCTCTTCCAACCTGAATTATCTGATGACTTGTGCAGAGGCCTTCTGACACTGACTTGAATGTCTGCATTTTCTGAAATTTGGGGTATTTCTGCTGGACAGCAGTTAAGGTAAAGAGATGAAGGAGAGAAGAACCTCAATCAAAGCCTACTTCAGATTATCAAAGGTTCTGGAGAATTGTGGAAGGAGAGAAGAATCTCAGAGTTTTATCTATGATTTTATTCAGTCTTTGGATGTTGAATTTTTGATTTACCAAACTGAGTAGAGATAGTTCCATGATATTAGCAAAGAATACAGTGTGCACTCCAAATAAATAAATTACATGGCTGAAGGAATCATCAAAACTGTACATGCTACTCCATCTGGTGGGGAAATCAATAACAGCTCCCAGTGCTTAAAGGTGCAGACATTCTCTGGTCACAAAAGAAGGGTTTTTTCCAATCTATTTTGTGTCTGTCTACAAGTGTCTTTGTTTTTGCAATACTTACACTATACAGGACAGACAGGGAATTGAATTTGCAGAATTTGAGGTTTTGAAAATTTCTGTGGGTGAAATAACTAATTTTGGTCCTGTTACTTTTTCTTCTTCCCAAGATGAATAACCCAAATCAGTGTGGTTGATGGGTTTCAAGCAAGAGACCGAAGTCCTGAAAAACTGAACCTCTGCATTTCTACATATTGTATGCTCAGAACTTGAGAATGTTTGTCTTACATTTCTGGATATGTCTTAAAATATGCAGAGCAGATCTTGGAAGTCAGTGTTTGTGGTCCAGGATTGCGTTCTGTATGTAGAGGGCTTAGCTCAGTGGTCCCTGATGTCTACACAGTGTCATCAGCTGAAAGTTTCTTCACCAAATGCCTGAATGAATCTGCACTGAGGCACATGAGAATGATGGTATTGAGGGTAGCTGGAAATAATGAAGCATGTTAGGGTGGAATGAAAATCTCATGTATTTTTGGAAGATAGTAAGAATAAAGGTCATGTTGCTTTTTCCATGAGCTATGAGTCTCCATGTATGATAGTAATTTCTCTCTTGAAATAAGAAAAACTCACAAGAAAAAAACACATGAAAGAGTAAAGGTTAACCTAAGAGTTACATGGATTTCATAGATGTCTTTTTATTAGCATTGTATAACCATCAACACCCATCTTTTCAAAGTAATACACTCACTGAAAGGGAGAGAGTTGTCAGAGACAGTGAGTTTAAATCTAAATCTGCATTTTTGTTTGGATGTGCCGGCAACAACTGAGGATTATGTTGATTGCCCTGGAGAATCACATTTGCTCTTTATTCCTATATTTTGAGCTAGAGAGGGAGCATTGAGAACCTTTCAGGAGTATGAGCACCTCATTTTCATTGGAAATAGGCTTCAAAAAGGATGTTACAGTGATCTTCATAGCCTTGAATTCTTTAGTTTTGCTCTTCTTTTAACATGAATAAAATGCCTGTTTGTTTCCTTTATTATGGCAAATCTGTCATTCAGAAATTTGTTGTAGAGACTGGCTGATGTGTAATGAAGTCTACTCCCTTCTGATCCAGTCTAAGCTGAATGTTGGATCTCAGAAATGCAGAGAAAGGGTTTTCATCACAGTCCCCACCACTTGCCAAAGGTCCACTTGTGATTTTAAGACATACAACTTCTTGAGAGATTTTTTTCAAACTCAGAATTTGACTGGAGATGTTTCTGCTGTAGACTTTCAGATCCCTGTTGTAAGGCTGTAGCCTTGCAGCCCGGTAGATACGGTGTTGCCGTTTATTGTAAGAGCCCAGAGTCTTTGTCCAGAGTTAGTGATGGATGTGAATGGAACTGTCAGGCTTTGTATACATTTGTCTTGGCCTGCCTGCAAATTTCTTGTTTAGCTTGTTTACTTGTAAGAGTGGTTGTCTGATGACCAAGTGACTACAGTTTTGTTTTAGCTTTTGATCAGTTTTGGACAACTGTGTGGTGTAACACTTATTCTTATATATATATATTAATAATTATAATTGTATTATAAATAGTGTGTGTGTGTATATATATACTATTTTCTATCTATCTATCTATCTATCTATCTAAGTTTTTGTAACTAGAAGATACTAATAACCAGTACTTACATTCTGTAGAATGAGCTGTGTAAGACTGATCCCAGAATAAAACACCTTGAGAGTACAGACAGTATGATAGCAGAGGCCTCAGGACCATGAACAGCTCAGAGAGAGGTCACTTACTAATGATCAAAGGAAGACTGGGTAAAGTCAGTTAGGGATAATAGAACAAATATTAAGTATCTAACATATGTAATAGGCACCATATGTCGTGAATACGTGTAACATAAAGTTGGAGATGAGTGAAGAGGGACCAAGGTGTAGAGTGTTAGAAAATGAGAAAAAGGACTCCAAGCAGATCGTAAGTTGAGGAAGCCAGAAGACTTGAATACTGATAGCTCACTGTTCCCCTCCCCTTGCTCTGAAGCTATCATCATTAAGACCTAGAGGGCCAGTGGAAAGAAAAGCACACTACCAAAAGAATGGGTAGATATTAAAATGTTTGTGTGTGTACAATTTGAACTAAATGTAATTCAAACTGTGAAGTCATTGTAAGTGGATGAATAATTCTTTCATTAGACTGTTAAGACTTCAGCTAGAACCACAGCAAGTTCATGGCTTTGTGTATGTGTTGCTTTTGCCCTTATCATTTCAAGTGTATCAGACCGATTGGAATCCAGGCAGTCTATAACGCAGTGATTTGGTGGCAAAGATTAGGGAACAGTCCTGGACATTTGTGCATCCCCGACTGATACAGCAAAAGTATCTTGGGATAACCTGTTGTGAAGAGGTACATAACCACCTTTTGTCATGCTTTGATGGAGCAGATGGATCAGTTTCCAGAGATTTTTGCAGAAGAGAATAAAGAGGAAAGCCCTGTTCAATGAAGGTGTGTGATTATGTGTTGTGCTTTAGCCCTGGACAGCAATTAAGCCCCAGGGAGCTGCTCATTCACCCCCCTGCAGTGGGATGGGGGAGAGAATCAGAGGAGTGAAAGTTGTTTGAGACAAAAACAGTTTAATAGGACACACAGAAAAGGAAGATTATATGTATGTTAATAATATATATACAAAACAAGTGATGAACAGCACAATTTCTCTCCACCTGAAGTTGATGCTGTGTGAGACCCCCAGCTGCTGTGTGAGATCCCCAGCTTCTGTGCAAGACCCCCAAGCTGCCCAGCCTCTCAGCCCAAATGTGCAAGCGAAGCAAGACAAGGAATTAATTCACCAGCCATCACCGCAAAGTCAGTGCTGTGCAAGACCCCCAGCTGCTGCACCAGGCCCCCAGCTACCCCCCAGCTGCCACACAGCCTACCCCCAGCTATAAATGGAACATGACGTTCTATGATATGGAATATCCTTTAGGCCAGTCTGGGTCAGCTGCCCTGGCTGTGCCCCCTCCCAGCTTCTTGGATGGCACCAGAGGCTGAAAAGTCCTTGAATGCTTGGCCACAACTAAAAACGTGTGTTACCAACATGGTTCTCATCCTAAATCCCAAACACAGCACTGCACCAGGTACTAGAAAGAAAGTGAACTCTATCCTAGCTGAACCCAGGACATGATGTCTTTGAGTTGCTTTCATCCTAGCGAGGCAGGAGGTGTAACATTTTTGAGTCGTTAGGAAGAGACAGCTTGTGTGTTACTGAAGAATGACAGTACTGGATTTGGCCTTTGTGCATTTGACCCATGTATAGTGGATATGGGGTTTACTTCACAAGATGTTATTTGGGAATGATTCAGGCAGTCATCATACTGTGATACCAGGATCTGCCATCTTTCAAGCAAACTTTTAAATGCTCCTAGAGTTAATCTTGTTAGACCTTATGAGTGCTGTTGAGACTTCTGAGGAAGCAGGAGGGAAACCACCACGTTTAGAGGTTATTTATGTTGTCTAACGGCAGGTGCAGTGCTTTGGGTAGAACGGTCATTGCTTTCAGAAATTGTAGTGAGGAGCTTAGTTTGGGAGCAGGTCTGTGAAGGAAAAGGTTTGTGATGGTGTTTAATGGAGAGCATTAAAGACAGAGGAAATGAAGCTGCTACTGTGTTGTTTTAAAAAAACAGAGAACAAACCACGCTGCTATTAAAAGGAAATAGTGTAAGCCATAGGCTGTTTCCTGTGAGGCCAAAATGCAATCCCTATGATTCAAATTGCTCTTCGTATGTGTGAAGGACAGATTTAGACCCACTAGGGAAAGAAAAGCTGTGAAGAAGAGGAGGAGGGCTAACAGCTTACTTCTTGGCTGTTAACATTGAATAATTAAACACTAACAGCCAAAAGGAAAGCTGTTGTTTTCCTAGTCCAAATACCCAGCCAGGAATAAAACATTAAGCAGCTATACAAATGATGTCTTTCATTTTCTTTTCATAAAACAAAACACTAAGTTAAACAACATATACTTTGGACACATGGAATATAAGTGCATTTTATGTATCCAGAAGTGTAATTTCTCCAGTTTGTGTTTTGTGTGTCCCGGGTAAACTGAACATTACTTAGCGGGCTGAGTTTTTTTGTTTAAAATTCATTTTGCACCTGTGGAAATTAAAGGTAGTATCTAAAATACTAAAGCTTTAAGCCAAGAATACCTTATAGTAAAGAACCCCCTAAAGGGCTTTAATCTTTTGTATTTTTCCCCCCAGCTATGTTATCTGCTGCTTCTGGAAAGTGAGATATCAGTCTGTGCTTTTATTGATGGAGGGTCTTCAGGTGGTGTGGCCCCTGCTCCTTTTGACAAAGACTAATTTTTTTGAGAAATTCTCAACCTGCAGCTTAAGCTTACCAGAGAGGAGAATAAACCGAATTGGTTTACTGGTAGTTTTTATTGTCTGTAAAGCAGAGATTGTAAAAATTACAGTGAAACAGAGACAGCACATTCATGATTTCAGAGTACAACCCGTACCCATTCACACATTTTATAGTGTAAGAAAACTCAGAGAAGGAAAAAAAAAAAGGAAAAAAAAAAAAGACATATGAAATGAAGGAGAGATGGCATGCAAAATCCAGTATGTCTGACAGAAGAAATAGCCCCCAGAGCCAGAAAATTGTCATCAGGTAGCAATGATATCAGTCTAGAGCTCCTTCCAGCTTTGGATCACGAGGCCCATCAGCAGAGCTCCCCATACACAGCACCTCTTCACAGTCACTCATCAATCAAGCAACTCTGAAAATAAAGACCACATGTCATCAAATTTGTGGAATTCTTCCCTTCCTGTTTATGCAGGAACTGCCAGATCACTTATGTTGCTGCACCAGCTTTCTGTCCTCCGAGAGGCGGGTGATTTTCTGCTGGTGTCAGAGTAGATAAGTCCTTTCACTTCTGGCATGAAACTTGAATGTTGGCATTACAAGATAATTTCACACTGCACAGGACACTGGGGACCTTTGTATGAATGCAGTGGTAAGAGCTTTGAAAAGCTATTTACTCAATTCTCTAAAGCTCCTCTGCCGCCTTGCATGGGGAGGGATAGAAGGATGGATCCAAAATACCACGTTTGCCTATGCAGAAAGCCTTCATTGTTGTTTGCATTGGTTGGATTCAAACGCTGGAACTGGCAAATTGCTCTGAAGAGGGCAGTGTGTCACTGTGTGAAGGCCATAGGAGCCGTGTAGAGGCACATAGGAATGGCTGGAGTTAGGTCACAAAGGCTGTGTCTGCATTGGTAAATAAAGTGGGCTAGGGACAGGCCTCTGAACCTGGGTCCAGCAGGCATGGCTGAGGTTGTGCTCGTAAAGCTAGACTCTCCTAACCTGCCCTCCCCATCACAGCGGCTGGGTGCACCCAGCATGGCTGTTGGCCTGCATTAGCTCTTGAAACATTCCTAGAGATCAGCAATGACATTTGGCCTGGGCCAAAGTTGTACTAGAAACTATGCTAAGGTTTGTCAGTGCTCAGGCCTGTGCCCATACCCTGTTCTGTTTCCTTGGATAGGTGTTGTCAGAGCTTCCTTTGCCCATGTCATGCTGGAGTACCAGCTCTGGGACAAACCGGTCCCATTTCAATGAATTGTCACCTGTATGTAACTCATTCCTTCTCAGACTCAGCCTACATCTTCAGAGGAACCTACTTCTACATAAGAAGTAGAAATCACTCCTTGTAGTAATTGACACTGTTTTCTCTTAATAGAGCGGCATAGATAAGGAAAAGGTTGAAATTTGTATTAAAAGCATTCAGAAAATGGCAGTACTTCTGCTGGCAGTTTTCCCAGCACACCATATGTCGACCTTTTCTGGTCAATGTAAAAACCATGATCAACTGTTAGGAGATTAGTGTTCCACCTCAGATGTATCACCCCACGCTTTGCTTTCTCACCGATGCCACCCTGCCACCCTTTCCAAGTGACTTCAGGCTGCCTTTGCATGACCTTTTTGCTTGAGGCAGTTCGCTGTGTGTCTTCTCAGAGAGCTTGTCACAGGCTCACGGAGCATAGCCTGCACATCCCTCAAAGCCAGCCTTCCGTACATACATCCCTGTGCATGGCTGGGCCCTGTTTCCCCAGTGTTGCTTGTCCAACCTGTAAATGTTCTTTTGCAAAGGTTTTTGTTGACTTCCAGGTTTCTTTCTTTGGTTATCAGAGGAATATCCCCTTCTCCTTCCACAGCTGTCTGTGTTTTCATGCTCCTTTACCCAAAAGATGAATTTCTGAGGGTTCTCCACTCATGAGGACTATGCCATGCCTGTTCTTTGCTGGTCTTTGCTCCATATGCTGAAGATGAACACTTTATATATTTTAAACGTTTTCCCATAGCATTAATTCTTTATATCCAATATGAATTATTGGCAGATTAACAGCAATCTGGAAAAGCAGATGGTTCTTTCCAGACCTCCCTCCTCCTTCCCTGTCATGGTTGAAAGGAAACTAACATTAATGCAGCCCCAGCCTTTAGAGTGAGCACAGGCCTACTCAGTGTGTCAGGCTGCCAGATCTTTACATACAGCTTTATCTCATGTACATATTTCTTATTTCTACTGAATATAGAAAGAAACCCCCAATATATATCAGATTTTTTTATACTGTGCCAAAATGATATCTATAGTTACAGATGCAAATAGAAACCCGCCAAATAACTACATCCGTATATAATCACCTATTTATTGGTCGCTCTGCTTTTGTGCTCCTAATTATATGGATGTGTGTTCACTGAAATATATGTATGTGCATACATGATACATCAGGTATTTATGTGTAATTCCTAAATCCACTGGGCATCAGTATTGTCATGTTTCTCTCTGGAAACTCTGAAATTCAGGTCTGATTGAAAGTCGTTAGCATGGCTTGGAATGGCAAACATCCACCAGCTACTAATTCATCTCAAACATCTCCCCCAACTAGAAACAGAACCTTGCATCACTTTCTCTATGCAGTTGCACTGTCTCCTGCCCTTATGCTTGAATCATGTTTGTCATCTTTTCAAGCCTTTCTCTGCTGGCCAGTTTTATTCAAAGATTTCATGTCAAGAAAACTCATCATGCTAGTTGTATGTGTGCCTTTTCCTGTGATGGCACTATTATTTGGCACCATTTATACTCTTAACAACAGGTAAGAACTAGTTTGGATGTGCATCAATACACTTCAAGCTCTTTCCTCAAACTTCTTACAGGAAACTTAATATTTTAATAATCCTTTTGTTCCTTGGGAGGTATGGTTAACATGAAATTCAGTGAAAACAGCAGAAACTGGTAGCAAATAGTACATACACACCGACACAGCTGTTTTTCAGTCTAAAACATACAACCTCTTTTTGGCACATGCTTTCCCTTGGTCTTCAGGAGTCTTTTTTTGACCACCTGTCCTCCCAGCCTACAATTAATAAAGTCAGTTCACCAGTGGCAGTGAAATTGTTTCTTCTTTATCCTTTTGTGTACTACTAACACTTTTGTGTGCTGTTCCTTATTGTGTTACCTTTAAGAAGGGTTTTGATGGGGACCTTTTCAAGACAAAGGATCCCACGGCACTGGGGGTTAATGAAGCCTGTGATGTCCTCTTAAATTCTGCATTTCTGTGCCACTTACAATACGTATTTTTTCAGGTTTTGGTTGTTGGGGGTTTTTTAAGACTAGTGTTTAGTCACTTGGTCACAGCTTCCCTACATTAAATGGCAAGAGGCCACCTTGCCAGTGAACACAGCATCAATGAGTACAGCATCTTTGGTGACAAGCAAGCACTGCAGGGAGAGAACATCGACTGGGACATGGTGGAATTTTGTGAGGTTTGTTTCTCTTTTTGTTTCACTTGTGACATTTTGGGTGTTTGAGAAGTAGCAAGTGTACTCCAGGTGAATCTTGAAAAATAACTGGTTTTCCCCATCCATGCACAAGTGCCGTCTCGTTTAAGATCAAGTGTAAAGTTTATCAAGAGAATTCGGAGCCCCATGATGGAAAGCAAAATTTATTTATTACTATGGGCTTCTGGTCTCATTTCAGACTTTTTCATGCTCATCATACAAACATCCCCTTGCATGTACTCAGCTATATCCTTATACTCCAAAAGGAGTAGCATATGGTGTGAAAACCAGATGCCCCTGCCCACATAAAAGCTCTATACATTTGTTTGAATGTAGTCAGGAAACAGTCACGATCTTCCTCCCACTCTCAGTGGAGTCAGCAGAATGCAGCCAAGCCCCTGTGTAGCTCCCAGTGACTGCTGGGTTGGGGGACTGCACTGGGTTGGGGGGAATGGGACAGACTGTCTCACCTCATAGGAACATGTTCTTCATGCTTCTCTGAACTTCCCAGGCTTTGTGTGTTAATTCTCTACTTGCATAGTCATCTTCTTCCCCTCAAGGGCTGTCTGGGTTCCTCCACAGAAACTTTATACTTCATTCCTCTCCAGCATCTGGCTCCGTATCTCGCTCGTTCTGGGCACATGTGGAGCAGTTAATGTCATTGGGGACCCTATTCCCAGTTGCACCCTGTGTGCAGTTTTAGCCCCTGGAAGCAGTTTGCACCCTAAATCAGTTCCCCAAATGAGAACCTGTTAGAAAGTCTGTAATAACTCACAACTTTCACTTCTGGTGCATCTCCACTTCCAACCAGTGTTTCTTTGGAGGTCGATATTTGTGTCAGCCATTAATTTTTTATAGACTCCCTTCAGCTGCCTTGGTCCTGCAGTTTTCTGACATGTGCCGTTGTAACAGAACGCGGTGCTGTGAACACCAACACGGGTCCCGTCCTTCTGGCATAAAACCTTCGGCGTGCCTTGCAATGGGAGGATGGGGCTTGTCTCTGTGAGAGGGCTGGTTCCGTGCTCTGCTAGTGACCTGCCATGGGGGGGCAGAACAGCTCCACCTAGGAAGACCAAGTTACATTCTTCTCCCAAAGACAGCCGGTGTCTCGTCTCTGTAGCTCATCTCTCCACAGGAGTAGATACTCCATTGAGGAAACCTGCGGGATAAACCGAGTTCCCTAGAAGCCCCTTGGGTTTGGGAGACGCATCATGCTTGTGTTGTCCTTCTGCACGTCTGCAGTAGCCGATTCAGCTGCTCTTGCCCCAAGACATCAGAAGCCCACAACCATGAGAGATTTCCTGCCTTCTGCTGTACCTGGATTGCCAAACAAGCCAAATTCAGCTTCAAATATTGAGCAAAGATCAGAACAAGCCAACAGTGCACATGTCTACTGTGTGTTGGTAGCGTCATTGTGTGGCCTGGGTCAAGTGTGACACCAGTGGGAATTGCATATGCAAAGGAACTGCATTGCATACAGAAGGGGTCTCAGCGTAGGGACCTCTGCTCCTCCCAGCTATGCTCATTGTAAGATTTTATAGATGTGTAGTTCTCTGGTAGGATCTACGTTATTTTAATATTCTGCTCTTTTTTTTTCCGAGAATTCAGGGCATGGACAGTAAATCTTTAAAGGCATCGGGGTATTTTTAGTGATGCTATTCTGAAAGTCTTCCCTGCAGAAATTGCAAATACTATTTAAAAAAGTCGCTACAGCTCTAAGTCATATGAGTCACTAAAAAGGGTTTAAATCTTCCTTTTTAGATTAAAAAAGAGTTTCTTTCTCCAGTAGATTCTTACTTTGCTCTCCCAGAAAAAAAAAAAAAAGATGGGGTTGTTCTTTAGTTGTTGAAGTCCCTTTGATATGTTTTTCTCATGTACATCAGATGATGCAGGTGATAAATGCACAGCACTGTGACTGATACTTGCCTTCAAAATATCATTCAGTACTGGGCTTGGACTGTCATTTCTGTCCTGCTGGCAAAGCCACACTTACTTTGTGCCACTTGATTCTTCTTCATTGCATGGGATATGCCATTAAAGGCCAGAATTCAAGCAAAGAACCTTTGTATTTTTGATCTTTTATAAAAAATGAAGACGTGAGCAAAAAGGCTTATATGGGGTGGAGGCGAAGACCCCTGCTCTCCCCTCCTCTCCCGCCTCTAAAGGAGCTTCCTTTCTGAACTGAGTAGCAATATATTTCTGGTAACACCTTAATTTCAGGCCTCTGTATCATAGAATCATAGAATCACAGAATCATAGAATCATTGAATCATAGAATCATAGAATGGTCTGGGTTGGAAGGGACCTCAAGGATCGTAGAGTTCCAACCCCCTTGACACAGGCAGGGACACCTGGTCTGGAACAACTTCCCACTGAAATGGGTGAAAACAGCTAAAAAATTACTTTTCTTTTTTTTCCAAAACCTGCAAGAAAGAGCGCAAAGCCTTTAAAAAAATCCGAGTTAAATGTAATTCCTTAAATCCCTGATGGAAGAAATCTTATTACCTTCAACAGCATTATATACAGGACAAAGCCTGTAAGGCTTTGCTGAGTGATTGAAAACGGCAAATTAATGACAGCACTTGAAATTACCTGTAATTATCAGTGACACCAGGTCAGCGGCATCGCGGTGCCAGTCTCACAGAGTGGTGGCTCTCACTGGTTCGTAATTTATACAAAACCACAAAAACAAAACGTGACCTCCGCGTTCAGGATGAAGGTATCTCTGGAGCATTGGAGCATCTGAATTCGCAATCTACTGTGTAGCTGCTTTCATCTTTTGAAGAGCAGTTAAATTCTGAAGCAAAGGTTCCCAAGCGTTTTCCTGGTCAGAATCGCCTCTCCTTTCCCATTCATATTTACTCGGGCCTCTCCCGTCACTGTCACCCGCACACAATGTCTCTGCAGCAGCTATAACAACTGCTTATATGGAAAAGTAATAATAGGAAGGCTTTTAATGAATGTTAAGCTGACTTTAATGTAATTTAGCATCTGGAAACGAGGAGGAGAGCCAGCACAGTGTGACCTGCCAGCTCTCTATGGATTGTCAGTGGTCAATGCAGCACAGATTTCAGAACTGCTCTCTAGGGTATGCTGGCGATGTTTCTTTTCTCCAGCTACAGTCCTGATTTCAATTAAATCAGAGTCTGAAGTACTCTTTCTGATATAGTTAATACCTTCCAATAAATGCTCTTGGCTTTCTTTCTCCCCAGACGCTGTCCTTCCTCACATTTCTTTGCTCAGCGAGTGCAACAGACATCACCTGAGAAGCAAAGATGTTCTTTTTAGGCAGACTAGAACCAAAGTTTTGCCTTGAGAAAGCATGGAAGAAAAATCTGTCCTTTGATGACATAGCAATAATTCCTCCATTCCTGGGGAACCTCTTTCTTTTGTCCCTTCCCTGTTGCTACTTCAACATTAGGTCTGCAATGTAGTTGGGGTTTTTAACTCATATTTCTATAACTATAAAGGAATTTACAACATAAAGCCACTCATCAAACCATACAGCTAAAGTTTTTAGTTTGCAGGGAACAAGCATACCTGGAAGTTCTTTTCTCTTTATTTTCCACTAAGTACATGAACCAAATTGTTAACACATTGACCCTGTGCCTTTGAGGCATTGTAAAGGTCTTTACGACAGCTTGCAATTAGTATTATATAGTTTCTTTTGAAGGAGGCTTGCAACAGGTGTCTCAGCTTTCTGCTTCTTGCTTCCGTCCCCTCCAGTTCAATGAAAAATATGCAGTTTAACGCCATTTATTAAGATCACCCCCACTTCCAGTTCAGATGTGTCTCTGGTAGGACACAGGAGGAAACTACAGCTATATATTAAGCTGGGCAAAGGGCTGCATTTGCCTTCACTTTTGCAAAACTTTGTTTTGATACAAATTCATTTTTGCAGTTTTCAGCTGTTCTGACCTTTTAAAAAAAAAAAAAAAACCAACCACAAAAACAATCAACCACAACCCCCCCCCCCCCTCCCCGCCCCCATCACTGTTGTGATGAGCTCCACAAGCAGCTCTTTGTGATGGTCCAACTACTGAGATCCAGAAAAGGACAGAGAGTTCTGCTGGTGGTCTCTGGAGCCATGCAGCTGCCTCGAGCTTTGCAGAAACCATCCCAAACAAGATGGTGGCCTTGTGAGAGTTTCCTTTGCTTGCTACAGAAGGCTTGTGTAGATCACTTCAGGTTCATTTGGCCGAATACCAGCGTAATCCTTCATCACTCTTTGACATTCTCCTTTTGCTTGTCTGGGTTGAAGAGCAACTGCGGCAACGTTGTGGCTGCAGGACCAGCATAACCATGGCTGTACGCAGCAGAAAGCTGCAGGTCTAGGGACCTGCCTGCTGAGGAATACCACATCGTGCAGACTGTGCTCATATGAGCTGTACCCTTGTGTCCTGGTTTTGGTCAGGATGGAGTTAATTTCATTTGTAACAGCAGATGAATGCTGTGTTTGAGAGTAAAATGGGAGTAGTGCTGATAACACCCTGATGTTTCTAGTTGCTGTCAGACAGTCAAGGACTTTCTCAGCTCTTCACGAGAAAGGAGGGGCGAAGCCAGGACAGGTGACCGAGCTGACCAAAGAGAGTATTCCACGCCAGTTACATCCTGCCCAGGATATCGGGGGCTGACGGGAGGAAGGCCTGGGGCGGCTCCGGGACGCGCGGTTGTTGGGGGACGGTCGGGTTCTGGGACGGCTCTGGGTGGCACGGCCTGAGTTGTGTGGTTTGGTGAGAAACTGCATTGTGTATCAACAGCTTCATATATTTTTGCTTTGAAGTCCTGTTAGCATTGTTACATTGTATCTTTCTGTTATCTTAGTAAACTATCCTTATCCCAACCCACGGGCCTCTTAATTTCTTGATTTTGGGGTTATTTGCCCCTTTCTCTTCCTTTTCCCTTCCCTTACTTCTCAACCCCCCCCTCCCCTTCCCTTTAACCTGCTCTTTTCCTTTAAGGAGCAGGCAGCTGCGTGGATCTCGGCTCTCAGCCGGGGTGAAACCACAACACCTTGAGGAAGGTAGCCTATACCTCCTGGCCATGGCAGATCTGTGTGTCGTATGAATTACCAGTGCCAGCAGCTGTCATGATTGCAGCTGTGCAGTTGGGCTACTCTCAGCCGTGTGGCAGAGGAGGCCTGGGGCTTCTTAGCACGGTAAACCGAACTCAGGACCCATGCCGTGGGGAGAAGGGAGGAAAGGGAGCTAGCTCAGAGAGGGGAGAGCCTAGGGAATGTAATTTGCTGCTGCTGCTGCTGCTGTTAAACAGGATGAGAGGGAAGAGCCCAGTTGAAACGTCTGTCTCCATCCCCTCCTCGGTGTCAGCAGCTGCACTGACCTGGCCCTCTGCACCTCCAGCATACTCAGAGCAGGCGTCAGGGCTGTGATCATTTATCAACCTGCTGCCCAAGGCGGCTGCATCCTCTGGGCTTAGGATTGGCCCTGCTACACATGAATAAGGAAGGCAAGTGTGCAGAGGCACCCAAATCCCTAAAGACAAGGTGTGTAAAGGCCACTGAGCACTGACCTCTCTCTCCCTTCTACCCCTTCGCTGCGCTTACACTGGGTAATTTCACAAGCTGTAAAGCCTCAGGCTACAGATAAACAATATTTAAGTTGAGGCCATTGCTGAACATCCATCCCCAGTTATACGTTCCCGTCACTTCTCCTGTGATGTCTCTGGCACTCCTACGCAGTGAGCAGAACAAGAAACTGACCGTGTACAGACGTGAACCCTTTTGCATCACCAGTAAAGCAGGGGAATGTGAGAGCGAATGCCAGGGAGGAGACTGGGATGTACAGCTAGGGTGAGACCAGGCGGGACTGTGGTGCAGAACAGCAGGCTCAGATTAGCAAGAGTATTTTGGTTTGCTACCTGCTGTTCAGGGAGCTCTTTCTGGGTCCTGGACCTAGTTTTGCTTTGGAGGTTTTGGGTACACAATGGATTACTTATGATAGAGATTTTTTAATTTCCAAATCAGATCATTGTGACTATAGAATAATTTTGTAGTTATTGTTATTTGTGATGAAGAACAATGGTATCACATTTGTCTGGAAAAAAAAGCAAAACAAAACCCCAAAACCCCAAACCATAACATTTCCATTCCCTTTGCCCTTTTCAAATTGACCCTATCTCCCCTGACATTTCCCTTAAGAATCAGCTTTAGAGATCATTCTGGTTTTCAAAAAAAAACCCCAACACCCAGGCATGTTGACATTCAGTGATCAGTATAACTAGTACCTATAGCTTGAAAAGAGCTTATGCATACAAAAATCCTCATCATTTTGATAAATATACCTAAACATACAAGCTCCCTGAGACGTTGAAAACCCCACATGCACAGTTTGAGAACAATTGATTTCAAAGTCTGTAAATACATACATACTCACGCTGTCTCATACTATTATCACAGTTTTGAAATATTCAGCAAATAGATGGGTTCTTTTCTTGACTATATACTAAATTGTGACCATCATGCTCTAAAAGTAGCTCCTATTAATATGAAATAGGAAAAAAGAGGATGTTTGACTGTTTGACTGAGCCTGAAGGTTCCTGAGGAATGGTGTCTGTAGTTGTCAGGGCTAGAAGAGCCTAAAAGCATCACTCAGAGCCCAGAGCTGAAGTGCGAAACACATCACTAAAGTGCTGGGGGATTCTTAGTTCCTTGCAGACCGCAGCATGAGTGGGCAGGCTTGTGAGCCTATCTGAAGGGAGGCATGATGCTTCGATGTGCCCGGTAATTACATTATGAGTTCTAATTGATGCAAGCAGTAAAGAGACAGTGTCTCATGGCATGGAAAAAAAAGACTGGCAGGTACCTCTAGTCGTTTGCTGTGCTTTGGTAAGAGATTGTCCAAGTGAACGTCTCTCCATTCAATCACATTTTCCACTGGAAATTCCTCTTTCCTTCACATATCTTTTAACATGCGAGACTCTCTGTGGGCTCATTTGAATAGTTTGCCACACAGGTACATCATACAAAACCACAGGCTGTAGCCTCAAAAGGAGCGGAAATATTATTTTAAAGATCTTGTCTCTCTCTGAGAGTCAAGCTGGCACTGCCTCTTGCTTTTCTGCTTTTACACGTACTCGCCAAGAAGAAGCTCTACTCTTTACGGACTCCAAAACCCCAACTAACTAAATAAAAACTGCTCTCAAGCCCTGAACATGCATCAAACCAAAGTGTGCTGTGGTTGTGCTGCACTGTCAGAAAGTCCAAGCCTGTTCCGTGAAATCCTGTATGTAAGGAGGCTGGAGCAATATTAAAAGCCTGAGGTGTGTCATACGTCAAATTACTGCATCTGTCTCTGCATAATGGTACTAGCTCTGTGTGAGTAATTGGGGCAGAAGCCGGTGTCTAAAATCCCCTTTCAGACCCCTGTTTAGCAGCATCACACAAGCGAGGAATCAATGACAGCGTGGGAAACATGACTCACATTGGTAGTGATCGTTGAGATTACAGGAGAACAAAGCTTCTTCTAGCTGCAGTGCTGGGTGGTGACAGCAGGATCTACATGGTATTTGGCTCCATCGTTTGCTAGCTCAGTAATCACATTTTGGGGCCTCTGGTTCCCCTACCTGTAAAATGCTGGGCAGGAAAGAGTGGGACAGCACTCTTCATCTTGGCAAGAGAAATGAAGAAGAGCACTGCAAAGAAGCCACCTATTACCAGAACTGTGTCCTTGATTATTATTCATCATGGTGAAGACTAAGGAGGAAAACTGAAGTGAAAAGATGCTGCTTTTAAGCAACATAGGGAGGGAAGAGAACTTAAAAGGCATACAGATGGGAGTCAGCCATGGGTGTGATAGTGAATTTAATCACCAGGATTGCTTTAATGCTGCTCCTTGAAGAACTGCATTTTAACAGACAAATTACAGTGGGGATACCTGTTGCAACTTGACGTAAAATCTGAACTGTGTCATATAGACACTGGAAGCTTGCAAGAAGTTAATTAAAATCTCAGTATTGCTTTACTGGTTATTGCGACTGAGAAATGCCCTTCATAAAAATAATGACCAAGGATGTGGTGGTGGATCAGCTAGATGGGGATGATTCCTTCCTCACCGCCTGAATCCAGCATGGCAGCCAGCTGGACAAGTAGACATGGCTGCTGGCCCAAGCAGGCACCAGTGCATGTGAGTAGAGTGGCTGGAGAGCACATGTTCTGTCAGGAGTTGCATATGCTGTCTTGTAATTCAGGCACATTGTCGTGACAGGCTATTTCTAGCCATGGCAGGTCATTACTGGCTTAATAAGAGCTGCCTCTGCAGTGGGCAGATACCTTCTCCTGTCCTTGACTCGGGCACTATTGGCAGGGAGAAAGACTTGGAGTAGAAAGTGAAAGTGAGCATGGGAGGATAGGTTCAAGGAGAGCCATCACTTTGTGAGCCCTACAGTCCTTCTGGAGGGCATGCTTATGGTCTGTGGCCTCCTAAATCTTGAAAGGCACACCTTGCAAGTGGCACAGGATAGGGAGAGGTTAGTAGGCAGCATCTGTTTTCACCCTCTGGCGACCAGAGTTGTTAAATCCTTTGCATATTCTTTAGAGGGCATTAATTGCTGTTCATCAATAGCTACTAGGGTATTCCGTTGGAAGGCTAACACAGAAACATTGGTACCTTTATCTGACTTTTTCCTCTTAGGTCTCAGAGAAAGGTTTGTAGAATGTAGTTTGTGCGAGTAAAGGACATTCTTTAATTCATTTTTGGCTTTCAGTACAACAGTGGCATAATTACTGTGCATAATTTTGCAATGAATTTTCAAGTAAAAATAGTATAATTACAGTCTATTCAATCTTCTTGATCACCTACAGGTTTGTCTCCCATTCATTTAAATGGACTCAAAATTAACTGGGTATTTTCCTGTTCCTAATAATGATAAATGATCACAGCTGGATCACAGAGTTGTGCTTACATTTGTTAATAATGCTAAGTTGTTTGGAGTCTTTTAAGGCATGTCCATCTTTTTTTTGAGTTTGATGAATTGCAAAGTATGAGTACCTGGAACCTGCTAGTCCTCTTTTCCTACCACTCCCCAAGGCTTCCCCCATCACCACCACCCCATTATGTTATCTTAAGCTTCTGAAAACACAATTGTTACACTAATGCCAACGAGGGTAGGAGCACAAGTGTGTGAAATGCAAATGTGGAAGGAAAGGTTAGGAAGACCCCTTGAACAACATGTGGAGGGTGAAGGTTTCTGCAGGTAGTTACAGAAATCTCCTGATCGCAAGCATTTGTCTGCATGGGAGATCTCAGCAATCCAGACAGGCAGAAGCAGCACCTTGGGCTGCAGTGATCATGAGATGTTTGAGTTCAAGGTACAGAAGAAGCCTGGGAAGAATTAGGAACCTGGACTTTATAGAGCAGACATTGGCAGTTAGGGAATTTGTATGCACAATTCCTGAGGAAGCTACTGAAGGGGAATGGGGTACAGAAGGTCTGGCTGATTAAAAAATAAAAAGGGGGAGTGCAAAAAAAAAAACCTTGCTGAGAAGTTGGGAACAATCTGCCTCGATGTGCAGGAGGGGCTTTCAGTGGAAGGCTCACATAACTAAGCAGAGAGCTGCATGGTGAGCCAGTAATGCAGCCAAATAGCATGCAAGAATTGAAGAGATCAATGTAAAACAAAGGGGGAATGTAAAAACCAGTGCTTGAACACTTTTTGACAAAACTGAGTAAGGTGAAAGCCCAGCTGGAGCTACGGTGAGGAGAGGGCATTAAGGATAACAAGAAGGGATTCTACAGAAATGCTAAATATAAAAGAAGTTGAAGGTGCATCTGGGTGCACTGATGAATAGGGGAAAACAACATACCAGCAAGCACTACACAACGGGGTCCCCAATGTCATTTATGCATCAGCTTTTACAGATAAAGCATATTCCCAGCATTATATGTATCAGCTGTGGAGGAAGGGTCAGTGAGTTACAGACAACTACATCTAGATGTATTCAGATCCATAGGGCCTGATGAGATTGCATCTGATGGCACGGAGAGAGGCACCTGCTGCCTGTCATCTGCTAAATACCGGTGGTTTGCAAAGGTCTGTGAAGGCTGGAAAAAGGCTGAAGGCCTATCTTTGGTAAAGGCAAAAAGGAGGATTCAGGGAACAATATGCCAGCTCCTGTCACCTCAGTCACTGAAAAAGAACATCTTCTTGAAATTCGTTTTCAAACATAGCAAAGACACGAAGGCAGTGGCCTGTATGAGGAGGCAGATGGCACCGTTAGCAAATTTGCAGACTGTGTTAAAGTGGGGGGGAGTGATTGACACGCAGAATGGCAGAGCTTTAGTCCAGAGGAATCTTCACAAAGTTGAAGATTGGGACAGCAGGAATTCCTTGAGATGAAGCAAGCAGAAAGGCAAGGTTCTGCATTGAGGACAGAATAACTCCGGTGTTGTTACAAAGCGGGAACTGGCTAGGCAGCAGCCTGGCTGGAAAGGACCTCGGGGTTATGGTGGGCTGTTTGAACCCCTTGTGACTGAATCAAAAGTCACAGTGAGGCACACAACACATTGGGATAGAAGGAGCATACCCAGCAGATCAGGCCAAGTTGTTCTCATCTACCTTTACTTGGTGCTGATGAGGCCACAGCTGGAATCCTGCATCCTGTACTGACCCTCCTTTCTCTCCCCCAGTTCAACAGAGGCTGTGAGGAAGCTGAAGGGAGTCCAGCAGAGGATAGTGGAGGACCGAGACCACAATCAGAGGCTGAGGGATTAGTCTGGTGAAGAGGCTCTATGGTGATCTTAGAAGAAGCCTACAGCAACTGGAGGGGCAATAGCAAAGGCAACAGGGCCAGCTCTACCATTCAGTAGCAGACAGTATGAGAAGGAGCAACAGCCCACAACTGCAGTTGGGAGGTTGAGAAAACCTGTGAGACGTGCAGTGTAGGCCTGGAACATATTAGTGAGAGAGGCTGTGCAATCTCTACCCTGGGAAATTTTCAGTAGATGGCCAGGTGAACCACAGCTGATGGGAGCTAGTGTGGGTGATGCCACAGTGTGAAGCAGAAGGATGAATTAAATGTTCTCCACAGGTCCCTTTCAAGCAAAGTTTCTATGGTTGTGTGATAAACATCATCTGTAAGTAATAGGAGGTACCCATGTGATTGTACAGGGGCAAAAACAAGTGTTACCAAGATGAGACAGGGTTCTGCATCAGGGCAAGAGCAAAAATCTCTAGGAATGTTTGAAAAGATGTTGCATTTTTCTTTTACATGTGTCCTGACAAAGAAATGGTCATGTTTTCCTGCCTCCAGGGAATATTTCCTGAACCACTGCTCTTCCTATGCCTGATAGCCACTGAGCAAAGAGTTCATTCTGTTTCCCAGTCCAAGTATCTCGTGTGTCTACAGGTTCCTCTCCTATTTCTTCAGGGAGCTTAAAGTCACTGCTGCTGAAATTTTCTTTGCTGTGCACCTGTAAAATCACTTGGTACCTGAGTCATGACTCTTGAAACTTTGTCTTGACTTTTGTTCATTCGGTTTGCTTGGGGTTTGTCACTATTGTTGGTTTTACCAATCTATCCTGGATCATAGAACTGCAATGAACAGTTTGTAAAACTTTCATAAAAGTTTAATTTCTGGTCTTCTCATTTACTTTGCTTCAGTTTCCTCTGTATTAGGGAATACACAGTTCCCATCCTTCCACCAAAACAAAAGAAAGGAAAGCCAAGTCAGATGCAGGCTAAAACAAAGGAAGAAGGCATCGATGAGTCTGCAATACACTTGTCTCCTTGAAACCCCAGAAGAGCATTTCATGCATACAACACCTGCAGCAGCTCCAGAGAGGTTACAGAGATTGAGGAGTAACTCACAGATTCACAGAATTTTAGGGGTTGGAAGGGACCTCCAGAGATCATCCAGTCCAACCCCCCTGCCAAAGCAGGTTCCCTGCGACAGGTTGCACAGGCAGGCGTCCAGATGGGTCTTGAATATCTCCAGAGAAGGAGACTCCACAACCCCCATGGGCAGCCTGAAGCAGTCTGGCTTGTCTTCCTTGAGCCTTGAGCATCCTTGGACTTTTAAGAAAAAAGGACTCACTTCAGCCAACATGTTGCTCCTCTGAGCTCTCAGAGGAGAGCAGGGTGTAATGGAGACACCAGGATTGAAGAGTTCTGAGGGCTGTGAGAGGGGAGGAGTGTGGAGGTAGGTTTGCCCACCAAACTCACTGAAATTTTATAAATATTTCCTCCACATTTCAACATAAATCTGAGACAGTTCAATGTTGTTCCAAGTGGCTGTTCTGATGAAACTAGGCTATGGCCTCCCTAGTCTCCAGACAGTGCCTTTTGCAAGGGAGTGTGTGTGGGACTTTCTCAGGCTTTCCAGTTGCGTCTGTTCTGTCTTGTATTAATAGTCACTGAACCACAGAAAGACTGACTTGGCTTCCTTCATATTCTTGTTGTGAATCAGGCAGAGCTGAGACTTGCGTCTGGTTTTTTCACATGCCACATGAATTTCCCTCACAAGCAAATTACTAGCTATCCTGGCATTCCTTTCTTTCTGGTTTTGACCAAAATTTGTGTCTCTCCTTGTTGATACTGCCTTACTTTCCCCCAAACTCTGTATTTGACTAATTAGTGTTTTCTAACAACAAAAATATTCAGCAGATAATTTCCCATCAACCTCTGAAAACAACGAAGAAACCACAATGTAGGGCATCCCCTTCAAGAGCTCCAAAGATTTGTGCATTTCAGCTCTTAATTTCACAATAATTTCTTGAGATACACTGACTTCTCAAACTTCTTTTAGAGTTTGCTGGATTTAACCTTTAACTAGATCTTTGTAAGTAAATGTTTCTGTAGACACATGACTAGCAGCTTCGTTGGGATAGTTATTTATACACAAAAGGAACAAAGACCATCCAGGACCCCAGACAGCTAATGAGTGACAGGATTCAATAGGCTGAAGGAAGGCAAGAAAGGAGTATGTGCGCCCACACGTGACAAGGGGAAGATGTTGATGCAATGGTGAAAGGAAAAAAAAAAAAGAAACAGAAAAGATTGGAAAGGTTGGTTTTGCTTGTCATCTGCCTTTCCACCTGTCCCTCTTTCCCAGATGTGCCCTTGTTAATAAACAACATGCTTTGAATTCCATTTCCAAAAGTTGTCTATAGTTTTCTGGGACTGGCTCTCATTGTCTTGAGAAGAAAGCATCAGGACAGAGTTTTATTTGTTTGGCTGCTCCTTTGAGGTTGGGCTTTGCACACTGCGGATTGGAAATCTCTGGTTTAGAAGAGCTGGCAGAGGAGTGCTGTAAATTTTGAACTGAAGTTGCATCAGGAGCTGTTGTTGGTTCAGCATTGCTCAATACCTTCACCAGCAATTTGGAAGGAAACATGTAATTGTCATGTAGATGCAGAGGATATAAATTGTGACCCAGTAGGTGAAAGCCAGCAGGCAATGAGCTCAGTCTCTCACTCAGAAGCAATGGATTGTTCAGACCACTTCTCATCCCACTCTTGTAAGGGCAAATGATGAAGTACATAGTTTAGCATTTCCCCTCATCCATCAAAACTGGAGATTACTTCCAGATAGTGCTGTTTCATGAAGAAAAAGGTTGGGTTCATTTTGTGAGATCTAACAGATTGTAGGTAACACAAGTTCACTCTCCTCAGGTGCCAGTGGGCACTGGTATGCAGCCAGTACAGGTGGGGTTGTGGCCCTGCCTTTCCCTTCCCATCCCATCCCAGAAGCTACCACTACCTGTGGTTTATCTATACATATGCACTCCCACAGAAATTCTCATGTATTCAGTACTGTAACAGTGCATAGCAGAGTGGGAGGGCAGGGTGCTGTTCACACTCTCTTCTTTCCCTTACATATTACAACACAAGCAGCCATGTGTGGGTTTAGTTCTGTGTAGCAGTTAATACCCTCTAGTTCTGGTAACAGCTCGCTCTGTGATCATGGCTGAGGCCACATAAGTAAATTAGTGTTAAATGCCAAAGTGTGGAAGGAAAAATGTAGAAGCAATGAAGTTTTGAACCAGCAGCATAGTTATAGACCATTAAATGTTTAGGAGGTTCACCTGTGTTTGCTGTCAAGTCCCTTGGTTTGTACTGCCAGAAGAGGAGGCTGAGTGGAGATGTCATCTCAGTCTGTGGCTTCCTGATGAGGGGGAGCAAAGGGGCAGGTGCCAATCTCCTCTCTTTGGTGACCAGCAATGTAACCCAAGGGAAAGGTATAAAGCTGCAACAGGGAAAGTTTAGGTTGGATATTAAGAAGAGGTTCTTTACTGAGCGGGTGGTCGAGCACTGGAACAGGCTCCCCAGGGCAGTGGTCACAGCATCGAGCCTGACTGAGTTCAAGAAGCATCTGGACACTGCACTCAGTCCCATGCTCTGACTTGGCTAGCCCTGTGTGGAGCCAGGGGTTGAACTCATTGGTCCTTATGGGTCCCTTTTAACTCAGGGTATTCTGTGATTTAAGTCTTGTTTGCACAAGCAGAGATTGCTGGTGGTACAGCAGTGTTATCCTACTGTCCTGGTTCTGGCCGGGCCAGAGTTAACCTCCCAAGCAGTCATCACAGGTGAGCTGAGTTTAAGGGAGCTTGTGTCTTCTTTGGCAAACACAGAGGACAACATGTTGCTCTGAAAGAAGAGTACCAGCTAAACAAGTGGATGGGTACTTAAAGCCCATCTTAAAGAACAGAAGAGGTAAGTGTAATGAAGACAGAGGACCTTTCCCTTCTCCTCATTGTAATGAGGCAGATATTCCCTAATGAGGTGAAACAAAAACATTTCTGTTCTTGTATTGCTGCTCCCATCCATTTGCTTGTTTTCTCTGTTTGCAGCATCCAATCTGACATCCACAGTTACACCCATGTAAGGAAAGAGTTTAACGCCTCTTTGCCTTGGTTTGACTCTGGCTTTGCTAGTGTCTTGTCTTTATCACTAGAAAGAAGCAAGTAAGTTAATATGGTGTTAATATGCATCTACACTGGCCACAAGTTTGAGTTTTGCTCAAGGTTAGTTAAAAAAGATGGGTTACCTCCAAATCTTTACTTTCTAAAGTTTAGTCTCTTGTTTTATTTTTGCAGTGCTCGGATTAATAAGGCTGTGATATAATCCTAGTTTGCTCTAAAGCATTAATTCCTTTTTCTGTGGAGAAAATCAAACAATAAAGTGAGAGACCTGGCCTTAGAGAAGCCAGTGGATTTGACTGAGCTTTATATCTTTCCTGTATAATCACCACACACCTGAATGTATGTTGTAAAATAAAATATCGCATCATTAAATGGGGATTCCCAGATGTACTCCAGCAGCATCCTAGTGTATATATGCTGAAGCTGGCAGTGAATCTCTAACTTCTTCTCAAGGTGATGTGTGCTATATCAAAAGATTAATGTAATTGTGTGAATAATGCCGACAATTACTACGAGCCCACCTCTGGTCGAACTGCACAGTCACTTTGTGGATCAAATGTAAAATCTGGGTTTAGTCAGGAGATTTTGCCCAACACTGTACATAAAGTCGTAACGGCTTGCCCGCTTGTAGTGTTCAGCAACAACCAAACTCCTGAGACACCCGCACCATGCTAGTCAGGACCACTTCCCAAATCTGCTCTCTGAGCAACCAACTGATTTTTTGCCTTCCCTTCCCTTTTCCATGCTTCCCTTGCTCTTACTTCTCAGCACACAGATCTGCACACGCGTGCACGTACGCAGGGCTCTCTGTGTCCAGCGCTCTGCTGCCAGCCTTGCTCCAAGACAAGCATCTGGCGTTCGCTGCATCCTGCAGATGGGTTGTGGGTGACACACACACGGTGCAGCTGTCCGTAGCTGGCACTCAGGTGATTATTTGTTTGCTAACCGACCAGCAGCTCCATTAGTTGAGTTGGAAGTTAGGGGAGGGTGATTAAATATACAGAAAGAGAGGCTGTTAGGTAGTTGCGGGTGAAAAGCTGGGTGGTAATTACAAGGGATGGAAGGATTGTTATTGTAACCGGGGCTGTAGCAAAAATTAAATCTATCTATTCAAACTGCTTGTCACTGAATATCCAATGGCAGTTTCCTCAGGCAGAACAAAACAAAAAAACCCAAACCCACTCCCTTCTGCAGGGAGAAGAAAGAGGTATCTCCCTGTTTGCATGAGAAAGCTGAGGTCACCTGCGAAAACGATCACATTTCAAACTAAATCAAACCTGCAGTTTCTCGCAGCCGCTTGCAAAGGACGTCAGGAGTTACGTGTGAAAAGGGAAGGGGTGAAACCTGAGCGCTCGGTGAGGCTCGGTTCAATTAGTTTAGCTAGCTGACCAAAATTGCAGGTGTTAATTCTGCAGGTGCCAGCCGGGTCTAATCCATCCGCAGGTTTTATCTGATGCTTAGTGCAGCTCGGCTGGCCAAGCAGCAGGCTTAATACCTAGCAGGGAGGGAGAGAGGGAGGGAGGGTCACCTGTGAGGGTGTGTTTTGTCACTGTATTTTACACAACTTGTAATAAAACAGGACTCCGTAGAGTTTTGAATTCATTGTTGCTTCATATGAGCATTTAACTTATATAGAACAAGGGGGAAAAAATCCTCAAGTGGTTTTAGAATTTTTGGTGTTTTATCATTGCAGTACACAGGGTGACATCCTTAGGTCGTTGGGTTGGACCTCTGCAGGAGTGGAATGGTGTCATTAACTTTGAGTGAAATGCTCTGTGTTGTGGGCTGGAATGTGTAACGTAGCTGGGTGGGCTGAGGTAACCAAGGCTCTTTGGCCGAGAGAGGAACAGGCTAAGGGGAGATTAACTGCTCTCCTCAACTGTTTAAAGGTAGGTTACAGAGAAGACAGAGGCAGACTCCTCTCAGTGTTGCTCAGCAAAAGGACAAGAGACAGTGGTCACAACATTCAGCAAGGGAAGTTCTGACGGAGGGAAATTCTTCACTGTGAGACTTAGTCAAACACTGGGGCAGATCTCTATGAAACATTTCAGAGTCTCTTTCTGTGGAGACGCTGAAAGCTTGTGAGGCAGCTTGGTCTACCTTGAAGCTAACCCTACCCTCAGTAGGTGGTGGAAGTGGAGACCTCCAGAGATCCCTTCCAGACAAAGTTTTCCTGATGTGCAGCACTGCTGTTCTGGGTTACACCTGGCACTGCTCTCGCCTCTGATTTTTCAGAAGGAGATGGAGCTTGTCCTTACCTTGGGACCCTGAGAGAAATCAGAGAGGACAGCGGAAAAGGCTGGCTTTGAAATAGAAGCTTTTAAGAAGTGTTTGTGGCTTTGTTAATTTACTGTTTATAATTGAAAGCTTATGAGGAGCATGGTTTTGCTTTCTAGTGGTTAGCCAGCTGACTCATGTGCCATCGCTTGTAAGGACCACACAGGACAAACTCTGCACTGAGTTATGCTCGGGACACCTCATAGGCCTCATGGTATCCGGGTATGTAGTAGGGACTGTGAACAAATAACTGGTTCAAAAACACTATTTGGTTTAAGTTAACTAATTCCAGAGATTTTGCTAAATAAACAGCGCTTGTCCCTTGGGTGCTTGTGAAAGAAAGAAGGCATTTGGGAAGTAGGGAGAGCCTGTGGAAGCAGATGTTTGCTGTCCCCTCTATTTCCTTACCAAGTCCTGCTTTCAGCCAAGAACTCCAGTGCAGGGAGTCACCAAGACCCAGGGGAGGTGTTGCTGGCCATGAAGGAGGCAAGACTTGAGGGACAGAGATGAAGTTGTGGATGTGTGTCTCGGGGAGCTCTGTGAAATTGTTGGTGGAGTTAAGCCTGGCAGGACTGAGGCATGGAGTGGGGTGGTATTAGACACGGTTTTAGACAAAGATTGGTGTTTTGTCTACTCCGTGAAGACCGTTTGGTCACATATGTCGGAGCTGGGTGAACTTTTGATGCCAGTTCCCTCAGTGTATCCACTGTCAGCTGTATTTTCTTTTAACACACCCTGCCTTTTGCCAGGGAATGCACGGAGTGCAGGCACTCCTGGACTTACACACAACCTGTCTAGTCCTGGAACCGTAGCTGTCTGGGGTGATACACAGGTTTCCTACCAACTTGCCTGTTACAACACTGCAAATAACCCTAAATCCTGGTTCCTCTTGGGCACTTTCAAAATTAGTATGTTAGGTATACGTGGGGGAATTGCAGTACTTTTAAAAGACAGCAAAGGGATAGCACAGTTGTGTACTCATTTCGTAGGCCCCGATCAGACCTTGCCCTCTGGCTTTCTTTACTTTTCTCACAAAGGGCAAGACAAGCCATCTCCTATGGTCACAGGCTGTGACTCTCAGCCCAAATCCTGGGACGCTTGCTTGGGCTGCTCTCTTGGAATCAGAAACTGCTGTCTATCACTGACTCCAAACACACACCTGCAGACAAAAGGGAAAACCAATAATCCTGGGATGCACCCTGGAACTCTAGAAGAAATTGTTCAGATGAGAACTGGTTTTGTTCTTGGGCACTGGGACTGGGTGATCACTGTATTTAGTGGAGGTATGTTTCATGAGACACCTTTGCAAACTTGCCTTGCACCATCTGAAAAAACATTTCCTCAAGAGAGTCCTCTTTTTTTTTTTCTATTCTTTTCTTTTTTTTTTCCCCCTTTCCCAGAAAAGGGGCATTTTGGCCCTCAGGCATTGGTATATAGGTGATGGATTGAGTTTTCCCTGCCCCAGCTATGGCACACCTATATGCGATCAGCTAGATCTCCTTTTGGGTCATCTTAGATAGTGCTCAATAAGGGAGGACCCCTTTATAGGGGGCTTCATGGAGAAGCTATAGGATCACCATGGTGGGTTTGCCTGGAGGATATGATGGCTAAAGGGCCTCAGTGATAGACCCCTTCCCTCATGGTGGGTTTTGAAGATAGACATCATGCCAGTGATCTTGCACAGAGCTGATCTCTACTTCAGGAGGGGCTGGGGGCCCTCAGTATGGACACGGGTAGGTTCCTCCACTTCGAGCCACCGTGAGTCAGTCTTAGGAGTGATCTATCAAGGTCCTGCAGACGTGTCCAACACCGTCCTTTCAGGGTTACGTGCACAGCTCTGCAAACCTCTTCCCCCACATAATTCTTCTGCCTGTTTCCCGGGCTTTTACAACTTGCAAAGGGGTGAAGAGGTTTCTTTGCCCAGGACTAAATCTGCTGGGGAAGTGGGGTAGATTTAGGAGGAGTACTAGCAGGGCTGTAGCCCTTCCAATTAGCCGCTGTGCAGCCTGGGCAGGTTTACACTGCACTGTCTCTTCCTGGAGCACAAAAAGCTGTATTTTTCCTAGCACACACCTTCATTTAATGAGCAGTAACTTCCCCCCGTAGCCAGGCCCTCGGGCTGCGGCAAGCGGCCATCTGCTATTCTGTGTTTGTAGGGTGCCTGGCGGGGCCTTGCTTTAGGTTGGTACTTAGGCGGTATTGTAGTAAATTATAAAAGATCCTCTCTTTGATGCCTTGTGAGAGAAGGCACTGGGCCTGATTTCCCCCTGCCTTCTTCCTTGTGTTGTGATTCGCACAAGTCGCTATAAACTGCTACCATGCTGATTTGGTAACCACTTTGCCACAGGTATAAATTACAACCCTAGGTGCACAGCAGTGGGGGAATGAGGCCAACCATCTCTAAAGGTCAAAGGAGCATTCATCACACTGCCAAGTCTACTGTGACTTCATTGTGACTTTGCATCAATCAAAGTGCTGCTGTTGTTAAAGAATTTCAAATCGATACAAAATAAATTAAGAAAAAAAAAAAAAAAGAGCCACACTTTCCTTTTCTGCTCCTTTGTTCTGCCCAGAAATGTCTTACTGTCCTCTGGTCTTCTCAAACAATGTTCCTGTGTGTACAGGTAACAGAGAGTGGTGGATTTAGGCAGAAGCTGAGGGATGGGATGGTTCTCAGCCAGACTGAAATAGCAGGGAGCAGCGCTCAGAAACAGTCACTTTAAGTGTGACTTCCTCAAACAGCGTGGCTCTGATGTCAGATACCGGGAAAGAGGAAGCAACGGTTCGCATGCACGATGGTTTAACCAAAGGCGCAGTTTGTTCCAGCTTTCTGATGAAAGGCACTCCCCTGTAAAAAGGAAATACGAGCAAAGCAAGCAGAGTACTGTTAGAGATCCCCAGCTGTACAGAGGTAAATGAGGAGCAGATTCGGTCACCCTCAGCTGCCCGGCACCAACTGCAAGAACACATGCTCGCTCTCAGTTCTCTCCTCATATGCCTCTGCTTTGATCTGGAGACAGCCTACCCACCACTCCTCCGCCCCCCCCCAAAAAAACCTCTACTCAAAAAACTCCTACTTGACAGGGTTAAACAGCTTCTAAAAAAATAAATCTGAAATAAAGTAAAAGCCAAGATTATGCTGTGTTTGTCAACCGTATCAGGATTTTTCTCTGCTGCTTGTGTTTGGATTAAAGCATTGAGTTTCCTTTGGTCAATTTGTTACTACATTTGAGTAGCTTACAGTTGCTGGCTTCTGGCTGTGCTGTATGTATCTGAGAAAGCTGATCGTGCATCAGTGTCCCATTAAAATATGCCTTTAAAGTTCAGGTGGTGGTTAACTGAGATTTTACTTAGGAAATTATTCTGAATTCCCCATTTGATGCTGAACATCCATCGGAGATGCACCTCCCCGGTGTTTCTGTTGTGTTTCCTTTTGTTATTCATTAGCCATGACCTCACTTTGAAGCTGCCCTGCTTGAGGAGGAGGTTGGAGTAGGTGACCCCCGGAGATCCCTCCCAGATGAAGTGGCCCTGCGGTCCTGTGCC